>NW_027490201.1:600000-964226 GCF_050948175.1 Xylocopa sonorina
CAAGGATACCCGTCTAGGAACCAATACCAATACGTTTAAATAGTTAAAACAGTACTTCCAGACGCGCGATTTCTATCGAGACAAGTCGTTCGCAGGACAAAACATCGTCTAAAATATTTTCTAAGCGCGTGCACCGAATCGACGGAGGGTGCGGCGGGACGGAGAGGAAGCCGCGTGGCGGATGAACGAGGACGGTCGGTGCAGAAAGACAGAGCAGGGCCCCTGGTTGAACGGGAGTGGCAGTTCTTGCGATTAGCGAGCGACTAGGGGGAAGCTCCGGCACCGGAGTCTGAGGTTTTAATTAAGCATTCACTGCGGATGATATCGCATGCCTCTTTATACTTCATAGCGGCCAGATGTTGCTACGAGGACCAACCTCGCCTTAGGTCCTCCGTGCCGTGCCGCCGCGCGACGGAAGGAACGTCGCTATTTCGTTTTAATTATGCATGTTTAATTTGCTTATATCCGGCCCGGGGCTGATACGGGCACAGCCGAGACGTTTCTGGCCGAGTTTCGCCGCAGTTTCCACTCGCCGCCACCCTTCGAGGAGATTTCGCGTGACCTGACGCCTGCTGCTGTCTGCCGCGTACCCTCTCGAGGGAATTTGCGTCTCGCGCGCTTCAGAAACTCCGTGTAGCGACAGAAAAATGTGTAACGCAACGTGTACGACTGTCGAGAAGATCGTTCTGTTTCGATAATAATCGTCGAACTGTGTAAAGTGCGAGCATCGCTCGAGAGGGTGGGAAAGGAGTGACTTTATTTGGAGTCTCTAACGAGTTCGCCTTCGCTTCGGACGAGAGGAAGGAAAAAATTCGAAGGGTCTGCAGGGAGTCGTGTTTCGTGAACGAAGGACAAAAGCCACCCTTGCGGGGAGGGCTCGTTTCGGTGGTCCGGTGATTGACAGATCGAGCCCCATGCTAAAATGGCGACGAGAGACGGTTTATTTTTAATGGCGGATGCGACCAACGTAGGGTGTGCTGCTTTCTGGGACCATGCTCTCGGGTAAGACGAAACGAAGTTCCCGTTTCCGGTTGCGATGGCTCGTAAAGACATCGTAGATAATTGATTACCGATTTTCGACCATTCAACCCTTTCCAGTAGACAAAATTTGTAACCTTGCGTGAGTATTAATCGCAAGATGAACGAAACGAAGACGAAATCTGTCGAGGATCTGGCGACCTAAAAGCATATTGAAAGAGGGTGCTAAGACGGAGTATACGCGACTTTCTTCGTGGCGCTCGGTAGCCTATATATTAGCCGCATCTTCGTGGAAGGGGTGGCGATGTCAATATATATGCAAACGCCGACATAACGATCTATCGGTACGTAAATATATAAGGGGGTGCGAGAGGCGAGGTGGAAGGCGTCGAGAAAAAGAAAGCGAGGGACGGTGGGACGGAGTTCGCGCGGAGCTGAGAAAACGGGGTGGACGAGCAGAAGCGGTGGCGAGGGGTGGAAGAAAGAGAGGGAAGAAAGTCGAAGCTTAATATAAAACTTCATTTCGCAATCGGTGGCAGCCGGAGGAAACGGAGAGAACTGACATACAGAAATTCCAGTATCGTAAAAAGGGGCCTCGGCTGGAATCTCCCATTTTTCTAGTATTAAGCTTGCCCGAGATAAGATAAGCGTGAACGTTCGTGGATTCGAGCACGCGGCGCTGCCGCAAAAAAGGACGGGGAATTTCCTCGATCCGAGAAGAAGAACCGGGACGATGTCGATGAAACCTCTGAGGAAGAACGCGAGAGCAATGAACAATATTCGTGGTTATTTTTTATTGCTCGAGAAGCTTATATTCGAGAGACGAAAAAGTCTGCTTGCAAGCTTAAGGAAGAAAGTGTATTGCGAAGAAGTTATTGACTCCAGTTTCTAATCTAATAATTAGAATCACAGCGACAAAGTTACCTCGTTCACTTCATTCCACTCTTAGAAACAATTCATCCAAAGCAACGCGGAGAATGGAAATTCCAATTCTATCGATCGAAAGAAGAAAAATCTGCGGAGTCCTCGAGAGGACTCGAGTATCCACCACCCCTTTGCATCTCCAGCCATATTCCTCCGTCGAGAAACTTTTCGTTCGTATATTTCGAGCATCTTTCCTATGTTCCTCCGCGGCGCGGCTGAAAGAAGGGGGTTGAAGCGGGGCGGCACGGTGGCGCGCGCGCGATGAAATTTTTAATAAATAGCGGAGTCGATATGAAGTATAGGACTTTGACATATCATGTGTCTGTAATGTATAGTTAAATCTGGCGGCAGATGTGGCGGTAGCTCGCCTCCTCCCTCTCGCGCTCTCTCGCACCCGTTCTCCACTCGGAGCCATCCGCGCCCTCGTTCGCGTTTGCCACTCGCCTGTCGCCCTTCCCATCCCTCTCTCTCTCTCTCTCTCTCTCAATCTGTCTCTCTCTTTCTATCGTATTTGTCCTCTCGAAAATTTTCGATTCTAACTCTACGCTACGAGTCGATAGTGCACGGAATCGCGTGTCTACACTGAGAAGGATTTTTTCACTCGCTTGCTCGGATATGAAATATATTAATAACGTACGATGAAAATTGATTTCACAAGACCGAACCAAAACGAAATTTCATTCCCCATGCAACTGTCCATCCATCAGTTTTTTTTTCTATCGATTTCCTGCAACAAAAGATCCCGTTCTCACCCCTGAATGATGTGCAATACGTATCGAACCTGCCCAGCGAAAAGCTCACTGTTCTACTGCATCTTAAATACATCAAAAGAAGAAAAGAGGAACACGCACGCGATTCGTCTATGTTTCAGGGTGTACCGCGCAAAAGGAGGGTAGCGATGCGAATTTTTTGCCCGGTGGTAAAAGCGGTCGGAAAGTTTTCGATCAAACCGGCTGTCTAAATGAGAGCTTCTCCACAAAGCGGATCAGGGTAATCTGTCATCAAAACTGCCCCATGGCAAGTCGTCGTAACACCAGCCGGCGCATCCAGCACCCGGAAACCGTTGCGACTACCTCGCATCCAATGTTTCATCCCCGAACCCGCTGCAGTATTTACTACCCCCGTAAAATTTACAACTCGACAAACAGAATACGATACAACGAGATCTGTCTCCCATAAGAGAATCGCGATTTCCCTTCGTTTTCACCAAGCGAACGATAAAGCACCGAAGGAAGAGCAGAACAAAATGTCCAAGTGAAACCCTTCACCAACCACAATCGAACCATCCATGCCCATCCATCCAAGAACGAGAGATCTTTACCTTCTCTGGGAGCGTTCCTCCCGCGGGAAGTGGAACCGCGTGGCCGAGCACGTGAGAACTTCCCCTCCACGTGGCGTGTCGTCGGAAGCGGCGCGCTCGCGCGTCCCGCCCACAGTTGCGCCGGAATCCATGACCGCCCAAGTCGGCCTCGTGCTCGTGGGGCGAGCCGTACAGGAGGAGAGAGTCTGCTGGGCGCACTGGTGGCGCGCCGCGTCGCGGCCCAGCAGAGAGCGCAGAGCGGACGGGTCCGCTCGTCCTCGCAGCTTCGTACCCTGCCGGTTCACCGTGCCCTCAGACGGACGCGAAACGTCCAGCCCGCCTACGACGCCGGAGGGCTGTGCCTCGGCCGCCGCGATACCGCCGCCCCATTGGTCGACTCGTTCTACTAGCGGCTGGTCACGTGACTCTCCCAGTGGCACGCACATCGAGGAAGAGGAAGAGAGAGAGAGAGAGGGAGAGGGCGAGAGGCAACCGCGACGCCGAAGCGCGGAGTGACGCGAACCCCGACGCCGCCGCCGGGGCCGGGGCCCCACTACCGCCACGGAGGAAACGAGATAGCAGTAACAACAGAGACACGCCACCGGGAACACTGGAGAAGCGAAAAAGACCGCGGCGTGGAATTCGTCAGGGTGCCGGAGTGCTCGAGTGGAAGTCACCGCTCGAGAGTCTCTCTCTTCTTCGTCTTCTGCCGACCTCCTCTTCCTCCTCTTCCTCCTCCTCGTCCCCTTCTCCTTCCCTCGGCCGTGGTGCACCCAGTGCTTCCGCCACCATCGAGCTGGATCCTCGTCCCCTTTCCCACATCGCCGTCTTTTTCTATCTCTCTCTCTCTCTCTCTCTCTCTCTCTCTCTCTCTCTCTCTCTCTCTCTCTCTCTGTCTCTCTCTTTCTCTCTCGCTCTTCTTGTCTCTGTTTCTCTTCCCAGTTAGCTCGCCTCTCCGACGTCGCCCTTCTCGTACCACCTCCACCTCCATCTCTTTCTCCTCCTCCTCTGCCACATCACTCGGCAAGTGTACATCGCGATCGCTGGCTCGCCTGCCTAGCCAGCCTGCCTGCCTGGGTTCCGGCCGATCGGAACGCTCCTGGTAGCCGCGGCGTACGCGATCCCGGTGCGCGCCACTCTCTCGTGCCGATCTCGCGCGACCGTCCATCGATCCACCGATCTCTGTGAAAGTGCTTCCGCGTTGTGGCCCGGCCGCGGGACTCGTCTGTGGTACGGTGGTAGCCCCTGGGCCTCTGTGTTTTTCTGTGCGCGCTCGTGCTTCGCTCCAGTGAACTGCGTAGAGATGACCCGGTGAATACGCTCAAGTGGGTCCAGCTGTCGGTCGCTGGTGCACCGCTGCTGCTACTACCGTTTTCCCTCGAGAGTGACCCCGCGACTATGACTCGCGGTGCGCACCCGACACGCGGTGCGACACGCGATCCTTTTCAATTTCTGTGAGATCTGCTTCTCGCGTTCTACACCCCCCTCTCGATGACGCTGGCTTCCAAACTCTGACTACCACCTACGACACGCGCAACCAGATCGTGACTCAACCGTGAACGAGCGACGAGAACGAGGGCGTTCATCGTCCCATGCGCGGCAAGCAACAACCTCTGTCGCACCAGGTAGAAAACCGCGAAGCCCCGTCGCAGCTAGCCGGAAGGCACCTCGAGGCGTTGGTCCACGCGGGCAAGGAGGTCGCGAGCGTGAAGACGAGGCCGACGACACCCGTCCTGGCGAACGACGGAGGGGGTGGCTTCTGGCTGGCCACGGTGGCCGCGGGGGCAGGTGCCCCGGCCGGGCTGCCCCCGCACGGGACCCGTCATCCAGCCATGGACCCAACATGCGGCTCCGCGGAGACCGGCTTCATCAACAGCCAGCCCTCCATGGCGGAGTTCATGACCGCGTTGCCGCAACTAGCAGGCGACGCTGCCCTCCAGCATTCCCCGGGAACCGGAGGATCCATCAGCCCTGGTTCCCACCATCCTGGCTACCACGCGATGATGGACCCTCACGGGGTCGCAGATCCGTCCGTCAACGTGCCAGAGTACCCGTGGATGAAGGAGAAGAAGACCACCAGGAAGAGCAACCAGCAAGGTAAGCGGCAGCGACTTGACGAGAGGTTGAAGTGGATAAGACGGAAGTTTTCTTTTGGAGAACGGGAGGTTCAGTGGTTAGATTATAGGTCGGTTGTAAAGTGGGGATTCGATTGCTCTTCGTCGTTTCAGTCGCGTTATTAATTGCGAGGGACCCCACAGGACAATTCAAGGGTTCGTTTCGTTCAACCCGCGCCGTGGGGGGTGAAACGACGAACGTTTGAGTCAATTAACGCGGGCCGTATCCGTGGACGATTATCGTTGCTACACCGCACGATTTTACAACCCTTTCACGTAGCTCTAATGGTTATAGGAATCGGCCTGCGCCACGACTGGGAAAGAGCTCTAATTATTCTCAACACTCCTATTCAGAGCCCATCACGCCTGTCCGATACCAATTTGAGCGATCCTCCGCGGTAACTCGGTAGGTGAAAAACAAACCGACGAAACCGAAAATTACCCCTTTTACGTATCAACAAACGCATCGTCGTTCAACACGAGGCATTCATTGAGAAAAGATCCGTGATCCGTCATTCATCAACATCTATCAACCTCCTATTCATCTGACAGGACATCTAATCGTTTGCAATCGTAGAACATAAATCAATTACAGGCAAGAACGCGTAAACACACGCGTGAATTGTCCTTAAACTGCTTCTTCCACCGCTGACCACCCTCGACGAACCTCCGATCGAACTACCAAACTACCCCTTCTGCACCATGTAAATTACATTATCGCGGGAGAATTCGTCGAACGATTCGTTCGTTTCATTCACGAAACAGAAACTATCGTCGTCCAAGTCAATGGACACCAGGATGCACCCGTGCACGGGTTCGCAGAGAACGCAGGGTCGCGTCCAGGCCCTCCGCAGGGTGCCCGTTGTCCGTCGGCTAATGACAGTCCGCAGCCACTCCTTTTCCTCGACGGAGGAGCATCTGGGCCTCGTCACGTGCGAAAACCGCGCGTTTCCCAAAGCATTGGTAAACATTCGCCGGCAAATTATGATGTATCCGCCAGCGGTGCGTGAGCCAGCCGCTGACAATCGATAGACCGATGGCCAACACATGCGGGCGCACCGGAACCCTTTCAATGACGATGAATTATTGTCTTCCGGGGACGGATCGCGTTCACCGGTCGCGTACAATCCGGGATCCGGTGTCTTCGACCGACCGCAAGGACCCTGTTCCACGTTCGTTCTGGTTTGCACCCAGAATTCACGTCGATTAGCTTTTCGGTTTCTGACGCGTGGTTTCCGTGCATTCGCAGGGGTGGTAACGACAAGCTCGCGTTTGCTTACGGTCACAGGAGACCACCCTCGCAGTTGGAATTCCATTTAAGATTTCATACGAGAGAGAAACTCGTTCAAGAGGCTGCTCGAGGCTGAACGCAATTTCCTGCCGGCAGGAAGCGACGCGTCGTCCTCGAATTGTGCAACCGGAAGTGAAGTAACGGCCAAGTATCGCGTTACGCCCGTGTATTGATAGCGCGCGCTGTAATCGACTCGATGTCATTGTTCTGGTAATTAATGGAATTGCAAAACGCGCCAGTCGTCGTTGCCTCTCATCAAGATACCATACGATCGTCTCTCTTCTCTCGTATCATTCTATCTCTCCACGATCGAGCATCATTCTCTGTCCATCATCGAGAATCATCCCTAAAAATTAACGGATCGTTGCGAGGAGCATGCGGCTTAATGTGTGTAACTTGGATTTATGAATTCTCATATGCAGCAATACATTAGTCCGGATATAGTACATATATGTATGTAAAAGGCTTAAAAGTAGAATACAGGTTCTGGTAAAGTCGGATCCCTGAATTGGAGGAGTCCCCATTGAGGTGATGGGCTGTTCGTTAACAAAACTGTAAGCTCAAATATTATCTATTGTTCATTATGTTAAAAGAAATTTATTAGTCTTCGTACATTACAGCACGTCATAGATCAGTCTAATTTATTGCCCAAGCAACCATAATTCAGAAGTTAATTAATATTACATTTGCAAAAATTTACAATATGTAAATTTCGTAAATTTTAAAGGTGACGAAGCCGGTACACGGTTCTTGGATCTTAAAAATGGTAAAAAGGTGCGGCAGGAAGAGGAGAACCTAGTCAACCACTAGGTACAAAATTATAATAATATCTTTTACGTTCAAATTAATTAGACATGCAAAATAAGTTTACTAGGAATGTAATATTATATATCTTTCGGAGAATTAATACTTGCATCGGCAAAGTTGTGATGGAGAAGTTGAAAATTAGCGGCGATCTACGAGAAGCAATGAAATAAGAGATATTAATGGTCAATTTAAAGTCGAAACTTACTTTGAAAAATTGAATACCGTCTTCTTAAAAGAAACCGACACATTAACTAATTAAGGAAAAATCATTCCTACTTATAAAAATTTTGTTATTTTTTGTAAAGGTTTAATATGATAATATAAAATATTTTAAATATTAAAAAAACTAAAGTAAAATATATTTTTATATATTTTTCTAATATATTTCGTAACATTAAATGATAAAAATTAAACAAATTACGTTTGAAAATATTTAATTACGTAGATTGATCTTTACTCATACATTTATAATAAAATGAACATAGTTATTCATATTTTTTTTTTTCAAACAATGAGCAAAGATATAAAGTACTTTGTTGTTATAGTTCTAGATACTTCACAAGTTCCGAAAACGATAAAATAGACCAATACCTGGAAAAAGTCTAATGTTTTATAATTATTTTCTAGTTGATAGATTATCAAGCTTTATGCCTGAATGGATGCTTATATATAAGTATAACTGCCAAAATAAAATGAGATCGCAAAGTGATATATACACACCTGCGTGCTGCAATTTTGGTGTATTTAAATTTCCGATAAAAGCATATAAATGTTTCTAATCTAATTATCAAATACAAATGGAATTCTACAATTTATCCATGTAATAGTCCTTTCTTATTGTACGCATCCTCCAATACATACACAGTATCTTTAATCTTGATGGATTTCGTATGGTCGCGTTTCCGTATGAGCGCGCGCACGTGTGGATATGGTAGCAGTTGCAGAAATATCACATAATATGTTTCATTGTTTCGATTCTTGTAAATCGAGTAAAATAGCATAAGATTTTCTGTAGAATATTAAGGAGATGTGAAGCTGCTCTTGCACTGCATACAGTATCTTTCACTGGAAGAATTTTTCTTCCAATGTGTCGAGTCCAGATTTATTTGAATTGTTCTCGTTTAGAAATTTAAAACCGAATGACATATCCCTTAACACAGCACGCCGGTAACCACGATACACAACAGATCCAATGTTCCTTTATCTGAGATTAAGGCCTGCTTTCTTTGTTTCCAAACTTCTTTACATTGCGTTACATTCTTAAGACTCCTTGTAAGTTACAAAGAACAGGAACGCTACATGGATTATAAAAGTGTAACAGTCTAATTTATATAATCTTGAACATTTTAAATCCGTTTACGTTGATTTGCTTGTTGTACATGTTTATCACCTGGCGCTGAACCAACTACTACTGCCATCATTTGTTTCTAAAATTTCGAAAATCCACCAGATCTAACGAAACTTTGCTCAGATTGCAAATATGTTTTTACTGTATCCAGCAGAAATGAAATTACATTGGCAGAAGTACCAGCTAGTTTTCCAAGCCTATTTGAAACAACATTAAACCACCTGGTTAAACAATAATATATTAAATGTGAATTGGACTTTTAAATTTGAATTTATAAACAGCTAACAAATAAATATGTTTTTCTTACTATTCATATCATTATACTTTCAGTGATTTATTATGTGCTGTGATTTGATACATTAACTGCTTGATTATATTTTACAACGAACCTTGCATACCAAACATTGCTTTTACTCCTTATAAGAGTGGATAATCCTTCGTTTTATATTCTTATATCGCATTGGTTATAAAAGTATATAATATTGTATTTATGCAGTCACGTATAATTATGTACATACAAATTCGCGACTAAGTAGCTATATGTTGAAATTCAATTCCGAATAATGCTCTAAAAAGCATCCCAGATAACAAAGGACAAGATGGCGGCGACACCATACCGGCACTATATTGCCACTTCCGAAGAGTGTCAGCTGATCCGTAGCCATCTATGGCCGGATTCGTTAGCTAAAATGTCAGAACGTGTTACCAGCACTTTCTAAACAAGCATAACACGCTGCGTGAATCACGCAGCACCAGCACTATCGTGACACGCGTGTCATCGCTCCATTCACGAATCTTTTCAGCAATGACGTAGGGTCACATTTGGTAATGGGGAACCTCTGCTTTCATACAAATTAGAACCGTTAGATGTCAGTAGATGTACAACATATGAGTATTGATATATATTCTGATAGTCGTTGTAGTATATGTGCAGTTATCGAGAGAGTCGTATATATTTCTTTCAACCCGTCATAAACTACAAATATAATTTATAAGAACAATATTACTTACAAAATACAAATTCATGCTGTTACGTCCCTAACTTCGCCTTGTGTAAATACAAGGAAGTGTGGGATTTGTATTCTTTTGATGTGTAGACGAGATATACATAACGCGTTGTATTGAATATTACATCTTATCGAGACACATAGAAATGAGATGCGATATCGCGTTTTAAGAAGCATTAGAACTCTATTGCTTCGATACGTAGACATCTGCAAACGCTATTTCCGAGAAATAGCATTTACATTCATTTGAAGTGTAGACGAAGAATACATAACACTTCACAATAAATATTATATAATATCTTATCATGAAACACAGAAATGAAATGCAATATGGCGTATTAAGAGGCACTAGAACTATATTGCTTCGATACGTAGACATCAGAAAACGCTATTTCCTAGCAAGGAAGTGTGGCATTTACATTCTTTTGAAGTGTAGACGAGGTATGCACAACACTTCGCAATGAATATTATATCTTATCATGCAACATAGAAATGACATGCGATATCGCGTTTCAAGAAGCATTAGAACTATATTGCTTCGATACGTAGATATCTGGAAGCACATTTCCTAGCAAAGAAGTGTGGCATTTACATTCTTTTGAACTGCAGACGAGGTATACGTAGCACTTCGCAATTAATATTACATCTTACCATGAAACACAGGAATGAGATGCGATATCGCGTTTTAAGACGCATTAGAACTCTATTGCTTCGATACGTAGACATCACGAAACGCAATTCCTAGCAAGGAAGTGTGGCATTTACAATCAGTTGAAGTGCAGACGAGGTATACAAGGAAGAGTGGCATTTACAACACTTTGAAGTGCAGATGAGGTATTCTTAACACTTCGCAATAAATATTATATCTTATCATGAAACATAGAACTGAGATGCGATATCGCGTTCTAAGAAGCATTACAACTCTATTGCTTCGATTAGCAGACACCTGGTAACGCTATTTCCTAGCAATGAAGTGCGATATTTACATTCTTTTGATGTGTAGACGAGGTATACATAACACTTCGCAATGAGAATTATATCATATCATGAAACATAGAAATGAGATGCGATATAGCGTTATATGAAGCATTACAACTCTATTACTCCGACACGTTGACATCTGGAAAACGGTATTTCCTCGCAAGGAAGTGTGGCATTTACATTCTTTTGAACTGCAGACGAGGTATACAAAACACTTGCCAATGAATATTATATGTTATCATGAAACATATAAATGAGATGCGATATCACATTTTAAGAAGCATTAGAACTCTATTGCTTCGATACGTAGACATCTGCCAACGCTATTTCCTAGCAAGGAAGTGCCGCATTTACATTCATTTGAAGTGTAGACGAGGAATACATAACATTTCGCAATGAATATTATATCTAATCGTAAATCATAGAAATGAGATGGGATATCACGTTTTAAGTAGCATTAGAACTCTATTGCTTCGGAAAGTAGACATCTGCAAACGCTATTTACTAGCAAGGAAGTGTCGCATTTAATTTCATTTGAAGTGTATGCGAGGTATACATAACACTGAACAATGAATATTATATCTGATCATGAATCATAGAAATGAGATGCGATATCGCGTTTTAATAAGCATTAGCACTCTATTGCCACGATACGTACATATCTGGAAACGATATTTCCTAGCAAGAAAGTGTCGCATTTACATTCATTTGAAGTGTATGCGAGGTATACATTACACTTCGCGATTGATATTATATCCTAACATGAAACATAGATATGAGATGCGATGTCGCGTTTTAAGAAGCATTAGCATTCTATTGCTTCGATACGTGGACATCTGGAATCGCTTTTCCTAACAAGGAAGTGCGACATTTACATTCCTTTGAAGTGTAGGCGAGGTACACATAACACTTCGCAATGAATATTGTATTTTATCATGAAGCATAGAAAAGAGATGCGATATCGTGTTTTGAGTAGCATTGGAACTCTATTGCTTCGATACGCAGACATCTGGAAACGCTATATCCTAGGAAGGGAGTGTGGAATTTACATTCTTTTGAAGTGTAGTCGAGTTATGCGTAACATTTCCCAATGAATATTATTTCTTATCATGAAACATAGGAATGTGATTCGATATCGCGTTTTAAGACGCATTAGAGCTCTATTGCTTCGTTACGTAGACATCTGGAAACGCTATTTCCTAGCAGGGAAGTGTGGCACTCACATTCTTTTGAATTGTAGACAAGATATACTTAACACTTTGCAATGAATATTATATCTTATCATGAAACACACAAATGAGAAGCTATATCGCGTTTTTAGAAGCATGAGAACTTCATTCCTTCGATACGTAGACATCTGGAAACGCATTTCCTTGTAGGGAAGTTTGGCATGTACATTCTTTAGAAGTGTAGACGAGGTATACATAACACTTCGCAATGAATATCATATCTTATCGTGAAACATAGAATTGAAATGCGATATCGCGTTTTAAGAAGCATTACAACTCTATTGCTTCGATACGTAGACATCTGCAAACGCTATATCCTAGCAACGAAATGTGGCATTTACATTCTTTTGATGTGCAGACGAGGTATACATAACGCATCGCAAAGAATAATATATCATGTCATGAAACATAGAATTGTGATGCGACATCGCGTTTTAAGAAGCTTTAGAGTTCTATTGCTTCGATAATTAGACATTTAGAAACGCTATTTTCTAGCAAGGAAGTGTGGAATTTACATTCTTTTAAAGTGTATGCGAGGTATATATAACACTTCGCAATGAATATTATATCTTATCATGAAACATAGAACTGCGATTCGATATCGCGTTTCAAGAAGCATTAGAACTCTACTGCTTCGAAAGGTTGACATCTAGAAACGCATTTCCTAGCAATGAAGTATGGTATTTAGATTCTTTTGAAGTGTAGACGGGGTATGTGAAACACTTCGCAATGAATTTTATAACTTATCATGAAACACAGAAATGAGATGCGACAACCCGTTCTAAGAAGCATTAGAATTCTATTGTAATTGATACGTAGTCATCTGGAAACGCATTTCCTATCACAGAAGTGTCGCATTTACATTCCTTTGAAGTGTCGGCCGAGGTACACATAACACTTAGCAATGAATATTATATTTTATCATGCAACATAGAACCGAGAAGCGATATCGCGTTTTGAAAAGCGTTAGAACTCTACTGCTACGATACGTAGATATCTGGGAACGTTATGTCCTAGCAAGGAAGTTTCGCGTTTATATTCTTTTGAAGTGAATACGAGTTATACATAACACAGCACAATGAATATTATACATTATCACGAAACATAGAAATGAGGTGCGATATCGCGATTTAAGAAGCATTAGAACACTATTGCTTCGAAAAGTAGACATCTGCAAACGCTATTTCCTTGCAAGGAAGTGTCGCGTTTACATTCCTTTGAAGTGAATACGAGGTATACATGACACTTCGCAATGAATATTATATCTTATCATGAAACATAGAAATGAAATGCGATATCGCGTTTTACGAATTAATAGAACTCCATTTCTTCGATATGTAGACATCTAGAAACGCTGATCCGTTGCAAGGAAGTGTGGGCTTTACATTCTTTTGCGGTGCTTACGAGATATGCATAACGCGTTGCATTGATATGGCATTTTATCATGGAACATAGAAATGAGGTGCAATATTGCTTTCTATGGAAAATTAGATCTCTATTGCTTCGATGCGTAGACATTTAGATACGCTATCCCGTGGCAAGGAAGTATGGGAATAACATTCTTGTGAAGTGCTGACGGGATATACGTAATTACATCTTATCATGAGACACAGAAATGAGATGCGGCATCGCGTTATATGAAGCGTTAGACCACTATTACTTCGATAAGTAGATATCTAGAAACAATATTCTGTAGCAAGGAAGTGTGGGCTTTTCATTCTTTTGAAGTGTTGACGAGATATACATAAGCAATGAGATGCGACATCGCGTTTTGTGCTGCATTGGAACTCCGGCCTACAGAAAAGCGTTGATAGAAAAGAACGAGAAACGAATATGGAACTGAAAGTCCTACAAAACGTTCTGAACAGATGCCAAACGACGCGAGATATGCAGCAAATGCGAATGATTCAAGGGACAGACCTGGTAATAATATTGGAAGCACACAAGATGGACGAATACTGACTGCAAGACAAGAACGGTGACGCTGCGATATGGATAACCGGCGTTAATCGAAAATCTTTCACATATGGCACCTCATACTCCTCGACTGGAATCGTTCATGCAATGGTCGAAGGAACAAAAGCTATAAGCAGCCACTTCTCGCCGAACAGGAACGGAAACAAATCGAAGAATATATAAACCAAACTGAGGATAACATAGAAAAGGGAGAGAAATCAAACAGAATAATAATCGCGGGTGACCTGAACGTTGCGTAAAGTAGAAGAGATTGAGATATTTTCAGCGTCGGACTGTCAATACGTACTATATACCTTCCAAAGTACGATTTACAAGAATAACGAAGAGGGATTTGCAAGCCTCGATGGAAAGAAAGCGAACTAAGGCCAAGAAAATATATGATCGACTTATATAATATATAGATATTTATTTTTATTTAGAGGGGATTATCTATTTTCAAGTAACTAAAATATATGATAAGTGTAATTATATAAACCAATTTCAAATATTTAATTAAAACATCATGAAATGATATGAAATTAGATAGGATTTTAGATGTAATGGAGTATCTTAAGGAGATATTATATTTAGAATTAACTAAAATATAGAATATGTATTAATATTTATACGAATTTGAAATATTTACTTGAAAAGCATGAAAGCATGTGGTCCAGCGTGTGGGAGATTAACGGATCGTTGCGAGGTGCATGCGGTCCAGCGAGTGGGAACTCGCGTCTCGTGGTGGGACTATCGGCGCGTCTTTCGCGTTTAACTTATAAAATAGTATAATAAAGTAGTATAGCATGAACTTACAATTACGTGTGTGCTGTTCGTGTCTTGCATTCTTAACGTGTGTAACATTGATTTATAAATTCTTATATGCAGCAATACATTAGTCCGGATGTAGTATATATATGCATGTAAGACGTTTAAAAGTAGAATACAGGTTCTGGTAAAGTCGGCTCCCTGAATTGGATGAGTCCCCATTGAGGTGATGGGCTGCGACTCCGCCTTTTAGTAGAACGAAGTTACTTGTGCGAGTTACTTGTTCGTCTTTTATAGGCATATATACACTCGTTAGAGGTAGTGAGACAGTAGTGCTCATCGGTGAGATTGAAACAGCAATGCCTGGTGTGAACGAGCCATGTATACCGGTCGGTTCGAGTAACACAACAGTGCTTGGTGCGTGTGAGCGCGTGCAGGTGTGCGTGCCTAAAAGCTGCCGGTTGCCGGTGCTGTAGGCGAGCGCGGCAGGTTGCCTGAGCCCAGGGATTGATGACCGAAGTGCGAAAAGGCTCATGTGTGGAATGAGTGGCAGGCGCTACGCACGACGTTACACTTAGTAGCAGTTAAGTATAATGCAATGCATAGAACATTACAAATAACTTACCTTGAAACGCTGAAATGAGGTGGGCTCTCGCGTTGCATGAAGCATTAGAACTCTCGGTTTATATCGATACTTAAATATTTTCATTTCACCATCATTTCCACGGCTAGAACTGACGACCGTTAGTATAAACTTAGAATTATTGTGAACGCAATTGTCTACACTTTCGAAAATACTGTTAACGCGTTGAGTGCTACGCCGATCTTGCTATACTTCTCGCTCAAGCGACAGCGCGTGAGCACTTGAAGCCGAACACTTGACTGATGGGTATAAACGAACGATAACTTTGATACACTGTATCTGTTTCGTTTGGCCTGTCGAAATGATATAAGCAATGCATTTTTTTTACAATGTATAAGCATAACATAATGGGATGCGGAATGCCAGAGAGGCGAAAGACCAAATACAAGGGGAGAGTCATTCTGAAAAAAAGCCACGGGAGAATAAAGACCTATTGCAGCAGAGAGAATTCAGTTTTATAGTGACTATTTTGAAAAAGTTTTGGTATCCATCAACTAAAAATGTTGAGAGGACGAACAAATAGTGTCTCGTCGAGTGAGCTATTTGTACCACGCAAATGTCAGCGTGTAATACCACTACCATTTTCAGATAGTGACAGTTCATCTAGTAGTTCACTAAGGAATACTGAAACATGTGATCCAAATGATTGGTTTGATCCGCGAGGCAACCAGCCAAACATTATACCTTTTTCAAGTCCCCATGGTGCCAAACTCGCTCATGAAAAAATGCAAAATTGCAGCACAGTGGAAGATTTTTACGGCCTTTATGTGACGTATAAACTATTTCAACATATAAGCGAACGAACAAATATTTATGCGACACAAAGAACAATCGCTTCCAAACGTGTTGAAAAATAGGTGCCAACAGGTAAGGATGAAATAAAGAGGTTTTTTGGAGTGGTTTTATGGGTGAGATAGGTAAAGCTCCCATCTTTGCATCTGTATTGGTCTAAGGATCCATTGTTTATTCAAACATTCCCGCGGAAAATTATGAGTAGAGACATATTTCAAATTCGGTTGAGAATGTTGCATTTTGCCGACAATACAAAAGTGGATGCTTCCAACCGTCTCTCAAAGGTTGAATTTTTAATAAAAGAATTAAATATAAATTTAAAAAAATATTATGATCCCGTTGAAGTATTATGCATTGACGAGACGGTAATACCATTCCGTGGACGGATCATATTTAGACAGTACGTGAAACCAAAAAAGCATAGATATGGGATAAAAATACTTAAATTGTACTGTGATAATCATTACACATGTAATCTCTGCATTTACACCGGCCAATCATTGGATAAAAAAAATACAGCACCCACAAATGTTGTCATGAATTTATGTGAAAATGTGTTTCACAAAGGCTATACTTTATACACGGATAATTATTATACGAGTGTGGATTTAGCAAACAAACTCATAACAAAAAATACGCATTTGGTTGGTACTTTTCAACCAAATCGAAGAGGCAATCCAAGTAAAGTTGTGACAGCCAAACTGCGACGCGGAGGAGTCATTGCTCAAGAAAACAGTAGAGGGATTACAATCATGAAATGGAAAGGCAAAAGGGATGTTTTAGTTCTTTCGATCAAGGATTCTGACGAAATGAAATTCGTAATAACAAGAGCAGGGGTATCCTGCAAACCAAAAATTATTATTAATTATAATAAAGGTAAAACAGCGATTGATCTGTTTGATCAAGCGGGTGCTTACAGTAGTCCACTTAGAAGGTCATTAAAATGGTATAGAAAACTGGCATTCGACCTTCTTTTGAATATTGCCGTCGTGAATGCGTTACATATGTTCCAAAATGTAACAGGAAGAAAGATGTCAATTACAACATTCCGAAACCAATTGGTAAATACTCTCACACGACATTTACATGAAGAAACCCCAATTAGGGTCGATACAAGTAGACGAATTCACAAATTTCATAAGAAGGAAGGAAAAGCGCATGAAGTACGAGAACATTATGTTGAATGCTACAACACAAACACAAAAATGTTCGGACGCCAGTTAGCGAGGAAAATAACGAAGAAAGTTACTACATAGTGTAATATGTGCAAATCACAGCCACATCTCTGCTTAAAAAGTTTTAATAGACTTCATTAAATATTAGTATCAATTTTTTAATTGTCATTAATAGTTTAACCCTTTACAATCAAACTTTACGATAAAACAAGAAGTTCGCTGTCAGTCTCTAGAATCCACGTTGTCCAAACGAAAAGTCGATTGTCAGTCCCTGGGGACTGATGCCGCCTGAACGGAAAGTTCACTCGGAAAGTCAACGGAAAGTGACGTAGCACTCAACGTGTTAAGCCCGGTAAAAATATTGTAATCGACGAAATCATGGTTTCATGGCGAGGACGCCACAGTTTTTGCCAATATTTCCCAGAAAAGCGGCATAAATATGGTATAAAACTTTACAAACTGTGCCTTCTGGAAGGATACACACATAACATTCTTATTTACGCCGGAAACAATGCAACCAGAATAGCGAAATCGCATGCGCATGCTGTAGTTATAACGCTGGAGGGTGAATTATTATTTGAAAGTCGCGTATTATACGCAAATAGCTTATATACTTGTGTCTCTTTAGCCGAGAAACTTCTGCAAAAAATAACAATTATTTATGGTACAGTAAAAATTAATACAAAATTTCTTCCGCTGCAGGCCAAACGGAAAATGCAACGGGGTGGCTTTATGTATTTTCAAAATCAGAGCGGCTTTAAATTTTTAAAGTGGACGGATAAGAGGCCGGTATGCATTCTTGCCACTTCTAAAAACCACAAATGTGTTATTGTCCAGTGTAGTAATAATAAGTTAAAGCCGGAAACAGTGTTCCTTTATAACAAAGCTAAGAAGGGAATTGACCATCTGATCAGATGTCTTCTTATTACAGTTGATTACGCGGAACAGTAAAATGGTATAGAACAATATTTATCGAACTGGTATGCGGGACTTTTCTCGGCAATGCCTCTTATATACATATAAAATGGAGTATCATTGTTATGAAAATATTAAACCTCCGCAAAAAAATTATTGACTATTTCCTCAGTACAGTGGATCATCATGGTGAACATACGTCATCTGAAACTGAAGCAGTGCCTAAGAAACTTACACATTTTCTGCGGTCGTTCCAGGGACGCGCGAGAAATACGAGACAGCTATGTAAAGAATGTCATAAACGTATGTCTAGGATAAATGGTAGGCAGTATGCCGCGAATAAGGCGAGAAAAGAAAAAACCTGTTGTAGCCGATGTAAGGGCCAACCGGAACTATACCCAACATGTTTTCAAAAATTACATATAAAAATTAAGTAATTATGTTAGGTTTATAATATTGATTTGTCATGTTTTAAATATTAATTATATATAATATTAATATTTAATATTATTTTTTAAATTTAATATTAATATTTCCTATTAATTATATAATTAATATTAATTGTAATGTCTGTTTACAATGCTGGGAATTGAAAAATAAACCTATTTGGTACTATCTACTATGTGAAATATAAGTTCGACTCATCGTGATGCACACCGGCTCACGAAATAGACACGTGTGACCCACCTGTGATGCACGCTGGCGTCCACGTGCTAAACGTAGAAATTAGATTTACCATCGTATTGCGTGGCGCATTAGATCACTACAGCTTTGACAAGCAGACAATATGAAACCCCAGCCCGGTGCAAGGAACATTCGAATTTACATTCGTTTGAAGTGAAGAAGTACTTAAGGATAATGCGATACATAGGACATTACAACATTCTTGCTTTCGAACGTTGAAATGAGACACTCCGCCACACAGCATGTAGCATTAGAACTCTATTGCTTATACACATAGACACCATGAAACGCCACCCCGATGCAGTTATCTGTAGAATTTGCATTCTTTTGAAGTGTAGAAACAGATCAACGAAACGCAAAGCGTACGAAGTTATATCTAACTTACTTTGAGTCGTTGAAATGGTTTGCACCATCGCATTGCATGGAGAAAGAGAACACCATTCCTTTGACACACAGGCACTTTAAACCGCCATCCTGTTGCATGAAACTGTATAATTCACATTCTTTTCAAGAGCTTCAGCAAATAAGCATAATGCTATGCATAGAAGATTCTAGCTTACGTTCTTCGAAACGTTGAAATGAGATGCGCCATCGCATTGTATGGAGCCTTAGTACTCCATTGCTTTTGACAAGCAGACACTACGAAGTATCATACCGTGCACGGAACTGCCGGATTCACATTCTTTTGAGGTATACAAGCAGATGAGCATAATGCTATTCATAGAAGATTGCAGCTTACTCACTTTGAATCGTTGAAATATGATGCGACATGGCATTGCATGGAGCATTCGAACTCTACTGTTCTGAAACGCTGACAGTATGGTGCGCCATCCAGTCGCATGGAGCCGTAGAGTTCACATTCTCTAAAATTTTAGAAGCAGATATGTATAACGCCATGCATAAAAGATTACAAAATGACATACATTGAAACGTTGAAACGATATTAGCCATCGCAATGCATGGAACATTAGTACAGTAGTATTGACGCGCAGACATTATGAAGCACCATCCCGTTACATGAAACTGTAGAACTCACATTATTATGGAATGTAAAAGCAGATAAGCATAATGCTACGCATACACGATTACACCTTACTTACTTTGAGACTTTGATATGAGAGGTGCCATCGCATTGCATGGAGCATTAGGACTCTCCTCATTTGACACGCAGACACTGTGAAGCGCCATCCCGTTGCTTGAAACTGTAGAATTCACATTCTTCTGGAGCGTAGAAGCTGATAAACATGATGTTATGCATAACAGCATACTGCTGTTTGATTATTTCACATGTCAACGGAGAAACAAAAATGAATCTTGAGTTAGGAAATAGAATCCAGTATATAAACTGTGAAATAGTTCTGTCGGTTTGAGTAGGGTACATGACTGTTTATACCTAGTGGCCTGAAAAGAGAACACGTTCAGAGTTTGCGTCGTCTATTTCTTTAAGAAGGAGGACCCTATGTTTCCTATGCGGAGTCCTCACAATTATTAGAGCTTTTTTAAAACGTAAAGATGTACCTTCAAACCTTAAGAATAATGTTACAGACTATAAAGAACTTTTGACAGCATTTCATTTATATTTACCCATAATTCAATAGGTTATGGACCCAGTTTACGTATTTTAATAGTATTAACATTTTAGTAGATATTCTCTTTAGTGATAACTTTCGTGTATCTGATTATGTGATTATAAGTGTAATATCAGAAGTATAAATAAGTGATTAAACTAAATTAAAAACCAGGAGGAACATTAAACAATTTGATGGTCATCGCTACAGTATGTGACAATTGAGAATTTGTGCACTGTTAAGCGAATTGGATAATTATTGATGACCCCATTCCAGCAAAAATAAAAAATAACTGAAAATTGGAGGAGCTTTTTGAGCTTCGCAAATAATGCGAAGACTGCTGCTGAAATTTTGCAGAAATTGTTTATTATTTATTCAGATGTATGTGGTTTTATTATTCCTTCAACTATTAACAGAAAGAATTATTTTCTCCTGTTTGTGGACAAATATACACTTTACCGTGTAACATATCTGATTACATATAAATCAGAAATATTTTCTGCATTTAAAGATTTTGTAACTAAAATCGGGGCTCATTTTAATTTAAGAATTGTTCACTTGTGTAGCGATAATGGCAGAAAATATCTGTCAAGTGAGACGAAAGATTATTATGTAGAAAAAGGTACTAGTTACCATCTAACAGTTCCACGAACCCCCCAATTGGTGTTTCTGAGAGAATGGTCAGAACCATAACAGAAAAGACACGCACGATGATAAGTGGTACTAGTTTAAATAAAGTGTTTTGGGGGGAAGCAGCTTTAGCTGCGACGTATTTAATAAACTTAAGCCCAACAAAGGTTTTAAAACAAAGTAAAACGCCATTTGAAATGATGCTTGATAATAAGCCACAAATAAAGTATTTACGAATTTTCGGTTTCACAGCTTATATTCATGATAAGACCTGAGAGACCTTGTTTGATAAAAAATCTTGGAAGGGCAATAGAAATCATGGCTGCAAACAACGGGTTTGCGCTGCACAGAGTCTGCTTGTCAAAACAGAAGAGGTCTAATACTCCATGAAATTCAAAGGCGCATCTCACTCCAAATTTTCAGAGTAAGTAAGTTAAAACTTCTAAGCAAAGCATTATGCTTATCTGCTTCTACATTTCCAGCGATTGTGAATTATACATTTCCATGGAACAGAATAGCGCTACGTAGTGTCTACGCGTCCAAGCAATATAATTCTAATGTCATATGCAATTCAGGACCAAACGTTTTTCGACGTTCTAAAGCAAGTAAGTTGTAGTGTTCTATGAATCGCATTATCCTTATCTAGACTGCAAAATAATGTGAATTTTACAGTTATTTGCAACGGGATAGGATTTTATATTGTCCAGGACTAAAAACAGTAAAGATCTAATGCTACATGCAGTGCGATGACGCATCTTATATTAACGTTCCGAAGTAAGGAACCAGTATTCCTCTATGCATAGCAGCATGCTTATCAGCTTTTACACTTTAAAGGTCTGTGAATTCTACAGTTCCATGCAAGGGGATGACGCTCCGTAGTATCTGCGTGTTAAAACAATAGTAGTCTAATTCTCAATGCAAGACGATGGAGCATACCGCTTCAATGTTTGAGGGTAAGTAAGCTGTAATCTTCCTTGCATAACATATTGCTTATCTGTTTCTACACTTCAAAATAATGCGAATTCTACAATTTCATGCAACCGAATGGCAATACGTAGTATCTGCATGTCAAAGCAGTAGTATCGTAATGTTGCATGCATTATGTCTTGCGACAAACATGCGGTTCATGCTATAATATTTAAGCCATTCATCCTTGTTCGGACACTCGTCATAATTCACTCAACGATACATCTGGCTACCAAACCCCTCATTTCACAAATCCTGCAAAATCCCTATTAAACACAGCAGAAATAAACTTGTAAAGCAACAAGATGTCGTCTCATC
Source organism: Xylocopa sonorina (assembly GCF_050948175.1). Classification (NCBI taxonomy): domain Eukaryota; kingdom Metazoa; phylum Arthropoda; class Insecta; order Hymenoptera; family Apidae; genus Xylocopa; species Xylocopa sonorina. Next base: position 622,392 of record NW_027490201.1, read on the forward strand.
ACAAATTTCAAAATCAAGTCTTCGTAGTGAATCTTCAAATTGTGTATACCATGTAGCTGGCCGTTTTATTGTTTTATTTCCTGCTCCTCACATCAGTTGCAACTGATCTACAAACCATGGTCCCACTCTTCGCGCCTTCTTCTCTCCTCCCAGTTCCCTAGAAAGAAGCAAATTTACAGTTTTTCCACCAATAACGTCTCATCAAATTGCGACACCCTTGATCACTCCTCGACACGAATTCACATTAAATGAGTCGGACTTCATGGCTGATGAACTTAGTAGGAATTCAGATTCAGACACGTCAGAGAACATGAACAACACTAAATATTTGTTAATGCATTTTCATTTAAATATAATTGTTTGTTAAGGAATCGTCCATTCAAATTGTATCTACCTCCTTCCCTATTACTGTAACATGTGTTAGAGTGCACGTTGTAACGGCGACGAAAAGGTTCTTGACGAAAATTTACGCCCTTCATTGGTTTATCAACCGAAAATGAGCCTCGTCGTAACGCGTGCATTTTGATCATTCGAGCCTGATTCAAAATCCAGCAGACCGCGAGTTATAAAAACGAACAGTTAAAATCAGTGATGTGAGTGCCTGAACTGCAGTGTCATTCAATCAACACTCAGCGACCGAAGAATCAAGCCTGTGATCAGGCCAATGCTCCAGGACAAATTGAGATTCTCAGCAGCAACAAGTCAGACATCCCAGCGGATCCAGACATAATGGCAGATCCCAACAAACGATCGCTCGAACAAGCTCAGTCCAATCCTTATGAAATTATTCTCAGTTCCCTGCTGCGTAAATCCGGTATCATATTTGGTCACACCACTGCCTTCACTTCCACTACTGCGACTTCTAAACACATGCAAAAGGATCAGAACAACCGGACATACGTTTACCAAAAACCCACCTTTACGCGTTAACTGAAACATGGAAGAGATTCGTTGACATCCAATTTGACTTCGAAGAATTACACGAAAGAGAAACGTCACGTCGCTACAAAATTCAAAACAACTACTTCTCTAGCATAACTCGTGCCGAATCCTTAATCAAGAGAAGACTTCCGAAGACGAGACGAAACACGTTCGAATCATCGGCCACTTTCTCAACCATCCCATATGCCATTAAATTACCAGAAATGCAACTTCCAACATTCGATGGAACATACGAAAATTGAGTATCATTATATGTTGTATTCTCATCGATCATCGATTGCAAGGACAACCTAACTGCAGTTCAAAAATTGCAATACCTGCCGCCGACATTAACTGGAACGGCCGCTGTGTGCATCGAATAGTTAGCACAACCTATGCAAATTACACCGACGCGATTGAGTTATTGAAAGGTAAATTCGAATGTATAAAACGGCCTGCCTTTAAATATTGTGGTACAATCTAACACATCCCAAAACTGCCAAGAGACACTGCAGAAACATTAGGCAATATCGTCGACACCATCAACCAACAACTTCGCGCACTAAAAAATTCCGCAAAAAAATATCTCGCAATGGAACACTTCTACTTTCTATCATACGAACAAAGATAAATGCTAATACATTGTTCCAATGGAAACTCACGGTAAAGGACAACAAGGTGCCGCCTTACATGGATCCTTTAGAGTTTCTGGAGAAACGAGCCAACTGTGTACTAGAGATGAACGCAAAAGCAAGTTCAATCGCAAGTCGAGTCAACGGAAAACCATCGGACCATTCACGCTCCACGAATCAACGTACTACGCGAAACCAGGTGTTCTTGTCACAAGGACATTGTAATGGCGATTAAACCGAAAGCTGGACAAACAGGACAATCATAGGAACCCAAAAGTGTTCAGTATGGCACGGAGGAATCAGCATCTGGGCATGTGAAGAATTTCACGGGCTCTCAGTCCTGGACCGCAAGGCAGCTGTCGAAAAGACTTCACTATGCGTAAATTGCTTGCGCAAGGGACACAAATATAGCCTGTACCACAGGGGTCCCTGTCGCATACGTAACAAGCAATACCACACAATACTTCACCAAACGCAAAGCACCTGGAAACAGACTACTTTTAAACCGCCAACCATCACTCCACACGAATAACAAGAACCGATAACGAACGAAGAATCTTCAATGTCCGAATGACTTCAGGATGTTGAGGCACGGAAGTGAGGGGGACATCAAAACGTGTTTGTCGTCTATTCAGTCACGAATGAATTACTCGTAACCACACAAATTCACCTTTTAATTACGCGAATCTCGGCATTCCAAGAAAACGCTGCTCCGTACCCACCGCTGTTCTAAACACAATGTACACAATAGCAAAACACTCCACCACGGCAACCTTTAAAGCAAGGGTCAGAGATTATGAACGAGATCTGACCTTTCTTACAGTCGCAAATATCCCATCATTCATTCCCGATAAACTCATTAATCATTCGGCTATCGAGATTCCGAGAAATCTACAACTAGCCGATGCAACTTTTTATCGTCCAGCGCCAGTCGACCTGCTCCTCGGCGCTTGAGTCGCCCTAACGTTTCTACAGATTTAAATCTTCAAAAAACATGGTTCGGATGTGTAACCGGAGAGAGTGCCTAACCACGTCCCCAACTTATAATATCATTCCACCACGTTACTACGTTAGTAGTTACTACTGTTCGCGTCCTTTCGAAGTGTAGAAGCAGCCAAGAATAATGCTGAGCATAGAAACTACAGCTTACTTACTTCGATACGTTGAAATATGATGCGTTAGCGCATGACACAGAGCATTAGGACTCCACTGCTTTTACACACAGACACTATCATGCGAATACCCATTGCATGGATATGTAGAATTCACATTCTTTTTAGGTGTAGAAGCAGGTAAGCATTATACTATGCATGAAAGGTTACAGCTTGTATACTTTGATACGTTGAAACTCGGTGCGCCATCGCATTGCATGGAGCATTAGAACTCTACTGCTTTGACACGCAGATACTATGAAGCGCCATTCTGTTGCGTGTAGCGTTGAATTCACATCCTTTTAAAACGCCAAAGCTGATAAACATAATACTATGCATAGAAGATTACAGCATACTTTGAAACGTTGGAATGAGTTGCGCAATCGCACTGGATGGAGCAATAGAACTCCAATGCTTTGACACGCAGACACTATGAAGCGCCAGTCCGTTGCATGGGTCGGTAGAATAAACGTTCATTAATATTGAATTATTGGTAGTAATAATAAATGAAAAGCTGCCCAGAGTTCTTTATAGTCTTTAACATTATACCTAAAGTTCGAAGGCACGTCCGTACGCTTTGAAAGCTCTACTAATTTTGCGGATTTCGCATAGGAAATTTAGGATCCTCCCCACCAAAAGAGAATTGACGACGCAAAGTCTGCACGTGTTATTCTTTCAGGCCTCTAGGTATAAACATTCGGGAACCTTACTCGAACTGATAAAACTATTCCACAGTTTATATACTGGATTATATTTCCGAACACAAGATTCACTTTTGTTGCACCGTTGACGTGTGAAATAATCCAACACGGACAACCATAGAATCACATTCTTTTCAAATGTAGAAGCAGATAATTGTAATGCTATATATAGAACATTACAGTTTACTTAATTCGGAACGTTGAAATGGGATGGGACATCGCGCTGCATGAAGTATGAGAAATGTGTTTCTTGGGCACGTAAAGATCTGGAAACGATATTCTGTTGCAAGCAAGTGTAGGATTCACATTCTCCTAAAGTCTAGATGCAGATGAATATAACATATTGCATAGAACATTGTAATTTACCATAAACCATTGAAATGATTTGCGACGTCGCGTTGAATGAAGCATTAGATCTCTATTTCGTCGACACGAAGACATCTAGGAATGCTAACCTATTGAAAGCAACTTTAGAATTCACATTCCTTTGAAGCGTGGAAGCAGATAAACGTAACGCATTGCATAGAATATTACATCTTACCTATTTTGAAACGTTGAATTGAAATGCGCTATCACGATCTATGATGCATGAGAATTGTAATGCTTTGGTACGCAGACAATATGAAACGCGATCGCTTATATATATATTTTGTATAAGTCGATCATTTACTTGTATCGCCCCAGTTCGCTTTCTTTCCATCGAGGCTTGCAAATCCCTCTTCGTTATTCTTGTAATTCGTACTTTGGAAGGTATATATTACGTATTGACAGTCCGACGCTGAAAATATCTCAAACTCTTCTGCTTTACGCAACTTAGCATATATGCAACCTCCTATCAACATTATGTCTATTTTTGATTTGCTTCGGTTCTTAAAGTATGTATAGTCTTCTTTCGGATTCATCGCTATTAGATTGTTTCTTAGAGCCAGTTTGATGATATTTTCCTCTCCGTGGTTGTTCTTCTTACTACTTCAGATTACCGATGTTTCGTTCAGGTCACCTGCGATCATTATTCTGTTTGCTTTTTCTGCCTTTTCCATGTTAACCTCAATTTAGTTTATATATTCTTCGATTTCTTTCCGTTCCTGTTCGGCGAGAAGTGGCTGCTTATAGCTTTTGATCCTTCGACCATTGCATGAACGATTCCAGTCGAGGGGTATGAGGTGCCATATGTGAAAGATTTTCGATTAACGCCGGTTATCCATATTGCAGCGTCACCGTTCTTGTCTTGCAGTCAGTATTCGTCCATCTTGTGTCTCATGATAAGATGTAATTCAATGCAACACGTTATGTATATCTCGTCTACACTTCAAAAGAATGTAAATCCCACACTGCCTTGTTTCGGAATAGCACTTCTAGATGTCTACATTTCGAAGCAATAGATTTCTAATGCTTCATAAAACGCGATATCGCATCTCATTTCTATGTCTCATGGTAAGATGTAATATCATTGCAACGCGATATGTATATCTCGTCAGTACTACAAATGAATGTAAAGCCCACACTTCCTTGACACGGAATAGCGCTTCTAGATGTCTTCGTGTTGAAGCAATAGAGTTCTAATGCTTCATAAAACGCGATATAGCATCTCATTTCTATGTTCCATGATAAGACGTAATATCAATGCAATGCGTTTCGTTTATCTCGTCAAAACTTCGAAGAAATGTAGATCCCACATTTCCTTGCTACGAGATAGCGTTTCTATATGTATACGCTTCGAAACAATAACGTTCTAATGCTTCGTAAAACACGATATCACATCTTATTTCTATGTCTCATGATAGAATGTCGTATTCCATTGAATAACCGTAGCATTCTACGGATTATGTATATCTCCTTTACAATTCAATACAATGTAAATCCCACAATTCCTTGCTACCGGATAGCGATTCTAGATGTCTACGTTTCTAAGCAATAGAGTTCTAATTCTTCATAAAACGCGATATCGCATCTTATTTTTATGTTACATAATAAGATGTAATTCAATGCAACGCGTCATGTATATCTCTTCAACACTTCTAATGAATGTAAATCCCAAACATCCTTGCAATGTAATAGCGTTTACAGATGTCTACGCATAGAAGCAATTGACTTCTAATGCTTCATAAAACGCGATATCGTATCTCGTTTCTATGTGTCACGATAAGATGTAATTCAATGCCTCGTGCTAAGTATATCTCGTCAGCACTTCAAATGAATGCAAATCCAACACTTCCTTGCTACGGAATATCGTCTCTTGATGTTTGCCTATCGAAGCAATAGAATTCTAATGCTTCATAAAACGCGACATCACATCTCTTATCAATGTCTCATGATAAGGTGTAGTACTCAATGCAACGCGTTATGTACATCTCGTGTACACTTCAAAGGGATCTAAATACAGCACTTCCTTGCGACGGAATCGCGTTTCTAAATGTCTACGTATCGGAGTAATAGATTTCCAATGCAACATAAAACGCGATATCACATCCCATTTCTATGTTTCATGATAAGATGAAATTCTATGCAATGCTTTATGTATTTCCCGACAACACTTCAAACGAATGTAAGTCCCACACTTCCTTGCGACGGAATAGCGTTCCGATATGCCTACGTATCGGAGCAATACAGTTCTAATTCTTCATAAAACACGATATGGCATCTCGTTTCTAGGTCTCATGGTAAGATGTAATATTCAATGCAACGCGTTATGTATATCTCGCCTACACTTCGAAAGAATGTGAGTCCCACACTTCGTGTCTAGGGAATAGCGTTTCTAGATGTCTACATATCGCAGCAATAGATATATTTACGAAATTACTTAAATCGTCTTATTCTCAAAAATAGCCTTTTCGTCACAAACGTATAATAAATGAAGTCTTCGAAGACCCCACGTTTTATTTGTTCCGTCGGTCGGAACATGTTCCCCCCGTGGAGTGACCGTGTCGATCAATCTAGATCGGATTGATCTGAATATCTCCGCGACGTCGATGGTTCACACTGTCGCCTCGAATGTGGGCAGCTCCGCTAGCTGCTTGACGTTGCGTTTGTCGACCCCCTGGCTGGTCCGTACGGTGACCGCTCTGATGATCTTGTCTGGACCTGGGTGCACCTCTTCGACCCGACCACGGTGCCACTGCAAAGGCGGGAGGTAGTCATCCCTTAAGACTACGAGGGATCCTTTCTTGATCTCGTGGTAGCCCTTGGTCCATTTTTTTCGCTCGTTCAGACGGTCGATATACTCCTTGTGCCACCTGGTTCAAAAGTCCTGCTGGACGTTCTGGATGTGTTGCCAGTGTGAGAATCGGTTACGAGGAATATCGCTGAAATCAGTCTCGGGGAAACTCGTTAAGGACGTGCCGATCAGGAAGTGGGCCGGAGTTAGGGCCGATGGACCATTAGGATCGGATGATAATGGAGTAAGCGGGCGGGAGTTTAGGATCGCTTCGATTTCGATCGCGAACGTGTTGAACTGTTCGAACGTAAACAGTTCTTCCCCGACGTCTCGTTTGACGTGGTGTTTGAACGATTTGACAGCTGCCTCCCAAAGGCTGCCGAAATTTGGAGAAAGAGCTGGTGAAATGCCATGAAATGCCACGATATTTCCTTGCCCGTGAGGAAGTGTCTTACCTTATCGTCCGTTTGCAGTTTTTGGTACAGTGCGCTTAATTCGTTATTCACTCCAACGAAATTTTGTCCCGTTGTCGGAATAAATGTACCGACAGATGCTCCTACGACCAATGGAGCGTTTCAAGATGGACCGCTCTCGTTGCAAAGCACACAAACACGGCTACATAGATTTTTACTCGCGTTTTTCCTTGATATAGAAAGGACCGCAATAATCTGTTCCGCAATTATAAAAAGATCGGCATTCGGATACGCGTGCCGCGGGTAGAGTGCCCATTACGTAATTCACGGCCGGTGGTTTTACGCGGAAGCACCTGATGCACTTCTTACCATCAATGGGCCAATACCTCTGCCTTAGTGTCGGCAGCGTGGTATTGATACCCGAATGATGTCCCTTTAAATGCGTGTGACGAATGATCAGATCGGTGATGTGATGCGATCTTGGAGGCAGGATCGGATGTTTCTGTCCGAAGGGAATGTTTGCGTTTTGTAGTCGACCGCCTACCCGTAGAATTCCCGTTTCGTCTAAGAATGGCTGCAGCGAGATCCCGTTACTCTTTGGATGCAGCTCTGTACCGTTCTTCAAATTTCGGATCTCCTTTTCGAACACGGAGGCCTGCACGAGCCTCAAGATCCGATCATTAGCGTCGTGGACCTCTCGTACGGTTAGAAGTCCTGCGTTACAATGATTTTTGCGAAATCGGAGACAATACGCGACGATCGTCCTTAATTTCGCCATGTCTGAAGAGCGGCCGAGAATTTCGTTGCTACGGATGGTCGTTGCCAAGCATGTATTGGCACGAATATCGGGTATTTCCGAAATAAGGTTGAACGTATATTTCGGCTAATCCCTGTTATTGTCGGCAAACCACGATGGTCCATGACGCCAGATGGAGGGCTTCAAGAATTCCGCCGGTGTTTGTCCTCTCTATATGAAGTCCGCTGGATTGTCGTTTGACCTGACGTGCCGCTATCGGTCTTCGCTTGGATTTCGGCCACTCTATTTGCCACGAATGTTCTTAGCGTGGCTGGTTCGCGTTGCAGCCAATTTAAAACTATCGTGGAATCCGTCCAGAAGTTAATCCAGTCGAATCGGCGTGCATTACTATCTCGGGCGTTAGAAAATAATGACGTCAGTAGCACCGCACCGCAAAGTTCGAGACGTGCGAGGCTGACAACTTCTACTAGTACGAACCGAAATTTCGTGCATAATAGTCTCGTTTTAATTCGTTCGCGATTGTCGACTGACCGTACATACACGCACGATCCGTATGCTCGTTCGCTCGCGTCGCAGAACCTGTGTAATTCCACTCTTCGCACCTTCGATTGGCATACGTGTCACTCGAAGAATGACACTTTCGTTATGTAACTGCAATTCCTTCACGTACGTGGACCATTCTGTATGGAGAATTGTTGGTAGCGATTCGTCTCAGGCCAATTGCAGTTTCCAAAGGTGTTGCATAAATATTTTTGCCATTATTATTACTGGCGCCAGTAAACCTAACGGGTCGAATATTTTTGCTATGGTGGATAAGATCGTGCGTTTGGTGATCCTCGTATCGATGTTTGGATCCACGAAATAGATGATTCGGTCGCCGAGAGTTTTCATGGTGGCTTCTCCAAAATATTTTGGGTGAATTTCGCCTTCCGGAAGTCCTGCTAAAAGTTTCGGTTCGTTCGAGACCCATTGTTGAATGTGGAGGCTGCTGCGGTTAAGTAGCTTGATTACCTGGTCCCGTAAATGTCTAGCGTCTTCGTAATTATCTGTGCCAGTTAGGAAATCGTCGACGTATAGATCTCCCTGGAGCACGGTCGATGCGAAAGGAGCATTCGCCTTTTCGTCGTCCGCTAGCTGATGAATACACCTGATGGCGGGGAAAGGTGCTAAAGATAGTCCGAACGTGACTGTATTCAGCTCGTACGCTTTCACCTTTCTGTTGTTATCTCGTCATAATATCGGCTGGTATCGACGGTCTTCCGGTCTTACGAGGAACTGCCGATACATCTTCTCGATGTCTCTGGTTAAGACATAGGTGTGTTGACGGAACCTTATGAGAAGAGCGAATATGTCGTCCTGTATCGTTGGTCCTGCCAAAAGCGTGTCGTTCAATGACAGTCCACTGCTCGATCTTGCAGATCCATCGAGGACGACACGAACCTTCGTTGTTGAGCTGGACAGTTTGATGACGACGTGGTGGGTGTGTTAGAAGACATCCGAATCGCGTGGTTCTACCTGGCTCATGTGTCCCATCTCGAGATACTCCTCGATGACGGCGGAATATTCTCGTTTCAGCTCTGGATCTTTCATGAATTTTCGTTCGAGCGAAAGAAGACGGTTGAAGGCGCGCGACCGAGTTTCGCCTAACTGCATCTTCTTTTCATTGAACGACAGTGCAACAATGTAACGACCGGTTCGTGTCCGTTTAACGTGGTCATGAAAATGCTGCTCGCATTCCTGCTCCGCGGAAAATAGGTGTCGTACGTGTGAACCCTCTTCTAACTCCCAGAATTTTTGAAGTTCGAAATTCAGGGTTATAACGAACGTTTGATGTTTCCTCCACAACGCCGATGTGGAGACGCTCCCCCCAATAATCCATTCAAATTGTGTCGTTTGGTGGATTAATTCAGGATCGTTGTGAGGAGAAAGTTTGTACTGGCCGATGCTAAGGGACGATAAGGAGGGACCGGTGCCGATTAACATAACCACATTTGCTGGTCGATGAAATTCTGGATCTGCTAGTTTTACGTTTGCCGGAATCGGAATCTGCGCACGATCGATTTGCTCTTCCGGTATCGGTCCAGCGATTCGCGGTATCGTAAAGAATGTGAGCTTCCGCGCGAAGCCCAATAACCGCGATTTGATCGTCGTTGAGGCAATTTATTCGCGAACTCGTGTATTTGGTTCAATGCTTGGTTGGCTGTCGTGTTATTTTTCGTGGGAAGTCCAAGCATCATTGCCAGGTCGTCTGTAATGAAGTTTGCACTCGAACAGGTGACGCTCAACGTTCTACACTCGATTGGCTTCTGGTCGCGATCGATATCGCGGACGATCGCGGTGGCCATCCGTTGTGCGACTGTTGATGACTACGACCATGAACCATGGTACGAGCTTTTCGACCTTCTGTTGCAGCCATGCATTTTCCGGTTGGTGGTCCTCGTGCAGCTTCGCATTGTGTTGTTGGTTGCAGACACGTCATCCTCTGGCTCTGTAACGTATACAGTTCAATAGAATGTAAATGCCACACTTCCTTACTACGGAATAGCGTTTCTAGATGTCTACATATCGGAGCAATGGAGTTCAAATGCTTCATAGAAAGCGATATTGCTTATCAATTCTATATCTTATGATAAGATGTAATCTCCAATGCAACGCGTTTTGTACATCTCGTCTACACTTCAAAAGAATATAAATCTCACAATTATATGCTACGGAATAGCGTTTCTAGATGTTTACATGTCGAAGCAAAGGTGTTCTAATGCTTCGTAAAACACGATATAGCATGTCACTTCTATGTTTCATGATAAGACGTAATTCAAGGCAACGCGTTAATTATAACTCGTCACCACATTACAAAAATATAAATCCCACACATCCTTCCAACGGATTAGCGTTTCTGGATCTCGACGTATCGAAGCAATAGACATCCAATTCTTCATAAATCGCGATATCGGTTCTCATTACTGTGTCTCATGATAGGATGAAATGTTCAATGCATCGCCTTGTATGGATCTCGTCAACACATCGAAGGAATGTAAATCCCACATATCCTTGCTACGGGATAGAATTTCTAGATATCTACGGATCGAAGGAATAGCATTCTTAAGCTTCATAAAACGAGATAAAGCATCCCATTTCTATGTCTCATGATAACATGTAATATTAAATGCAACGCGTTATATATATCTCACCGACGCTTCGAAGGAATGTAAAGGCCCCAAATACTTCCTAAGGAATCGCGTTTCGAAATCTCTACGTATCGAGGCAATAGAGTTCTATTGCTTCATAAAAGGCGATATCGCATTTCATATCTATGTTTCATGATCAGATGTAATATTCATTGCAAGGTGTTATGTATACCTCGTCTACCCTTCAAAGGAATGTAAGTGCCACACTACCTTGCTAGGAAATAGCGTTTGCAGATGTCTACGTATCGTTACAATAGAGTTCCAATGCTTCTTAAAACGCGATATCGCATCTCATTTCTATGTTTCATGATAAGTTGTAATATTCATTGCGAAGTGTTATGTATACATCCTCTACACTTCAAGTGAATTCAAATGCGAAACTTCCTTCCTAGGAAATGGAGTTTGCAGATGTCTACGTATCATAGCAATAGAGTTCTAATGCTACTTAAATCGCGATATCGCATCTCATTTCTATGTTTCGTGATAAGATATAATATTCATTGTGGATTGTTATGTATACCTCATACTCACTACAAAGGAATGTAAATGCGACACTTCCTTGCTATTAAACAGCATTTGCAGATGTCTACGTATCGTAGCAATAGAATTCTAATGCCTTTTAAACCGCGATATCGCATCTCATTTCTAAGTCCCATGATAAGATATAATATTCATTGTGGAGTGTTACGTATACCCCGTATTCCGCTCAAAAGAATGTAAATGCGACACCTCCTTCCTAGGAAATAGCGTTTACAGATGTCTACGCATCGAAGCAATTGAGTTCTAATGCTTCTTATATTGCGATACCGCATTTCATTTCTATGTTTCATGATAAGATATAATATTCATTGCGAAGTGTCATGTATTCCTCGTATTCACTTCAAAAGAATGTAAATGCGACACTTCCTTGCTAGGAAATAGCGTTTGGAGATGTCTACGTATCGTAGCAATGGAGTTCTAATGCTTCTAAAAATGCGATATCGCATTTCATTTCTATGTTTCATGATAAGATATAATATTCATTGCGACGTGTCATGTATACCTCGTATTCACTTCGAAAGAATGTAAATGCGACACTTCCTTGCTAGGAAATAGCGTTTGCAGATCTCTACGTATGGAAGCAATAGAGTTCTAACGCTTCTTCAAAAGCGATATCGCATTTCATTTCTATGTTTCATGATAAGATATAATATTCAATGCGAAGTGTCATATGTACCTTGTATTCACTTCAAAAGAATGTAAATCCGACACTTCCTTGCTAGGACTTAGCGTCTGCAGATCTCTACGTATCGTAGCAATTGAGTTCAATGCTTCTTAAAACGCGATATCGCATCTCATTTCTATGTTTCATGATAAGATATAATGTTCATTGTGAAGAGCCATGTATACCTCGTATTCACTTCAAAAGAATGTAAATGCGACACTTCCTTCCTAGGAAATAGCGTTTGCAGATCTCTACGTATCGTAGCAATTGAGTTCAATGCTTCCTAAAACGCGATATCGCATCTCATTTCTATGTTTCATGATAAGATATAATGTTCATTGCGAAGAGCCATGTATACCTTGTATTCACTTCAGAAGAATGTAAATGCGACACTTCCTTCCTAGGAAATAGCGTTTGCAGATCTCTACGTATCGAAGCAATACAGTTCTAATGCTTCTTAAAACGCGATAGCGCATCTCACTTCTATGTTTCATGATAAGATATAATATTCATTGCGACGTGTCATGTATACCTCGTATTCACTTCAAAAGAATGTAAATGCGACACTTCCTTGCTGGGAAGTACCGTTTGCAGATGTCTACGTATCGACGAAGTAGACTTCTAATGCTTCTTAAAACGCGATATCGCATGTCATTGCTATGTCTCATGATAAGATATAATGTTCATTGCGAAGTGTTATGTTTTCCTCGTCTACACTTCAAATGAATGTAAATCCGACACTTCCTTTCTAGTAAATTACGTTTCCAGATGTCTACATATCGAAGCAATAGAGTTCTATTGCTTCATAAAAGGCGATATCGCATCTCATTTCTGTGTTTCGTAATAAGATATAATATTCATTGTGGAGAGTTACGTATACCTCGTCTACCCTTCAAAGGAATGTAAGTGCCACACTACCTTGCTAGGAAATAGCGTTTGCAGATGTCTACGTATCGTTACAATAGAGTTCCAATGCTTCTTAAAACGCGATATCGCATCTCATTTCTATGTTTCATGATAAGTTGTAATATTCATTGCGAAGTGTTATGTATACATCCTCTACACTTCAAGTGAACTCAAATGCGAAACTTCCTTCCTAGGAAATGGAGTTTGCAGATGTCTACGTATCATAGCAATAGAGTTCTAATGCTACTTAAATCGCGATATCGCATCTCATTTCTATGTTTCGTGATAAGATATAATATTCATTGTGGATTGTTATGTATACCTCATACTCACTACAAAGGAATGTAAATGCGACACTTCCTTGCTATTAAACAGCATTTGCAGATGTCTACGTATCGTAGCAATAGAATTCTAATGCCTTTTAAACCGCGATATCGCATCTCATTTCTAAGTCCCATGATAAGATATAATATTCATTGTGGAGTGTTACGTATACCCCGTATTCCGCTCAAAAGAATGTAAATGCGACACCTCCTTCCTAGGAAATAGCGTTTACAGATGTCTACGCATCGAAGCAATTGAGTTCTAATGCTTCTTATATTGCGATACCGCATTTCATTTCTATGTTTCATGATAAGATATAATATTCATTGCGAAGTGTCATGTATTCCTCGTATTCACTTCAAAAGAATGTAAATGCGACACTTCCTTGCTAGGAAATAGCGTTTGGAGATGTCTACGTATCGTAGCAATGGAGTTCTAATGCTTCTAAAAATGCGATATCGCATTTCATTTCTATGTTTCACGATAAGATATAATATTCATTGCGACGTGTCATGTATACCTCGTATTCACTTCGAAAGAATGTAAATGCGACACTTCCTTGCTAGGAAATAGCGTTTGCAGATCTCTACGTATGGAAGCAATAGAGTTCTAACGCTTCTTCAAAAGCGATATCGCATTTCATTTCTATGTTTCATGATAAGATATAATATTCAATGCGAAGTGTCATATGTACCTTGTATTCACTTCAAAAGAATGTAAATCCGACACTTCCTTGCTAGGACTTAGCGTCTGCAGATCTCTACGTATCGTAGCAATTGAGTTCAATGCTTCTTAAAACGCGATATCGCATCTCATTTCTATGTTTCATGATAAGATATAATGTTCATTGTGAAGAGCCATGTATACCTCGTATTCACTTCAAAAGAATGTAAATGCGACACTTCCTTCCTAGGAAATAGCGTTTGCAGATCTCTACGTATCGTAGCAATTGAGTTCAATGCTTCCTAAAACGCGATATCGCATCTCATTTCTATGTTTCATGATAAGATATAATGTTCATTGCGAAGAGCCATGTATACCTTGTATTCACTTCAGAAGAATGTAAATGCGACACTTCCTTCCTAGGAAATAGCGTTTGCAGATCTCTACGTATCGAAGCAATACATTTCTAATGCTTCTTAAAACGCGATAGCGCATCTCACTTCTATGTTTCATGATAAGATATAATATTCATTGCGACGTGTCATGTATACCTCGTATTCACTTCAAAAGAATGTAAATGCGACACTTCCTTGCTGGGAAGTACCGTTTGCAGATGTCTACGTATCGACGAAGTAGACTTCTAATGCTTCTTAAAACGCGATATCGCATGTCATTGCTATGTCTCATGATAAGATATAATGTTCATTGCGAAGTGTTATGTTTTCCTCGTCTACACTTCAAATGAATGTAAATCCGACACTTCCTTTCTAGTAAATTACGTTTCCAGATGTCTACATATCGAAGCAATATAGTTCCAGTGCTTCTTAAAACGCAATATCGCATCTCATTTCTGTGTTTCGTAATAAGATATAATATTCATTGTGGAGAGTTACGTATACCCCGTATTCCGCTCAAAAGAATGTAAATGCGACACTTCCATGATAGGAAATAGCGTTTGCAGATGTCTCCGCATCGAGGCAACAGGGTCCTAATTCTTCTTAAAACACGATATCGCATCTCATTTCTATGTCACGCGATAAGATACAATATTCATTGCGAAGTGTCATGTATACCTCGTATTCACTTCAAAAGAATGTAAATGCGACACTTCCTCGCTAGGAAATAGCGTTTGCAGATGTCTACGCATCGAAGCAATAGAGTTCTAATGCTTCTTGGAACGCGATATCGCATCTCATTTCTATGTTTCACGATAAGAATAATACTCAATGCGAAGTGTTACGCATACCTCGTATACACTTCAAATCAATGTAAATGCCACACATCCTTGCTAGAAAGTAGCGTTTCCAGATGTCTACGTATCGAAGCAATAGAGTTCTAATACTACTTAAAACGCGATATCTCATCTCATCTCTGTTTCATGATAATATATAATATTCACTGCGAAGTGTTATGTATACCTCGTCTACGCTACCAGTGAATGTAAATGCGACACTTACTTGCTGGGAAATAGCGTTTGCAGATGTCTACGTTCCGAAGCAATGGATTTCTAATGCTTCTTAAAACGCGATATCACATCTTATTTCTATGTTTCACGATAAGTTATAACATTCATTGCGATGTGTTATGCATACTTCGTCGACACTTCAAGTGAATGTAAATGCGACACTTCCTTGTTAGGGAATAGCGTTTCCAGATGTCTACGTAATGAAGCGATAGAGTTCTATTGCTTCATTTAACGCGATGTCGCAACTCATTTCAATGATTCATGGTAAATTGCAATGTTCTATGCAATATGTTACATTTGTCTGCATCTAGACTTTAGAAGGATGTGAATCCTATAGTTACTTGCACAGTTTCCAGATCTCTACGTGTCCAAGCAACATATTTCTAATACTTCATACAGCGCGATGTCGCATCTCATTTCAACGTTTCAAAGAAAAGAACATAAAATTATTATAATTATCTGCTTCTACTCTACAAAAGAATGTGAATTCTATAGATCCAAGCAACAGGAGGACAGGCCCTCCACCATGCTACTGGCTGCCCTGATGCGGGCAAAGTATTCCCAGGGCCACTCGAACCGCGACCAGCATCTATCTTACACTCTATCCGATTCATCGTCATGCGTTTTCCATTAAGCTTGCCGGGATCAGTGATATTGATTCGCTCAATTTAAATTATTATTTTCTTTTTAAGTTTCTCGATTTTTTTAGTTTCTCTCACGATATCGTCTATTTCGTTGTACCTTACCCTTACAGTATGGTATATAATCTGTTGTTTGATATTTGTAGGATTTCCTCTTAATAAATGCAATGCGTCCACATATTTTCTTTCTCTTTCTCTTTAGTTACATTGTTGTTATTTTATGCTATTCACCCTCCACATTCCCTCTCTACACCATCTCGGAACAGGCGTTATACGATTACTTCATGATGGCGCCCGGTCTCGTTACACCGAGATCGAGTGTTCTCTCTTGCATCCGTTGATTTACATATGTTATGTATTGGAGAATATTTCCTCTTATTCTTTGTATTCTTCGAATGAAATTACATTGACAGAAGTACGAGCTAGTTCTGCACGCCTATTTGAAACATCATTAAATCACCTTGTTAAACAATAATATATTAAATGTGACTTGGACTTTTAAATTTGAATTTATAAACATCTAACAAATAAATATGTTTTTCTTACTATTCATATCATTATACATTCAGTGATTTATTGTGTGCTGTGATTTGATATAGTAACTGCTTGATTATATTTTACAATGAACTTTGCGTACCAAACATTGTTTTTACTCTTGATGGGAGTGGATAGTTCTTCGTTTTATATTCTTATATCGCATTGATTATAAAAGTATATGATATCCTTTTTATGCAGTCATGTATAATTATGTGCATACAAATTCGCGATTAAGTAGCTATGTGTTCCAATTCAATTCCGAATAATTCACTAAAAAGCATCCCAGATAACAAACGGCAAGATGGTAGCGACACCATGCCGGCACTATATTGCCACTTCCGAGGAGTGTCAACTGATTCGTAGTCATCTGTGACCGGATTCGTTAACTAAAATGCCAGAACGTGTTACCAGCACGTTCTAGACAAGCGAATCGCGCAGCACCAGCACCATGGTGGCACGCGTATCATCGCTCCATTCATGAATCTCCTCAGCAATGACGCAGGATCACATTTTGCAATGGGGAACCTGTGCTTTCATACAAATTAAAACCGTTAGATGTCAGTAGATGTTCAGCATATGAGTATTGATAGACATTTTGATAGTCGTTTTCCTATATTTATAGTTATTGACCGAGTCGTATATATTTCTTTCACTCCATCATGGATTAAAAATATTATTTATAAAAAAAATATTACTTATAAAATAAAAATTCATGCTGTTGCGTCTCTAACTTCGCCTTGTGTAATTTTTGAAATAACATGCTCTCATCGTATTTAATGTAACCCTCAATTGCATGAATTTGTAACGATAAATTGAAGAAAATATATGTAAAATAAGTGTATATATTTTTATGACAAAGTAATTATCGACTTTATGGAAAAAATCGCCCTATCGAGCTAGTTTATGGAAAATAATAAAATCGAGTTCTTATATCTTTGTTTTGTGCCGGTGTATCTATTTTGGAATCAAAATAAATAAATTGCGCAGTTTAGTCATTTTTCATACTTGCTTATAATTTTTATGGAAACAGCTTCCCCATTAGTAAATGTCAGCCTACGCCACAACCACGCGTGTAACTATGGTGAGCTGATAGTGTCATTGCCACGGCCGTGTAGCCCGTGTGCTATATCTCCGTGCTTTAATAGTGCCGTGATACGAATGCCGCCCTAGCACTATCAGTATGACATTTCAAAAGCTGAGTAGGAGCACTGGCTTAGCACAGTTCTGCCACGGAATTCGTTCCATCCGTTGTCATTGGCGTGCCAATCGCTGGCTGTTTGGGATATTGTAGTGGATGAGGCAGACTTGTTCCTTATCATCACCAAGGAGATGGATTTTCACTCCCCCCTTTTTGAATTTTTGGAATTATTGTTTGGAATTTTTGCTGTTTCTGTATCTCTATGACCGCATTGTGGATTCAACTTATGTACGATCTTTTTGGTCTCCATCTTTTGTTACATGTAATATTATATATGTGATGCACGTTTGTTATGTAATGCTCCGATTTGTAAGCCTCAGATTCTTTTATTCTTTGGTAAAGCAACTTATTCGATTAATATATATTTATTAGGCATAGATATAAACAATTAGAAGGATGTTATTAAAACACTATTAAATATGTTGTTGCAATTATATATTTAAGGTCTGATGATGTAGATGCAATTAATGTCCGATATTTTACGTGATCCAATTGACGTATCGAGTGAGGCTATAAAATATAAAAATCTTTTACTATTCTTCGACTCCTTTCCATGTTAAAGGAATGATTAGTTCTGCAAGACAAGAAGCCTGAATTAGTGAGATATCTGGGAACATAAGTAATTTGTAAGTAACACATCTTATCTCTTTGAAATATTTGCCTTTGCATAGAATAGAACGTATAGATATAATTGCCTGTTTTGTACCCATTTCGGTCCAATTCTATTATAGCTTTTGAGCAGAAGTAATATTGATTATACTTGATTTTTGCAATAGTTCTTTGATTAACAGATTTTATTAACCTAGAATCATCATTTGAGGGATGTATCAATCTACTTTGTAGCTCCATCAGTTTCTTTTTTTGCTCGCTACTTTCCATTTTCAGTTCTGTATACTTATCCTTTATCACCATCATATATGTTGCGTAAGATTACAATAACTTTTTGTCCTCAAATTTTGCTTTTGATTAAATAAACGGAAATTAAAAAACAGTGGCACGTACCATTTCTTGGAAACGTTGTATCGTAATTTGCATTTGACTGTTTTGAAAGGCACGCACTTTACTTAACGTTTGCAATGATTCGGTTAGCGAAGTAAAGAAATATTCTACTTTCGAAATTGTTGGCTCTTGTAATTCTAAGGCAAATATATTCATCTGTCGACATCGTGAACATTGTTTTTTGGCAACATTCTAGAAAAACAAATATACTATAAGTAAAATAATAAACATCATAATATTAAATTTAACTCTGTTCATCGTTGCCTTGTTGGACACATCCATAACAATATACAGGGTGGAGCAGTAATAATTAGCACCTCAGATAGCCACGAAACTATAAGTTTCATAGTAGTTTTTGCTAATATAAAACTGCATAGTACAAAGGGCCTATCCGTTGATGAAAATAGTTTTTTTGTAAGTGGAGGTATGTTGGACATATGAAAGTTACCTTCATTTTTTAAAATGAATTGGTATGTCCATTCTTCTGTAATACCATAGAGCATTTTAAAACAAGTTCAACGATCTGCAACATGAAGCCATTGAAGATTATAAAAAGTAAAGAAAGGCGATAATACTCACGGTTTTGATAGTAAATGAAACATACGTATTGTAAACAGTGATGGAAGGCGTAATACTTACCGTTTACTTCACTGTGAATAAACACTTTTCGAAGGGCAATTCAATAGTTTGCAGCATAAGTTAAACATGATAAGATTAATATTGAAAAATCGGTTCGAATAAGTTTGGTTAGGGTGTTCTTTGTGTCGTCCATTTTATAAGTTCTGAGCTGCGGATTCCTGAGGACAGCTCACAAAATTGTTGAACTATGGAAGATTATTATTGTGAATTTAAATCAAAAGGTAATTAAATTCCATTAGATTGTAAACAGATCTCAATGTTTCATTTTAGATAGTAAGATTAAATACTCATTACAAAACTACAGGAATGGATACATACCTCTCTGTTATTATTATTTCATAAAGAATTATAATTGCAATTATATAGTTCATTACAATAGAAAATATTTCTCAGGAAATTCTATATATTAAATTAAAGAATTAAGTAAAACATTTTTAATAATTACAAATATGAAAAATACCTGAACATTCCAATAGAAAGATGTCTAAACAGGAGTTAGAAAAGTCAAACATTCAATTTCAATTCCAGAATTCATCTATAAAAGGTAAAATGTTTTGAAATCTTTAATTACAGTCTTTAATGCAAGCAGTTGGGCAATATTTCAATTTTTAAGAAAATTGATGAAAGTCAACCATTTTGAAGTGGTCAGAATCTTTGTCGTTTGAGCAATAAGTGAATAACAAATAACTGCATGAATTCCAAGCTTAAAAACTTATGAATTAAATCCTATGCAGACTCGTTTATCAGCGAGTTACTAAATAATAATCCACATTAAGTAATCGTTTTAGAACTTAAGCGATTACATCTCGCATACTTTCAAGGATATCACAAGCGTGAAAAGTATGTGGTTTATCAATAACTCTTCTAAAAGAACGGACGAAGCCAATAGAAATCTTTGTTGAAGTAAGCAAGTTCTAAAGTTCTAAGCAACGCGATGACGCTTATCTGCCTACGTTTCATAGCAAGTAAGTCCTGAATTTCTATGAAAGTCCGATGGAGCTCCTCACTATTAACGTTTCAAAGGAAGTACTAAAATTCTCAGTTCGACGTCTAAAGCTATGAGTGTTCCATATATTTATGTAAAGTGATGGTCCCTAACAGTATATACAATTCAGAGTACGTAAGATGCAAAGTTCTATGCAACATGATGGCGCTTCTCATTTCTACATTTCATACTGAGCACTTTCTAAATCTCTATGCATTGCGATGCACCTTCACAGTCCTACGTTTCAAAGTAATTCTGTGCAACAAGATGTAGTTCCTCAGTTTCATGATTCAAAACGAGTATGATGTAATGTTCTTTGCATCGCATTATGCTTAACTGCTTCTACACTTCGAAATGATGTGAATGCTACAGTCCCTTCAACGGAATCGCCCTTAATAGTGTCTACGCTTCAGAGCAATAGAGTTCCAATGCACCGTGCAACGCAATGGCGCGTCTCATTTCAACGTTAAAAAGTGAGTAAGCAGAAACATTCTATGCATCGTATTATGCTAATCTGCTTCTACAGTTCAAAGGAATGTAAATTACACAGTTCCTTACAACGGGTGAGAGGACGTTCTTGCTCTGTGACGTAGATACTATGAAGTGCCAACCCTTTGCATGGAACTGCAGATTTCACAATCTTTGGAAATGTACAAACAGATGAGAATATTGTTATGCATAGAAGATTGCAGCTTACCTACTTTGAAACGTTGAAATGAGATACTTATTGTTTGCTTAAATGGAACTCCATTGCCTTGACACGCAAACACAATCAAGTGCCATCCCGTTGCATGGAACTTTAGAAATCACGATCTTCTAAAGTGTAGAAGCAGTTACGCATAGCGCTATGCATAGAAGATTACAGCATTCTTAATTTGAAACGTTGAAGTAAGATGTGCAATCGCATTGCATGCAGCAATAAAACTGCATTTCCTTGGCACACACAAAATATGAAGCGTCATCATGTTGCATGGATAAGTCGAGTCCACATTCTCTTGAAATGCAGAATCACATAGGCATAATGGTACGTACAGAAGAGTACAGCTTACTTACTATGAAACGCTGAAAGTGTTTGCGTCATTGCATTGCATGCAGCATTGGAACTCTATTGCATTGACACACAGCCCCATTAAAGCGCAATACTGTTGCATGGCACTGTGAACTACACATGCTAACGAAGTATAATATCAGATCAGCATAGTGCCATGCATAGAGGATTCCATCTTACTTACATTGAAACGCTGAAATGAGTTGTACCATTGCATTGCATGAAGCATTAAAAATCTACAGCTCTGAAGAGCAGACACTATAAAGCGCCTTTAGGTTACATAGAACAGTAGAATTCACATTCTTTCAGATCGTAGAAGCAGCCAGCCATAACTCTATGCATAAAAGAATACAACTTATTTAATTTGGAACCCTGGAGTGAGATGCGCCATCATATTGCATGGAGCATTAGAACTCCAACGGTTTAACCCGTTGACTCTTTGTAGCCACTCCTTGTTGCACGAAACTGTAGAATTTACATACTTCTGAAGAGTAGAATTTACATACTTCTGAAGTCAGTAGAAAATCTACTGACACGCATCAAAGCATTAGAACTCTATTGCTTCGAAAAGTAGACATCTAAAAACGCTATCCCTTTGCAAGGGAGTGTGGCGCTTACATTCACTTGAAGAGTAGACGAGCTATACATATCACTTCGCTATGAATATTATACCTTATCATGAAACATAGAAATGAGATGCGATATCGCGTTTTAAGAAGCATTAGAAATCCATTGCTTCGATACGTAGACATCTGGAAACGCTATTTCCTAGCAAGGTAGTGTGGCATTTACATTCTATTGAAGTGTAGACGAGGTATACATAACACTTCGCGATGAATATTATATCTTATCATGAATCATAGAAATGAGATGCAATATCGCGTTTCAAGAAGCATTAGAACTCTATTGCTTCGATATGTAGACACCTGGAAATGCATTTCCTAGCAAGGAAGTGTGGCACTTACATTCTTTGGAAGTGTAGACGAGGTATACACAACACTTCGCAATGAATATTATATCTTATCAAGAAACATAGAAATGAGATGCGATATCGCGATTTAAGAAGCATTAGAACCCTATTGCTACGATACGTAGACATCTGCAAACGCTATTTGCTAGCAAGGAAGTGTCGCACTTACATTCTTTTGAAGTGAATACGAGGTATACATGACACTTCGCAATGAATATTATATCTTATCACGAAACATAGAAATGAGATGCGATATCGCGATTTAAGAAGCATTAGAACTCTATTGCTACGATACGTAGACATCTGCAAACGCTACTTCCTCGCAAGGAAGTGTCGCATTTACATTCTTTTGAAGTGAATACCAGGTATACATGACACTTCACAATGAATATTATATCTTGTCATGAAACATAGTAGTGAGATGCGATATCGCGTTTTAAGAAGCAGTAGTACTATCATGCTGCGGTACGTAGACATCTGGAAGCGGATTTCCTAGCAAGGAAGAGTCGCATTTACATTCTTTTGAAGTGAATACGAGGTATACATGACACTTCGCAATGAATATTATTTCTTATCATGAAACATAGGTGTGAGATGCGATATCGCGTTTTAAGAAGCATTAGAACTCTATTGCTTCGATACGTAGACATCTGCAAACGCTATTTCCTAGCAAGGAAGTGTCGCATTTACATTCTTTTGAAATGAATACGAGGTATACATGACACTTCGCAATGAATATTATATCTTATCCTGAAACATATAAATGAGATGCTATATCGCGATATAAGAAGCATCAGAACTCTATTGCTACGATACGTAGACATCTGCAAACGCTATTTGCTAGCAAGGATGTGTCGCATTTACATTCTTTTGAAGTGAATACTAGGTATACATGACACTTCGCAATGAATATTGTATCTTATCATGAAACATAGAAATGAGATGTGGTATCGCGTTTTGAGGAGCATTAGAACTCCACTGCTGCGATACTTAGACATCTGCAAGCGCTATTTTCTAGCAAGGAAGTGTCGCATTTACATCCTTTTGAAGTGAATACGAGGTATACATGACACTTCGCAATGAATATTATATCTCGTCATGAAACATAGAAATGGGACGCAATATCGCGTTTTGAGACGCATTAGAACTCCACAGCTACGATACTTAGACATCAGCAAACGCTATTTCCTAGGAAGGAAGTGCCGCATTTACATTCTCTTGATGTGAATACGAGGTATACATAACACTTCGCAATGAATATTATGTTTTATCATGAAACATAGAAATTAAATGCAACACCGCGTTTTAAGAAGCGTTAGAACTCTATTGCTTCGATGCGTAGACATCTGCAAGCGCTATTTTCTAGCAAGGAAGTTTCGCATTTACATTCTTTTGAAGTGAATACGAGGTATACATGACACTCCGCAATGAATATTATGTTTCATCATGAAGCATAGAAATTAGATGCGATATCGCGTTTTAAGAATCATTAGAACTCTATTGCTACGATACATAGATATCTGCAAACGCTATTTCCTAGCAAGGAAGTGTCGCATTTACATTCTTTTGAAGTGAGTGCGAGGTATGCATGAAACTTCGCAATGAATATTATATCTTATCACGAAACATAGAAATGAGATGCGATATCGCGATTTAAGAAGCATTAGAACCCTATTGCTACGATACGTAGACATCTGCAAACGTTATTTGCTAGCAAGGAAGTGTCGCACTTACATTCTTTTGAAGTGAATACGAGGTATACATGACACTTCGCAATGAATATTATATCTTATCACGAAACATAGAAATGAGATGCGATATCGCGATTTAAGAAGCATTAGAACTCTATTGCTACGATACGTAGACATCTGCAAACGCTACTTCCTCGCAAGGAAGTGTCGCATTTACATTCTTTTGAAGTGAATACCAGTTATACATGACACTTCACAATGAATATTATATCTTGTCATGAAACATAGTAGTGAGATGCGATATCGCGTTTTAAGAAGCATTCGAACTCTATTGCTACGATACGTAGACATCTGCAAACGCTATTTCCTAGCAAGGGGAGTCGCATTTACATTCATTTCAAGCGTATGCAAGGTATACATGACACTTCACAATGAATATTATATCCTACCATGAAACATAGAAATGAGATGCGATATCGAGTTTTAAGAAGCATTCGAACTCTATTGCTACGATACGTAGACATCTGCAAACGCTATTTCCTAGCAAGGAAGTGTCGCATTTACATTCTTTTGAGTTGAATACGAGGCATACATGACACTTCGCAATGAATATTATATCCTATCATGAAACATAGAAATGAGATGCGATATCGCGTTTTAAGAAACATTAGAACTCTATTGCTACGATTCGTAGACATCTGCAAACGCTATTTCGCAGCAAGGAAGTTTCGCATTTACACTCTCTTGTATTGAAATCGAGGTATACATGACACTTCGCAATGAATATTATACCTTATCATGTGTCACGTCCGGCGAAACTATTTTCCGTTGCCCCGGAGGCTTTACGACTCGAGCCTATTTTCGGTAATTCGGTCCGCGGAAACGCGTTAAGACCGGGTCCGATAATTTCGGCTGACGCGAGACTAGCGAAAACACTCGCGATAATAAGGGAATGACCCTACCTTTCGATGACTTCTCTCTCGATCTGTACGTAGAAACGGCGTCGGGGATCGTTCGCTGGGATCGTAGCGGAGCTCGGTCGGTTGGCTGCTACGGAAATCTCGATCAGTCGCCAGCGAAGAGGAGGACGGCAGTCGGAATTCAGCGGTGATGCAGAGGAACCAGCGGTGATAATAGCAGCTTCAGCTGCGAATGTGGCAGAATCGGCGTGATGCGTCGTGGTGCCTGGATCGGAAGCGTCGGCGGTCGCTTCGGAAAGCTGCGGCTGGGCTGGTGCGAAGGCAGGTCGCTGGTATACGAGGACTCTCGGATCGTCCTCCAAATATTCACGCACAAGTGATCGTAAGAAATTCTTCCTACCCGCACGTCGCGTTCTTCGCAAACCGGAAGCACGATTCATTCACCAGGTTTTTCTGTACTTTCGACTAAGATCTGAAGGATAAGCGGCGGTCCGCTCTACCTCAACGTCACAAAGCCGATTTCTATACTCCTGCAAGGTGATGAAGTGCAACCCCAGTTGTATGGAAGAACCCGTGGAGGAATTCGTAGTTAAATGTAATGTTAAAAGTAGAACTGGTATTATAAACACTTGATAAAATTAATGGATATGGAAATAGTAGACTTGGTAAAAGAACTTATACTTGGATGTAGTAACAGTAAAATAAAATATATTCTAAGTTTAAA
Organism: Xylocopa sonorina; assembly: GCF_050948175.1. Lineage (NCBI taxonomy): Eukaryota > Metazoa > Arthropoda > Insecta > Hymenoptera > Apidae > Xylocopa > Xylocopa sonorina. The sequence goes on from NW_027490201.1 coordinate 648,223, forward strand.
GTATACAAGAACTGGAATTATTCTAAGACTAAGACTAAGTCAAAATGGAAGTAGAAACGCGATGCCTGAACCCCACATTGAGGCGGCTAATGATCTAGAACTAGAGGTTTCGACTAATCGGTAGGAGATCTCGAGTCAGAGTGTCGCTCTGGAGAGGCGTCTCGGACCTCCTCGGTTCGCGAGGCGCTATAGTCGCGGACGCTGGTGGTAGGGAGATCGCGGTCCCGCGAGTGGGGGACTCGCGTCTCGTGGCGGGGAGCGCGCGGTCCAGCGAGTGGGGACTCGCGGCTCGTGGTGGGGCTAGCGGCGCATGTCGCTGGCCGGACGCATCTTACGCGTTTGACTTATGAGCTAATACAATATGGACTTAGAATTATGTGTGTGTTGTTTGTGTCTTACATTCGTGTCGTGTATAACCTTGATCTAGGAATTCTTATATAAAGATATATGCGTCATGATATAGTATGTATGTACTAGCTTAGAAGTAATATACAGGTTCTAGCAGATCCTGTTCCCGGAATTGGAATAGGCCCTATTCAGGTGATGGGCTACGTCTTCCTGCAGGACGGAATCCTCGGTGCGAGGGGGATAGGGCTGCCTGCCCTTGGTGCGGGCGAGACAGGTATACTCGGCGGTGCGAGTGAGGCAGCGGAACTTGGTGAGCGCGTGCAGGTATGCGCGCGCGAACACTTCCAGTTGCTGGTTCTGCAGACGAGTTTGGCTGGTTGCATGCGTCCAGGGGTTGATGCTGGGGGGTGCGAGGAGGTTGATGGGTGGCAGGCGGTACGCCTGACGTCACACATGAAACATAGAAATGAGATGCGATATCGCGATTTAAGATACATTAGTACTCTACTGCTTCGATACGTACACATCTGGAAACGCTATTTCCTAGCAAGGATGTGTGGCATCTACATTGTTTTGAAGTCTAGACGACGTATACATAACGGTTCGCAATGAATAGTATATCTCATCATGAAACATAGAGCTAAGGTGCGTTATAGCGTTCTAAGATGCATTATAACTCTATTGCTTCGATACGTAGAAGTCCGGAAACGCAATTCTTCGCAAGGAAGTGTGGCATTCACATTCTTTTGAAGTGTAGACGAGGTATACATGACACTTCGCCATGAATATAATAACTTATCATGAAACACAGAAATGGGAAGCGATATCGCGTTTTAAGAAGCATTAGAACTCTATTGCGTCGATACGTAGACATCTGGAAACGCTATTTCCAAGCAAGGAATTGCGGCATTTACATTGTTTTGAAGTGCATACAAGGTATACATAACACTTTGCAATGAATATTATATCTTATCATGAAACATAGAAATGAGATGCAATATCGCGTCTTAAGAAGCATTAGAATCCTATTGCTTCGATACGTAGACATCCGGAAACGTATTTCCATGCAAGGATGTGTGGCATTTATATTCTTTTATAGTGTAGACGAGGTATACATAACAGTTCGCAATGAATATTATATCTTATCATGAGACAGAAATGAGATGCGATATCGCGATTTAAGAAGGATTAGAGTTCAATTGTTTCGATACGTAGGCAACTGGAAACGCTATTTCCTAGCAAGGAAGTGTGGCATTTACATTCTTTTGATGTGTGTACGAGGTACTCATTACACTTCGCAATGAATATTGTATCTTTTCATGAAGAATCGATATGAGATGCGATATCGCGTTCTAAGAAGCACTAGAACTCTATTGCTTCGATACGTAGAGATCTGAAAACGATATTTCCTAGCATGGAAGTGTGGCATTTACATTCTTTTGAAGTGTAGTCGAGATACACATAACACTTCGGAACGAATACTATTTCTTATCATGAAACATAGGAATGTGAAGCGATATCGCGTTTTAAGAAACATTAGAACTATATTGCATCGAGACTTAGACATCTGAAAACGCTATTTCCTAGAAAGGAAGTGTGGCCTTTACATTCTGTTGAAGTGTAGACGAGGTATACATAACACTTCGCCATGAATATTATATCTTATCATGAAATATAGAAATGAGATGCGATATCGCGTTTTAAGAAGCATTAGAACTCTATTGCTTCGTTACGTGGACATCTGGAAACGCATTTCCTAGCAAGGTAGTGTGTCATTTACATTATTTTGGAGTGAATACGAGGTGTACATGACACTTCGCAGTGAATATTATATCCTATCGTGAAACATAGAAATGAGATGCGACATCTCGTTTTAAGAAGCATTATAACTCTATTGCTTCGATACGTAGAAGTCTGGAAACGCATTTCCTACCAAGGAAGTGTCGCACTTACATTCTTTTGAGGTGAATACGAAGAATACATAACACTCCACAATGAATATTATATCTTATCATAAAACATTGAAATGGGGAGCGATATCGCGTTTTAAGAGGCATTAGAACTCTATTGCTACGATACGTAGACATCTGGAAGCGCTATTTCCTAGTAAGGGAGTGTCGCATTTACATTCATTCGAAGTGAATACGAGGTATACATGACACTTCGCAATGAATATTATATCTTATCATGAAACAAAGAAATTAGATGCGGTATCGCGTTTTGAGAAGCATTAGAACTCCATGGCTGCGATAAGTAGACATCTGCACAAGCTATTTCCTGGGATGAAACTGTCGCACTTACTTTCCTTTGATGTGAATACGAGGTATACATAACACTATACAATGAATATTATATCTTATCGTGAAACATAGAAGTGAGATGCTATAACGCGTTTTATGAAGCGTTAGAACTTCATCGCTGCGATACTTAGACATCTAGAAACGCTATTCCGTCGCAAGTATGTGTGTGATAAGCATTCTCTTGAGGTATTGGCGAGATAGACGTTATGGGTTGCTTTGATTTACATCCTATCATGACAAACAGCTATATTGCTACGGAATAGTGTTTCTAGATCCCTACGTATCGAATCAGTAGGGCTCCAATGCTTCTTAAAACGCGATAATGCATCTCATTTCTATGTTGCATAAGAAGATGTAATTCAATGAATCGCGTTATGCATAAGTCGTCAACATTTCAAAAGAATGTAAATGCCAAACTTCCTTGCTACGGAATAACGTTTCTAGATGTCTGCGTATCGACGCAATACTGTTCTAATTCTTTATAAATCACGATATCACATCTCATTTCTATGATTCACGATAAGGTGGACTATCAATGTGACGCGTTATGTATATCTCGTTAGCACTTTAAAGGATTGTAAATGCGACACTCTCTTGCTACGGAATAGCGTTTCTAGGTGTCTACGGTTCGAAGCAATAGAGTTCCAATGCTTCTTAAAACGCGATATCGCATCTCGTTTCCATGTTTCATGATAAGGTACAATTTTCATTGCGCAGTGTTATGTATACCTCGTCTAGACTTCAAACGAATGTTAATGCCACACTTTCTTGCTAGGAAATAATGTTTCCATATGTATTCGCATCGAAGCAGTGGAGTTATAATGCTCCTTAAAAGGCGCAATCGCATCTCGTTTCTATGTTTCATGATAAGAAATAATATTCATTATGAAGTGTTATGTATACCTCGTCTACACCTCAAAAGAATGTAAATGTCACACGTTCTTGCTATTAAGTAGCGTTTCCAGATGTCTACGTATCGAAGCAATAGAGTTCTAATGCTTCTTAGAAAGCGATATCGCATCTCATTTCTAAGATTCATGATAAGATATAATATTCGTTGCGAAGTGCCACTTATACCTCGCATACACTTCAAATGAATATAAATGCGACCCTTCCTTGCTAGGATCTAGCGTTTGCAGATGTCTACGTATCGAAGCAATAGAGTTCTAATGCTTCTTAAAACGCGATATCGTATCTCATTTCTATGTTTCATGATAAGATATAATATTCATTGCGAAGTGTCATGTATACCTCTGTAACGTCAGGCGTAGCGCCTACCACCCATCAGCCTCCTCGCCGCCTCCAGCATCAACCCCTGCACACAGGCAACCTGCCGTACACGCCTGCAGATTCAGCAACCAGCAGCGTTCGCGCGAGCACAGGTGCACGCGCTCACACGCACGTACGAACACCTCTTTCTCTCTCGCACCTACGAGCATCCCCGCCACCCTCGCATCGAGGACTCCGTCCAGAGGGAAGAAGTCGCAGCCCAGCACCGGAATGGGGACTGTTCCAGTTTAGGGAACCAACATTGCCAGAATCTGTATACTATTTTTAACTCGTATATTACATCTATGTACATGTATTATAATCTTAGATCTAAGTACTCATGACACATATTGTAACACCACAACACACACGTAATTCTAAGTCCGTAGGTATATGATTATATATTAAGACGCGCCTGCGCCAACGACACGCGCAGCTAGCCCCACCACGAGCCGCGAGTCCCCACTCGCTGGACCACGCGCTCCCCACTACGAGCGCCCGCGACCGAAGCGCCTCGCGAACCAAGGAGGTCCGAGACGCGACTCCGGAGATTCAGTCTACTTCGAGATTCCAGCCCGAGGAGTCGAATCCTCCAGTACCATTTCTTATACTCGAGCCATTAGCCGCCTCAATATGGAGTCTGGGCTACGCGCTAGTATTTCTATTTCCTTAGTTCTAACTTAGAATAATTTCAACTTTGTATAATTTTAACTTAGAATATATTCCATTTATTTTACTACATCCAGTTTTTGAGTTTAATACCATATCTACTAATTCCTATATCTACTAAATCTAAATACCACTTCTCGCGCTTAATACAAACAGTAACATCGAATTCTTCCACGTGTCTCTTCCATAAAACTGGGTAGCTTCCCATTACCTCGAAGGAGTATAGAACTCAGCTTTGCAGAGTTGCGATAGACCGGACCGCCGCTTATCCTTCCGAGCATTGTCTGTTAGTACAGAAAACTCTGGGTGAATGGGACGTGATTCCGGTTCGCGAAGAACACGACGCGCGGGTAGGAAGAATTTCCTTCGCTCACTTGTGCGTGGATACGTGGGTAACGTATCCCGGATCCCCGTGTACCAGCAACCTGTCTCCGCACCTGTTCAGCAGCATCTCTCCGAAGTCTCCAGCAACGCCGAGTCTCCTGTTTCCGCAGCCGAGGTTGCTGCGATATCTACAGTCTCTACCGAATCCGCTTCGCATCCGAGTCGCCGCTTCCCGCTTCGCTGGAAGCTCATTGAATTATCAACCTCAATCAACAGGCCAGCACCTACGTCGATACCAATCAACGATCCACGGCGAGAATTTTACCAACGTATCGAGAACGGAATCAGCAAATGTAATATTTCCAACTCCTAATATCCGCAAATCGCGAGTGTTTTGTCCGTGTCGCGTTAGCTGAAATAGTCGAACCCGGTCGTAACGCGTTTCCGCGGACCGAATTTCGAACAAATAGGCTAGTGTCGTGAAGCCTCCGGATAAACGAAAAGTTATTTCGCCGGACGTGACACCTCGTATTCACTTCAAATGAATGTAAATGCGACACTTCCTTTGCTGGAAATGGCGTTTGCAGTTGTCTACGTATCGTAGCAATGGATTTCGAATGCTTCTTAAAACGCGATATCGCATCTCATTCGTATGTTTCATGATAAGATGTAATATTCATTGCGAAGTGTCATGTATACCTCGTATTCACTTCAAATGAATATAAATGCGACACTTCCTTTCTAGGAAATAGCGTTTGCGGATGTCTACTTATCGTATCAATAGAGTTCTAGTGCTCCTTAAAACGCGATATCGCATCACATTTCTATGTTTCATGATAAGATATAATATTCATTGCGAAGTGTCATGCATACCTCGTATTCACTTCATAAGAATGGAACTGCGACACTTCCTTGCTAGGAAATGGCGTTTCCAGATGTCTGCGTATCAAACAATAGAGTTCCAATGCTTCTTAAAACGCAATATCACATCTCATTTCTATGTTTCATGATAAGATATAATATTCATTGCGAAGTATCATGTATACCTCGTATTCACTTCAAATGAATGTAAATGCGACACTTCCTTTCTAGGAAATAGCTTTTGCAGTTGTCTACGGATCGTAGCAATAGAGTTCGAATGCTCCTTAAAACGCGATATCGCATCTCATTCCTACGTTTCATGATAAGATGTAATATTTATTGCAAGTATCACGATTACCTCGTATTCACTTCAATAGAGTGTAAATGCGATTCTTCCTTCCTAGGAAATAGCGTTTGCAGATGACTATGTATCTCGTAGCAAGAGAGTTCTAATGCCTCTTAAAACGAGATATCGCATCTCATTTCTATGTTTCATGATAAGATACAATGTTCATTGCGAAGTGTCATGTATACTTCGCATTCACTTCAAATGAATGTAAATGCGACACTTTCTTGCTAGGAAATAGCGTTTGCAGATGACTACGTATCGTAACAAGAGAGTTCTAATGCTTCTTAAAACGAGATATCGCATATCATTTCTATGTTTCATGATAAGACATAATATTCATTGCGAAGTGTCATGTATACCTCGTATTCACATCAAATGAATGTAAATGCGACACTTCCTTTGTAGGAAATGGCGTTTGCAGTTGTCTACGTATCGTAGCAATGGATTTCGAATGCTTCTTAAAACGCGATATCGCATCTGATTACTATGTTTCATGATAAGACATAATATTCATTGCGAAGTGTCATGCATACCTCGTATTCACATCAAATGAATGTAAATGCGACACTTCCTTTGTAGGAAATGGCGTTTGCAGTTGTCTACGTATCGTAGCAATAGAGTTCGAATGCTTCTCAAAACGCGATATCGTATCTCATTTCTATGTTTCATGATAAGATATAATATTCATTGCGAAGTGTCATGTATACCTCGTATTCACTTCAAATGAATGTAAATGCGACACTTCCTTTCTAGGAAATAGCGTTTGCGGATGTCTACTTATCGTATCAATAGAGTTCTAGTGCTCCTTAAAACGCGATATCGCATCACATTTCTATGTTTCATGATAAGATATAATATTCATTGCGATGTGTCATGCATACCTCGTATTCACTTCATAAGAATGGAACTGCGACACTTCCTTGCTAGGAAATGGCGTTTCCAGATGTCTGCGTATCAAAACAATAGAGTTCCAATGCTTCTTAAAACGCAACATCGCATCTCATTTCTATGTTTCATGATAAGATATAATATTCATTGCGAAGTATCATGTATACCTCGTATTCACTTCAAATGAATGTAAATGCGACACTTCCTTTCTAGGAAATAGCTTTTGCAGTTGTCTACGTATCGTAGCAATAGAGTTCGAATGCTCCTTAAAACGCGATATCGCATCTCATTCCTACGTTTCATGATAAGATGTAATATTTATTGCAAGTATCACGATTACCTCGTATTCACTTCAATAGAGTGTAAATGCGATTCTTCCTTCCTAGGAAATAACGTTTAAAGATGACTATGTATCTCGTAGCAAGAGAGTTCTAATGCCTCTTAAAACGAGATATCGCATCTCATTTCTATGTTTCATGATAAGATACAATGTTCATTGCGAAGTGTCATGTATACCTCGTATTCACTTCAAATGAATGTAAATGCGACACTTCCTTTCAAGGAAATAGCGTTTGCAGTTGTCTACGTATCGTAACAATAGAGTTCGAATGCTCCTTAAAACGCGATATCGCATCACATTTCTATGTTTCATGATAGGATATAATATTCATTGCGAAGTATCATGTATATCTCGTATTCACTTCAACTGAATGTAAATGCGACACTTCCTTGCTAGGAAATAGCGTTTGCAGATGTTTACGTATCGTAGGAATAGAGATCGAATGCTTGATTGGACGCGATATCGCATCTCATTTCTATGTGTCAAGATAAGATATAATATTCATTGCGAAGTGCCATGTATACCTCGTATTCACTTCAAATGAATGTAAGTGCAACACTTCCTTTCTAGGAAATTACGTTTCCAGATGTCTACGTGTCGTAGCAATAGAGTTCGAATGCTTCTTAAAACGCGATATCGCATCTCATTTCTATGCTTCATGATAAGATATAATATTCATTGCGAAGTATCATGATTACCTCGTACTCACTTCAAAAGAATGTAAACGCGACACTTCCTTGCTAGGAAATAGCGTTTGCAGATGTCTACGTATCGATGCAATAGAGTTCTATTGTTTCCTAAAACGCGATATCGCATCACATTTCTATGTTTCATGATAAGATATAATATTCATTGCGAAGTGTCATGTATATCTCGTATTCACTTCAAATGAATGTAAATGCGAGACGTCCTTTCTAGGAAATAGCGTTCGCAGTTGTCTACGTATCGTAGCAATAGAGTTCGAATGCTTCTTAAAACGCGATATCGCATCTCATTCCTATGTTTCATGATAAGATATAATATTCAATGCGAAGTATCATGATTACCTCGTATTCACTTCCAATGAATGTAAATGCGACACTTCCTTGCTAGGAAATAGCGTTTGCAGATATCTGCGTATCGTGGCAATAGAGTTCGAATGCTTCTTAAAACGCGATATCGCATCTTATTTCTATGTTTCATGACAAGATATAATATTCATTGCGAAGTGTCATGTATACATCGTATTCACTTCAAATGAATGTAAATGCGACTCCACCTTGCTAGGAAATAGCGTTTGCAGATATCTACTTATCGTAGCTGTAGATTTCCAATGCTTCTTAAAACGCGATATCGCATCCCATTCCTATGTTTCATGACAAGATATAATATTCATTGCGAAGTGTTATGTATACATCGTATTCACTTCAAATGAATGTAAATGCGACACTTCCTTGCTAGGAAATAGCGCTTGCAGATGTCTACGTATCGTAGCAATAGAGTTCGAATGCTTCTTAAAACTCGATATCGCATCTCATTTCTATGTTTCATGGTAAGATATAATATTCATTGTGAAGTGTCATGTATACCTTGCATACGCTTGAAATGAATGTAAATGCGACTCTCCCTTTCTAGGAAATAGCGTTTGCAGATGTCTACGTATCGTAGCAGTAGAGTTCGAATGCTTCTTAAAACGCGATATCGCATCTCATTACTGTCTCATGACAAGATATAATATTCATTGCGAAGTGTCATGATTACCTCGTATTCACTTCAAATGAATGTAAATGCGACACTTCCTTGCTAGGAAATAGCGTTTGCAGATGTCTACGTATCGTAGCAGTAGAGTTCGAATGCTTCTTAAAACTCGATATCGCATCTCATTTCTATGCTTCATGGTAAGATATAATATTCATTGCGAAGTGTCATGTATACCTTGCATACGCTTGAAATGAATGTAAATGCGACTCTCCCTTGCTAGGAAATAGCGTTTGCAGATGTCTACGTATCGTAGTAGTAGAGTTCGAATGCTTCTTAAAACGCGATATCGCATCTCATTCCTATGTTTCATGATAAGACGTAATATTCAAGGCGAAGTATCATGATTACCTCGTATTCACTTCAAATGAATGTAAATGCGACACTTCCTTGCTAGGAAATAGCGTTTGCAGATATCTGCGTATCGTAGCAATAGAGTTCGAATGCTTCTTGAAACGCGATATCGCATCTTATTTCTATGTTTCATGACAAGATATAATATTCATTGCGAAGTGTCATGATTACCTCGTATTCACTTCAAATGAATGTAAATGCGACACTTCCTTGCTAGGAAATAGCGTTTGCAGATATCTGCGTATCTTAGCAATAGAGTTCGAATGCTTCTTAAAACGCGATATCGCATCTTATTTCTATGTTTCATGACAAGATATAATATTCATTGCGAAGTGTCATGATTACCTCGTATTCACTTCAAATGAATGTAAATGCGACACTTCCTTGCTAGGAAATAGCGTTTGCAGATGTCTACGTATCGTAGCAGTAGAGTTCGAATGCTTCTTAAAACGCGATATCGCATCTCATTACTATGTTTCATGACAAGATATAATATTCATTGCGAAGTGTCACGATTACCTCGTATTCACTTCAAATGAATGTAAATGCGACACTTCCTTGCCAGGAAATAGCGTTTGCAGATGTCTACGTATCGTAGCAGTAGAGTTCGAATGCTTCTTAAAACGCGATATCGCATCTCATTCCTATGTTTCATGGTAAGATATAATATTCATTGTGAAGTGTCATGTATACCTTGCATACGCTTGAAATGAATGTAAATGCGACACTTCCTTGCTAGGAAATAGCGTTTGCAGATATCTGCGTATCGTGGCAATAGTGTTCGAATGCTTCTTAAAACGCGATATCGCATCTTATTTCTATGTTTCATGACAAGATATAATATTCATTGCGAAGTGTCATGTATACCTCGTATTCACTTCGAATGAATGTAAATGCGACACTTCCTTGCTAGGAAATAGCGTTTGCAGATATCTGCGTATCTTAGCAATAGAGTTCGAATGCTTCTTAAAACGCGATATCGCATCTTATTTCTATGTTTCATGACAAGATATAATATTCATTGCGAAGTGTCATGATTACCTCGTATTCACTTCAAATGAATGTAAATGCGACACTTCCTTGCTAGGAAATAGCGTTTTCAGATGTCTACGTATCGTAGCAGTAGAGTTCGAATGCTTCTTAAAACGCGATATCGCATCTCATTACTATGTTTCATGACAAGATATAATATTCATTGCGAAGTGTCACGATTACCTCGTATTCACTTCAAATGAATGTAAATGCGACACTTCCTTGCTAGGAAATAGCGTTTGCAGATGTCTACGTATCGTAGCAGTAGAGTTCGAATGCTTCTTAAAACGCGATATCGCATCTCATTCCTATGTTTCATGGTAAGATATAATATTCATTGTGAAGTGTCATGTATACCTTGCATACGCTTGAAATGAATGTAAATGCGACACTCCCTTTCTAGGAAATAGCGTTTGCAGATGTCTACGTATCGTAGCGATAGAGTTCGAATGCTTCTTAAAACTCGATATCGCATCTCATTTCTATGTTTCATGGTAAGATATAATTTTCATTGTGAAGTGTCATGTATACCTTGCATACGCTTGAAATGAATGTAAATGCGACTCTCCCTTTCTAGGAAATAGCGTTTGCAGATGTCTACGTATCGTAGCAGTAGAGTTCGAATGCTTCTTAAAACGCGATATCGCACCTCATTACTATGTTTCATGACAAGATATAATATTCATTGCGAAGTGTCATGATTACATCGTACTCGCTTCAAATGAATGTAAATGCGACACTTCCTTGCTAGGAAATAGCGTTTGCAGATATCTGCGTATCGTAGCAGTAGAGTTCGAATGCTTCTTAAAACGCGATATCGCATCTCATTACTATGTTTCATGACAAGATATAATATTCATTGCGAAGTGTCACGATTACCTCGTATTCACTTCAAATGGATGTAAATGCGACACTTCCTTGCTAGGAAATAGCGTTTGCAGATATCTGCGTATCGTAGCAATAGAGTTCGAATGCTTCTTAAAACGCGATATCGCATCTTATTTCTATGTTTCATGACAAGATATAATATTCATTGCGAAGTGTCATGTATACCTCGTATTCACTTCGAATGAATGTAAATGCGACACTTCCTTGCTAGGAAATAGCGTTTGCAGATGTCTACGTATCGTAGCAATAGAGTTCGAGTGCTTCTTAAAACTCGATATCGCATCTCATTTCTATGCTTCATGGTAAGATATAATATTCATTGTGAAGTGTCATGTATACCTTGCATACGCTTGAAATGAATGTAAATGCGACTCTCCCTTTCTAGGAAATAGCGTTTGCAGATGTCTACGTATCGTAGCAATAGAGTTCGGATGCTTCTTAAAACGCGATATCGCATCTTATTTCTATGTTTCATGACAAGATATAATATTCATTGCGAAGTGTCATGTATACCTCGTATTCACTTCGAATGAATGTAAATGCGACACTTCCTTGCTAGGAAATAGCGTTTGCAGATGTCTACGTATCGTAGCAGTAGAGTTCGAATGCTTCTTAAAACGCGATATCGCATCTCATTACTATGTTTCATGACAAGATATAATATTCATTGCGAAGTGTCACGATTACCTCGTATTCACTTCAAATGAATGTAAACGCGACACTTCCTTGCTAGGAAATAGCGTTTGCAGATGTCTACGTATCGTAGCAGTAGAGTTCGAATGCTTCTTAAAACGCGAAATCGCATCTCATTCCTATGTTTCATGGTAAGATATAATATTCATTGTGATGTGTCATGTACACTTGCATACGCTTGAAATGAATGTAAATGCGACTCTCCCTTTCTAGGAAATAGCATTTGCAGATGTCTACGTATCGTAGCAGTAGAGTTCGAATGCTTCTTAAAACGCGATATCGCACCTCATTACTATGTTTCATGACAAGATATAATATTCATTGCGAAGTGTCATGATTACCTCGTATTAACTTCAAATGAATGTAAATGCGACACTTCCTTGCTAGGAAATAGCGTTTGCAGATGTCTACGTATCGTAGCAATAGAGTTCGAATGCGTCTTAAAACGCGATATCGCATCTTATTTCTATGTTTCATGACAAGATATAATATTCATTGCGAAGTGTCATGTATATCTCGTATTCAGTTCAAATGAATGTAAATGCGACACTTCCTTGCTAGGAAATAGCGCTTGCAGATGTCTACGTATCGTAACAATAGAGTTCGAATGCTTCTTAAAACTCGATATCGCATCTCATTTCTATGTTTCATGGTAAGATATAATATTCATTGTGAAGTGTCATGTATACCTTGCATACGCTTGAAATGAATGTAAATGCGACACTCCCTTTCTAGGAAATAGCGTTTGCAGATGTCTACGTATCGTAGCAGTAGAGTTCGAATGCTTCTTAAAACGCGATATCGCATCTCATTACTATGTTTCATGACAAGATATAATATTCATTGCGAAGTGTCACGATTACCTCGTATTCACTTCAAATGAATGTAAATGCGACACTTCCTTGCTAGGAAATAGCGTTTGCAGATGTCTACGTATCGTAGCAGTAGAGTTCGAATGCTTCTTAAAACGCGATATCGCATCTCATTCCTATGTTTCATTACAAGATATAATATTCATTGCGAAGTGTCATGTATACCTCGTATTCACTTCAAATGAATGTAAATGCGACACTTCCTTGCTAGGAAATAGCGCATGCAGATGTCTACGTATCGTAGCGATAGAGTTCGAATGCATCTTAAAACTCGAAATCGCATATCATTTCTATGTTTCATGGTAAGATATAATATTCATTGTGAAGTGTCATGTATACCTTGCATACGCTTGAAATGAATGTAAATGCGACTCTCCCTTTCTAGGAAATAGCGTTTGCAGATGTCTACGTATCGTAGCAGTAGAGTTCGAATGCTTCTTAAAACTCGATATCGCATCTCATTTCTATGCTTCACGGTAAGATATAATATTCATTGTGAAGTGTCATGTATAGCTTGCATACGCTTGAAATGAATGTAAATGCGACTCTCCCTTGCTAGGAAATAGCGTTTGCAGATGTCAGCGTATCGTAGGAGTAGAGTTCGAATGCTCCTTAAAACGCGATATCGCATCTTATTTCTATGTTTCATGACAAGATATAATATTCATTGCGAAGTGTCATGTATACCTCGTATTCACTTCGAATGAATGTAAATGCGACACTTCCTTGCTAGGAAATAGCGTTTGCAAATGTCGACGTATCGTAGCAATAGAGTTCGAATGCTTCTTAAAACTCGATATCGCATCTCATTTCTATGTTTCATGGTAAGATATAATATTCATTGTGAAGTGTCATGTATACCTTGCATACGCTTGAAAGGAATGTAAATGCGACACTCCCTTTCTAGGAAATAGCGTTTGCAGATGTCTACGTATCGTACCAGTAGAGTTCGAATGCTTCTTAAAACGCGATATCGCATCTCATTCCTATGTTTCATGATAAGATATAATATTCATTGCGAAGTATCATGATTACCTCGTACTCACTTCAAAAGAATGGAAACGCGACACTTCCTTGCTAGGAAATGGCGTTTCCAGATGTCTACGTGTCAAAACAACAGAGCTCCAATGCTTATTAAAACGAGAAATCGCATCTCATTTCAATGTTTCATGACAAGATATAACATTCATTGCGAAGTGACATGTATACCTCGTATTCACTTGAAATGAATGTAAATGCGACACTTCCTTTCTAGGAAATTACGTTTCCAGATGTCTGCGTATCGTAGCAATGGAATTCTATTGTTTCTTAAAACGCGATATCGCATCTCATTTCTATGTTTCATGATAAGGTATAATATTCATTGCGAAATGTAATGTATTCCGCGTCTACACTTCCAATGGATGTAAATGCTACACTTCCTTGCTAGGAAATAGCGTTTGCAGATGTCTACGTATCGTAGCAATAGAGTTCTATTGTTTCGTAAAACGCGATATCGCATCTCATTTCTACGTTTCATGATAAGATATAATATTCATTGCGAAGTGTCATGTATTCCTCGTATTCACTACAAATGAATGTACATGCGACACTTCCTTGCTAGAAAATAGCGTTTGCAGATGTCTACGTATCGATGCAATAGAGTTCTATTGTTTCTTAAAACGCGATTTCGCATCTCATTTCTATGTTTCATGATAAGAAATAATATTCATTGCGAAATATCTTGTATACCTCGCATATGCTTGAAATGAATGTAAATGCGATACCTTCTTTGCTGTTAAATAGAGTTTGCAGATGTCTTCGTATCGAAGCAATAGAGTTCTAATGCTTCTCAAAACGCGGTATCGCATCTCATTTCCATCTTTCATGATAAGATATAATAATCATTGCGAAGTGTCATGTATTCCTCGTCCACGCTTCAAATGAATGTAATTGCGACACTTCCTTTCTAGGAAATTACGTTTCCAGATGTCTACGTATCGCAGCAATAGATTTCTAATGCTTCTTAAAACGCGATATCGCATCTCATTTCTATGTTTCATGATAAGATGTAATATTCATTGCGAAGTGTCATGTATACCTCGTATTCACTTCAAATGAATGTAAATGCGACACTACCCTTCTATGTAATTACGTCTCCAGATGTCTACGTATCGAAGCAATAGAGTTCTAATGCTTCTAAAACGCGATATCGTACCTCATTTCTATGTTTCATGATAATATATAATATTCATTGCGAAGTGTCATGAATACCTCGCATTCACTTCAAATGAATGTAAATGCGACACTACCTTTCTAGGAAATTACGTCTCCAGATGTCTACGTATCGAAGCAATAGAGTTCTAATGCTTCTCAAAACGCGATATCGCATCTCATTTCTATGTGTCATGATAAGATGTAATATTCGTTGCGAAGTGTCATGTATACCTCGTATTCACTTCAAATGAATGTAAATGCGACACTACCTTTCTAGGAAATTACGTCTCCAGATGTCTACGTATCGAAGCAATAGAGTTCTAGTGTTTCTTAAAACACGATATCGCATCTCATTCCTATGTTTCATGATAAGATGTAATATTCAATGCAAAGTATCATGATTACCGCGTATTCACTTCCAATGAATGTAAATGCGACACTTCCTTGCCAGGTAATAGCATTTCCAGATGTCTGCGTATCGAAGCAATAGTGTTCTAATGCTTCTTAAACGCGATATCGCATTTCACTTCTATGTTTCATGATAAGATGTAATATTCATTGCGAAATATCTTGTATACCTCGCATATGCTTGAAATGAATGTAAATGCGATACCTTCATTGCTGTTAAATAGAGTTTGCAGATGTCTTCTTATCGAAGCAATAGAGTTCTAATGCTTCTCAAAACGCGATATCGCATCTCATTTCCATCTTTCATGATAAGATATAATAATCATTGCGAAGTGTCATGTATACCTAGTATTCACTTCACAAGAATGTAAATGCGACACTTCCTTGCTAGGAAATAACGTTTGCAGATGTCTACGTATTGATGCAATAGAGGTCCATTGTTTCTTAAAACGCGATATCGCATTTCACTTCTATGTTTCATGATAAGATGTAATATTCATTGCGAAATATCTTGTATACCTCGCATATGCTTGAAATGATTGTAAATGCGATACCTTCTTTGCTGTTAAATAGAGTTTGCAGATGTCTTCGTATCGAAGAAGTAGAGTTCTAATGCTTCTCAAAACGCGATATCGCATCTCATTTACATCTTTCATGATAAGATATAATAATCATTGCGAAGTGTCATGTATACCTCGTATTCACTTCACAAGATTGTAAATGCGACACTTCCTTGCTAGGAAATAACGTTTGCAGATGTCTACGTATTGATGCAATAGAGTTCCATTGTTTCTTAAAACGCGATATCGCATTTCACTTCTATGTTTCATGATAAGATATAATATTCATTGCGAAGTGTAATGTATTCCGCGTCTACACTTCCAATGGATGTAAATGCGACACTTCCTTGCTAGGAAATAGCGTTTGCAGATGTCTACGTATCGTCGCAATAGAGTTCGAATGCTTCATAAAACGCGATATCGTACCTCATTTCCATGTTTCATGATAAGATGTAATATTCATTGCGAAGTGTCATGTATACCTCGTATTCACTACAAATGAATGTACATGCGACACTTCCTTGCTAGGAAATAGCGTTTGCAGATGTCTACGTATCGAAGCAATAGAGTTCTAATGCTTCTTAAAACGCGATATCGCATCACATTTCTATGTTTCATGATAAGATATAATATTCATTGCGAAGTGTCATGTATACCTCGTATTCACTTCAAAAGAATGTAAATGCGATACTTCCTTGCTAGGAAATAGGGTTTGAAGATGACTACGTATCGTAGCAAGAGATTTCTAATGCTTCTTAAACGCGATATCGCATTTCACTTCCATGTTTCATGATAAGATATAATATTCAATGCGAAGTGTCATGCATACCTCGTATTCACTTCAAAAGAATGTAAATGCGATACTTCCTTGCTAGGAAATAGCGTTTACAGATGTCTACGTATCGTTGCAATAGAGTTCGAATGCTTCATAAAACGCGATATCGTACCTCATTTCTATGTTCCATGATAAGATGTAATATTCATTGCGAAGTGTCATGTATACCTCGTATTCACTTCAAAAGAATGTAAATGCGGCACTTCCTTGCTAGGTAATAGCGTTTGCAGATGTCTACGTATCGTTGCAATAGAGTTCCAATGCTTCCTAAAACGCAATATCGCATCTCATTTCTGTGTTTCAGGATAAGATATAATATTCATTGCGAAAGGTTATGTATTCCTCGTCCACGCTTCAAATGAATGTAAATGCGACACTTCCTTGCTAGGAAATAGCGTTTGCAGATGACTACGTATCGTAGCAATAGAGTTCGAATGCTTCATAAAACGCAATATCGTACCTCATTTCTATGTTTCATGATAAGATATAATAATCATTGCGAAGTGTCATGTATACCTCGTATTCACTTCACAAGATTGTAAATGCGACACTTCCTTGCTAGGAAATAACGTTTGCAGATGTCTACGTATTGATGCAATAGAGTTCCATTGTTTCTTAAAACGCGATATCGCATTTCACTTCTATGTTTCATGATAAGATATAATATTCATTGCGAAGTGTAATGTATTCCGCGTTTACACTTCCAATGGATGTAAATGCGACACTTCCTTGCTAGGAAATAGCGTTTGCAGATGTCTACGTATCGTAGCAATAGAGTTCGAATGCTTCATAAAACGCGATATCGTACCTCATTTCTATGTTTCATGATAAGATGTAATATTCATTGCGAAGTGTCATGTATACCTCGTATTCACTTCAAAAGACTGTAAATGCGGCACTTCCTTGCTAGGTAATAGCGTTTGCAGATGTCTACGTATCGTTGCAATAGAGTTCCAATGCTTCTTAAAACGCGATATCGCATCTCATTTCTGTGTTTCAGGATAAGATATAATATTCATTGCGAAAGGTTATGTATTCCTCGTCCACGCTTCAAATGAATGTAAATGCGACACTTCCTTTCTAGGAAATAGCGTTTGCAGTTGTCTACGTATCGTAGCAATAGAGTTCGAATGCTTCTTAAAACGCGATATCGCATCACATTTCTATGTTTCATGATAAGATACAATATTCAATGCGAAGTGTCATGTATACCTCGTATTCACTTCAAATGAATGTAAATGCGACACTTGCTTTCTAGGAAATTACGTTTCCAGATGTCTACGTATCGAAGCAATAGAGTTCTAATGCTTCTTAAAACGCGATATCGCATCACATTTCTATGTTTCATGATAAGATGTAATATTCATTGCGAAGTGTCATGTATACCTCGTATTCACTACAAATGAATGTACATGCGACACATCCTTGCTAGGAAATAGCGTTTGCAGATGTCTACGTATCGAAGCAATAGAGTTCTAATGCTTCTTAAAACGCGATATCGCATCTCATTTCTATGTTTCATGATAAGATATAATATTCATTGCGAAGTGTCATGTATACCTCGTATTCACTTCAAACGAATGTAAATGCGATACTTCCTTGCTAGGAAATAGGGTTTGAAGATGACTACGTATCGTAGCAAGAGATTTCTAATGCTTCTTAAACGCGATATGACATTTCCCTTCTATGTTTCATGATAAGATGTAATATTCATTGCGAAATATCTTGTATACCTCGCATATGCTTGAAATGAATGTAAATGCGATACCTTCTTTGCTGTTAAATAGAGTTTGCATATGTCTTCCTATCGAAGCAATAGAGTTCTAATGCTTCTCAAAACGCGATATCGCATCTCATTTCCATCTTCCATGATAAGATATAATAATCATTGCGAAGTGTCATGTATACCTCGTATTCACTTCAAATGAATGTAAATGCGACACTTCCTTTCTAGGAAATTGCGTTTGCAGATGTCTACGTATCGATGCAATAGAGTTCTATTGTTTCTTAAAACGCGATATCGCATCTCATTTCTATGTTTCATGATAAGATATAATACTCATTGCGAAGTGTCATGTATACCTCGTATTCACTTCAAATGAATGTAAATGCGATACTTCCTTTCTAGGAAATAGCGTTTGCAGATGTCTACGTATCGTAGCAATAGAGTTCGAATGCTTCTTAAAACGCGATATCGTATCTCATTTCTATGTTTCATGATAAGATATAATATTCATTGCGAAGTGTCATGTGTACCTCGTATTCACTTCAAATGAGTGTAAATGCGACACTTCCTTTCTAGGAAATAGCGTTTGCAGTTGTCTACGTATCGTAACAATAGAGTTCGAATGCTCCTTAAAACGCGATATCGCATCTCATTCATACGTTTCATGATAAGATGTAATATTTATTGCAAGTATCACGATTACCTCGTATTCACTTCAATAGAGTGTAAATGCGATTCTTCCTTCCTAGGATATAGCGTTTGCAGATGACTACGTATCTCGTAGCAAGAGAGTTCTATTGTTTCGTAAAACGCGATATCGCATCTCATTCCTATGTTTCATGATAAGATATAATATTCATTGCGATGTATCATGTATACCTCGTATTTACATCACCAGAATGGAAATGCGACACTTCCTTGCTAGGAAATGGCGTTTCCAGATGTCTACATATCATAACAATAGAGTTCCAATGCTTCTTAAAACGAGATATCGCATCTTATTTCTATGTCTCATGATAAGATATAATATTCATTGCGAAGTGTTATGTATACCTCGTATTCACTTCAAATGAATGTAAATGCGACACTTCCTTTCTAGGAAATAGCGTTTGCAATTGTCTACGTATCGTAGCAAGAGAGTTCTAATGCTTCTTAAAACGCGATATCGCATCTCATTTCTATGTTTCATGATAAGATATAATATTCATTGCGAAATGTCATGTATTCCTCGCATTCACTTCAAATGAATGTAATTGCGACACTTCCCTGCTAGGAAACAGCGTTCGCAGATGTCTACGTATCGTAGCAATAGGGTTCTAATGCTTCTTAGAACGTGGTATCGCATCTTATTCCTGTGTTTCATGATTAGATATAATATTCATTGCGAAGTGTCATGTATTCCTCGCATTAACTTCAAATGAATGTAAATGCGACACTTCCCTGCTAGGAAATAGCGTTTGCAGATGTCTACGTATCGTAGCAATAGAGTTCTAGTGCTTCTTAAAACGCGATATCGCATCTCATTTCTATGTTTCATGATAAGATATAATATTCATTGCGAAATGTCATGTATACCCCGTATTCACTTCACAAGAATGTAAGTGCGACACTTACTTGCTAGGAAATAGCGTTTGCAGATGTCTACGTATCGTTGCTATAGTGTTTCAATGCTTCTTAAAACGAGATATGGCATCTTATTTCAATGTTTCATAATAAGATATAATATTCATTGCGAAGTGTCATGTATACCTCGTATTCACTTCAAATGAATGTAAATGCGACACTTCCTTTCTAGGAAGTAGCTTTCGCAGTTGCCTACGTATCGTAGCAATAGAGTTCGAATGCTACTTAAAACGCGATATCGCATGTCATTCCTATGCTTCATGATAAGATGTAATATTCAATGCGAAGTATCATGATTACCTCGTATTCACTTCCAATGAATGAAAATGCTATACTTCCTTGCTAGGAAATAGCGTTTGCAGATGTCTACGTTTCGTTGCAATAGAGTTCCAATGCTTCTTAAACCGCGACATCGCATCTCGTTTCTATGTTTCATGATAAGATATAATATTCACTGCGAAGTGTCATGTATACCTCGTATTCACTTCAAATGAATGTAAATACGACACTTCCTTTCTACGAAATAACGTTTCCAGATGTCTCGCTATCGAAGCAGTAGATTTCTAATGCTTCTTAAAACGCGATATCGCATCTCATTTCTGTGTTTCATGATAAGATATAGTATTCATTGCGAAGGGTTATGTCTTCCTCGTCCACGCTTGAAATGAATGTAAATGCGACACTTCCGTTCTAGGAACTAGCGTTTGCAGATATCTGCGTATCGTAGCAGTAGAGTTCTAGTGCTTCTTAAAACGCGATATCGCATCTCATTTCTATGTTTCATGATAAGATGTAGTATTCATTGCGAAGTATCTTGATTACCTCGTATACACTTCCAATGAATGTAAATGCGACACTTCCTTTCTAGGAAATTACGTTTCCAGATGTCTACGTATTGAAGCAGTAGAGTTCTAATGCTTCTTAGAACGCGATATCGCATCTCATTTCTATGTTTCATGATAAGATATAATATTCATTGCGAAGTGTCATGTATACCTCGTATTCACTTCAAATAAATGTAAATGCGACACTTCCTGTCTAGGAGATAGCGATTGCAGTTGTCTACGTATCGTAGCAATAGAGTTCGAATGCTTCTTAAAACGCGATATCGCATCTCATTCCTATGTTTCATGATAAGATGTAATATTCATTGCGAAGTATCTTGATTACCTCGTATACACTTCAAAAGAATGTAAATGCGATTCTTCCTTCCTAGGAAATAGCGTTTGCAGATGACTACGTATCGTAGCAAGAGAGTTCTAATGCTTCTGAAAACAAGATATCGCATCTCATTTCTATGTTTCATGATGAGATATAATATTCATTGCGAAGTGTCATGTATACCGCGTATTCACTTCAAATGAATGTAAATGCGACACTTCCTTGCTAGGAAATAGCGTTTGCAGATGTCTGCGTATCGTAGCAGTAGAGTTCGAATGCTTCTTAAAACGCGATATCGCATCTCATTTCTATGTTTCATGACAAGATATAATATTCATTGCGAAGTGTCATGATTACCTCGTATTCACCTCAAATGAATGTAAATGCGACTCTCCCTTGCTAGGAAATAGCGTTTGCAGATGTCTACGTATCGCAGCATTAGGGTTCGAATGCTTCTCAAAACCCGATATCGCATCTCATTTCTATGTTTCATGACAAGATATAATATTCATTGTGAAGTGTCATGTATACCTTGCATGCGCTTGAAATGAATGTAAATGCGACTCTCCCTTGATAGGAAATAGCGTTTGCAGATGTCTACGTATCGTAGCAATAGTGTTCGAATGCTTCTTAAAACTCGATATCGTATCTCATTTCTATGTTTCATGGTAAGATATAATATTCATTGTGAAGTGTCATGTATACCTTGCATACGCTTGAAATGAATGTAAATGCGACTCTCCCTTGCTAGGAAATAGCGTTTGCAGATGACTACGTATCGTAGCAAGAGAGTTCTAATGCTTCTGAAAACAAGATATCGCATCTCATTTCTATGTTTCATGATAAGATATAATATTCATTGCGAAGTGTCATGTATACCGCGTATTCACTTCAAATGAATGTAAATGCGACACTTCCTTTCTAGGAAGTAGCGTTCGCAGTTGCCTACGTATCGTAGCAATAGAGTTCGAATGCTACTTAAAACGTGATATCGCATCTCATTCCTATGTTTCATGATAAGATGTAATATTTATTGCGAAGTATCTTGATTACCTCGTATACACTTCAAATGAATGTAAATGCGATTCTTCCTTCCTAGGAAATAGCGTTTGCAGATGACTACGTATAGTAGCAAGAGAGATTTAATGCTTCTGAAAACAAGATATCGCATCCCATTTCTATGTTTCATGATAAGATATAATATTCATTGCGAAGTGTCAAGTATTCCTCGTATTCACATCAAATGAATGTAAATGCGACACATCCTTTCTAGGAAATTACGCTTCCAGATGTCTACGTATCGAAGCAATAGAGTTCCAATGCTTCATAAAACGCGATATCGCATCTCATTTCGATGATTCTTGATAAGATACAATATTCATTGCGAAGTGTCATGTATACCTCGTATTCACTTCAGTTGAATGTAAATGCGACACTTCCTTTCTAGGAAGTACCGTTTGCAGATATCTGCGTATCGTAGCAGTAGAGTTCAAGTGCTTCTTAAAACGCGATATCGCATCTCATTTCTATGTTTCATGATAAGATGTAATATTCAATGCGAAGTATCATGATTACCTCGTATTCACTTCCAATGAATGTAAATGCTATACTTCCTTGCTAGGAAATAGCGTTTGCAGATGTCTACGTTTCGTTGCAATAGAGTTCCAATGCTTCTTAAACCGCGACATCGCATCTCGTTTCTATGTTTCATGATAAGATATAATATTCATTGCGAAGTGACATGTATACCTCGCATTCACTTCAAATGAATGTAAGTACGACACTTCCTTTCTACGAAATTACGTTTCCAGATGTCTCGCTATCGAAGCAGTAGATTTCTAATGCTTCTTAAAACGCGATATCGCATCTCATTTCTGTGTTTCATGATAAGATATAGCATTCATTGCGAAGGGTTATGTCTTCCTCGTCCACGCTTCAAATGAATGTAAATGCGACACTTCCGTTCTAGGAAATTACGTATCCAGATGTCTACGTATCGTAGCAAGAGAGTTCTAATGCTTCTGAAAACAAGATATCGCATCTCATTTCTATGTTTCATGATAAGATATAATATTCATTGCGAAGTGTCATGTATACCTCGTATTCACTTCAAATGAATGTAAATGTGACACTTCCTTTCTAGGAAATTACGTTTCCAGATGTCTACGTATCGAAGCAATAGAGTTCTAATGCTTCTTAAAACGTGATATCGCATCTCATTTCTGTGTATCGTGATAAGATACAATATTCATTGCGAAGTGTCATGTATACCTCGTATTCACTTCAGTTGAATGTAAATGCGACACTTCCTTTCTAGGAAGTAGCGTTCGCAGTTGCCTACGTATCGTAGCAATAGAGTTCGAATGCTTCTTAAAACGCGATATCGCATCTCATTCCTATGTTTCGTGGTAAGATATATTATTCATTGCGAAGTGTCATGCATACCTTGCATACGCTTGAAATGAATGTAAATGCGACAGTTCCTTTCTAGGAAATAGCGTTTGCAGTTGTCTACGTATCGTAGCAATAGAGTTCGAATGCTTCTCAAAACGTGATATCGCATCTCATTTCTATGTTTCATGGTAACATATAATATTCAATGCGAAGTGTCATGTATACCTTGCATACGCTTGAAATGAATGTAAATGCGACACTTCCTTTCTAGGAAATAGCGTTTGCAGTTGTCTACGTATCGTAGCAATAGAGTTCGAATGCTTCTCAAAACGTAATAATGCATCTCATTTCTATGTTTCATGGTAAGATATAATATTCAATGCGAAGTGTCATGTATACCTTGCATACGCTTGAAATGAATGTAAATGCGATACTTCCTTTCTAGGAAATAGCGTTTGCAGTTGTCTACGTATCGTAGCAATAGAGTTCGAATGCTTCTCAAAACGTGATATCGCATCTCATTTCTATGTTTCATGGTAAGATATAATATTCAATGCGAAGTGTCATGAATACCTTGCATACGCTTGAAATGAATGTAAATGCGACACTTCTTTTCTAGGAAATAGCGTTTGCAGTTGTCTACGTATCGTAGCAATAGAGTTCGAATGCTTCTTAAAACTCGATATCGCATCTCATTTCTATGTTTCATGGTAAGATATAATATTCATTGTGAAGTGTCATGTATACCTTGCATACGCTTGAAATGAATGTAAATGCGACTCTCCCTTGCTAGGAAATAGCGTTTGCAGATGTCTACGTGTCGTAGCAGTAGAGTTCGAATGCTTCTTAAAACGCGATATCGCATCTCATTCCTGTGCTTCATGATAAGATATTATATTCAATGCGAAGTATCATGATTACCTCGTATTCACTTCAAATGAATGTAAATGCGACACTTCCTTGCTAGGAAATAGCGTTTGCAGGTATCTGCGTATCGTAGCACTAGAGTTCGAATGCTTCTTAAAACGCGATATCGCATCTTATTTCTATGTTTCATGACAAGATATAATATTCATTGCGAAGTGTCATGTACACCTCATATTCACTTCAACTGAATGTAAATGCGACACTTCCCTGCTAGGAAATAGCGTTTGCAGATTTCTACGTATCGTAGCTATAGATTTCGAATGCTTCTTAAAACTCGATATCGCATTTCATTTCTATGTTTCATGGTAAGATATAATATTCATTGCGAAGTGTCATGATTACCTCGTATTCACTTCAAATGAATGTAAATGCGACACTTCCTTGCTAGGAAATAGCGTTTGCAGATGTCTGCGTATCGTAGCAGTAGGGTTCGAATGCTTCTCAAAACGCGATATCGCATCTCATTTCTATGCTTCGTGGTAAGATATATTATTCATTGCGAAGTGTCATGAATACCTTGCATACGCTTGAAATGAATGTAAATGCGACACTTCCTTTCTAGGAAATAGCGTTTGCAGTTGTCTACGTATCGTAGCAATAGAGTTCGAATGCTTCTCAAAACGTGATATCGCATCTCATTTCTATGTTTCATGGTAAGATATAATATTCAATGCGAAGTGTCATGTATACCTTGCATACGCTTGAAATAAATGTAAATGCGACACTTCCTTTCTAGGAAATAGCGTTTGCAGTTGTCTACGTATCGTAGCAATAGAGTTCGAATGCTTCTTAAAACTCGATATCGCATCTCATTTCTATGTTTCATGGTAAGATATAATAATCATTGTGAAGTGTCATGTATACCTTGCATACGCTTGAAATGAATGTAAATGCGACTCTCCCTTGCTAGGAAATAGCGTTTGCAGATGTCTACGTGTCGTAGCAGTAGAGTTCGAATGCTTCTTAAAACGCGATATCGCATCTCATTCCTGTGTTTCATGATAAGATATTACATTCAATGCGAAGTATCATGATTACCTCGTACTCACATCAAAAGAATGTAAATGCGACACTTCCTTGCTAGGAAATAGCGTTTGCAGATGTCTACGTATCGTAGCAATAGAGTTCGAATGCTTCTTAAAACTCGATATCGCATCTCATTTCTATGTTTCATGGTAAGATATAATATTCATTGTGAAGTGTCATGTATACCTTGCATACGCTTGAAATGAATGTAAATGCGACTCTCCCTTGCTAGGAAATAGCGTTTGCAGATGTCTGCGTATCGTAGCAGTAGAGTTCGAATGCTTCTCAAAACGCGATATCGCAACTCATTTCTATGTTTCGTGGTAAGATATATTATTCATTGCGAAGTGTCATGAATACCATGCATACGCTTGAAATGAATGTAAATGCGATACTTCCTTTCTAGGAAATAGCGTTTGCAGTTGTCTACGTATCGTAGCAATAGAGTTCGAATGCTTCTCAAAACGTGATATCGCATCTCATTTCTATGTTTCATGGTAAGATATAATAATCAATGCGAAGTGTCATGTATACCTTGCATACGCTTGAAATGAATGTAAATGCGACACTTCTTTTCTAGGAAATAGCGTTTGCAGTTGTCTACGTATCGTAGCAATAGAGTTCGAATGCTTCTTAAAACTCGATATCGCATCTCATTTCTATGTTTCATGGTAAGATATAATATTCATTGTGAAGTGTCATGTATACCTTGCATACGCTTGAAATGAATGTAAATGCGACTCTCCCTTGCTAGGAAATAGCGTTTGCAGATGTCTACGTGTCGTAGCAGTAGAGTTCGAATGCTTCTTAAAACGCGATATCGCATCTCATTCCTGTGTTTCATGATAAGATATTATATTCAATGCGAAGTATCATGATTACCTCGTATTCACTTCAAATGAATGTAAATGCGACACTTCCTTGCTAGGAAATAGCGTTTGCAGGTATCTGCGTATCGTAGCAATAGAGTTCGAATGCTTCTTAAAACGCGATATCGCATCTTATCTCTATGTTTCATGACAAGATATAATATTCATTGCGAAGTGTCATGTATACCTCATATTCACTTCAACTGAATGTAAATGCGACACATCCCTGCTAGGAAATAGCGTGTGCAGATTTCTACGTATAGTAGCAATAGATTTCGAATGCTTCTTAAAACTCGATATCGCATCTCATTTCTATGTATCATGGTAAGATATAATATTCATTGCGAAGTGTCATGATTACCTCGTATTCACTTCAAATGAATGTAAATGCGACACTTCCTTGCTAGGAAATAGCGTTTGCAGATGTCTGCGTATCGTAGCAGTAGAGTTCGAATGCTTCTCAAAACGCGATATCGCATCTCATTTCTATGTTTCGTGGTAAGATATATTATTCATTGCGAAGTGTCATGAATACCTTGCATACGCTTGGAATGAATGTAAATGCGACACTTCCTTTCTAGGAAATAGCGTTTGCAGTTGTCTACGTATCGTAGCAATAGAGTTCGAATGCTTCTTAAAACTCGATATCGCATCTCATTTCTATGTTTCATGGTAAGATATAATATTCATTGTGAAGTGTCATGTATACCTTGCATACGCTTGAAATGAATGTAAATGCGACTCTCCCTTGCTAGGAAATAGCGTTTGCAGATGTCTACGTGTCGTAGCAGTAGAGTTCGAATGCTTCTTAAAACTCGATATCGCATCTCATTTCTATGTTTCATGGTAAGATATAATATTCATTGTGAAGTGTCATGTATACCTTGCATACGCTTGAAATGAATGTAAATGCGACTCTCCCTTGCTAGGAAATAGCGTTTGCAGATGTCTACGTGTCGTAGCAGTAGAGTTCGAATGCTTCTTAAAACGCGATATCGCATCTCATTCCTGTGTTTCATGATAAGATATTATATTCAATGCGAAGTATCATGATTACCTCGTACTCACATCAAAAGAATGTAAATGCGACACTTCCTTGCTAGGAAATAGCGTTTGCAGATGTCTACGTATCGTAGCAATAGAGTTCGAATGCTTCTCAAAACGTGATATCGCATCTCATTTCTATGTTTCATGGTAAGATATAATATACATTGCGAAGTGTCATGTATACCTCGGATACACTTCAAATGAATGTAAATGAGACACTTCCTTGCTAGGATATAGCCTTTGCAGATGTCTACGTATCGAAGCAATAGAGTTCTAATGCTTCTCAAAACGGGATATCGCATCTTATTTCTATGTTTCATGACAAGATATAATATTCATTGCGAAGTGTCATGATTACCTCGTATTCACTTCAAATGAATGTAAATGCGACACTTCCTTGCTAGGAAATAGCGTTTGCAGATATCTGCGTATCGTAGCAATAGAGTTCGAATGCTTCTTAAAACGCGATATCGCATCTCATTTCTGTGTTTCATGATAAGATATTATATTCAATGCGAAGTATCATGATTACCTCGTACTCACATCAAAAGAATGTAAATGCGACACTTCCTTGCTAGGAAATAGCGTTTGCAGATGTCTGCGTATCGTAGCAGTAGAGTTCGAGTGCTTCTTAAAACGCGATATCGCATCTCATTTCTATGTTTCATGACAAGATATAATATTCATTGCGAAGTGTCATGATTACCTCGTATTCACCTCAAATGAATGTAAATGCGACTCTCCCTTGCTAGGAAATAGCGTTTGCAGATGTCTACGTATCGCTGCATTAGAGTTCGAATGCTTCTCAAAACCCGATATCGCATCTCATTTCTATGTTTCATGACAAGATATAATATTCATTGTGCAGTGTCATGTATACCTTGCATACGCTTGAAATGAATGTAAATGCGACTCTCCCATGATAGGAAATAGCGTTTGCAGATGTCTACGTATCGTAGCAATGGTGTTCGAATGCTTCTTAAAACTCGATATCGCATCTCATTTCTATGTTTCATGGTAAGATATAATATTCATTGTGAAGTGTCATGTATACCTTGCATACGCTTGAAATGAATGTAAATGCGACTCTCCCATGATAGGAAATAGCGTTTGCAGATGTCTACGTATCGTAGCAATGGTGTTCGAATGCTTCTTAAAACTCGATATCGCATCTCATTTCTATGTTTCATGGTAAGATATAATATTCATTGTGAAGTGTCATGTATACCTTGCATACGCTTGAAATGAATGTAAATGCGACTCTCCCTTGCTAGGAAATAGCGTTTGCAGATGTCTACGAGTCGTAGCAGTAGAGTTCGAATGCTTCTTAAAACGCGATATCGCATCTCATTTCTGTGTTTCATGATAAGATATTATATTCAATGCGAAGTATCATGATTACCTCGTATTCACTTCAAATGAATGTAAATGCGACACTTCCTTGCTAGGAAATAGCGTTTGCAGGTATCTGCGTATCGTAGCACTAGAGTTCGAATGCTTCTTAAAACGCGATATCGCATCTTATTTCTATGTTTCATGACAAGATATAATATTCATTGCGAAGTGTCATGTACACCTCATATTCACTTCAACTGAATGTAAATGCGACACTTCCCTGCTAGGAAATAGCGTTTGCAGATTTCTACGTATCGTAGCTATAGATTTCGAATGCTTCTTAAAACTCGATATCGCATTTCATTTCTATGTTTCATGGTAAGATATAATATTCATTGCGAAGTGTCATGATTACCTCGTATTCACTTCAAATGAATGTAAATGCGACACTTCCTTGCTAGGAAATAGCGTTTGCAGATGTCTGCGTATCGTAGCAGTAGGGTTCGAATGCTTCTCAAAACGCGATATCGCATCTCATTTCTATGCTTCGTGGTAAGATATATTATTCATTGCGAAGTGTCATGAATACCTTGCATACGCTTGAAATGAATGTAAATGCGACACTTCCTTTCTAGGAAATAGCGTTTGCAGTTGTCTACGTATCGTAGCAATAGAGTTCGAATGCTTCTCAAAACGTGATATCGCATCTCATTTCTATGTTTCATGGTAAGATATAATATTCAATGCGAAGTGTCATGTATACCTTGCATACGCTTGAAATAAATGTAAATGCGACACTTCCTTTCTAGGAAATAGCGTTTGCAGTTGTCTACGTATCGTAGCAATAGAGTTCGAATGCTTCTTAAAACTCGATATCGCATCTCATTTCTATGTTTCATGGTAAGATATAATAATCATTGTGAAGTGTCATGTATACCTTGCATACGCTTGAAATGAATGTAAATGCGACTCTCCCTTGCTAGGAAATAGCGTTTGCAGATGTCTACGTGTCGTAGCAGTAGAGTTCGAATGCTTCTTAAAACGCGATATCGCATCTCATTCCTGTGTTTCATGATAAGATATTACATTCAATGCGAAGTATCATGATTACCTCGTACTCACATCAAAAGAATGTAAATGCGACACTTCCTTGCTAGGAAATAGCGTTTGCAGATGTCTACGTATCGTAGCAATAGAGTTCGAATGCTTCTTAAAACTCGATATCGCATCTCATTTCTATGTTTCATGGTAAGATATAATATTCATTGTGAAGTGTCATGTATACCTTGCATACGCTTGAAATGAATGTAAATGCGACTCTCCCTTGCTAGGAAATAGCGTTTGCAGATGTCTGCGTATCGTAGCAGTAGAGTTCGAATGCTTCTCAAAACGCGATATCGCAACTCATTTCTATGTTTCGTGGTAAGATATATTATTCATTGCGAAGTGTCATGAATACCATGCATACGCTTGAAATGAATGTAAATGCGATACTTCCTTTCTAGGAAATAGCGTTTGCAGTTGTCTACGTATCGTAGCAATAGAGTTCGAATGCTTCTCAAAACGTGATATCGCATCTCATTTCTATGTTTCATGGTAAGATATAATAATCAATGCGAAGTGTCATGTATACCTTGCATACGCTTGAAATGAATGTAAATGCGACACTTCTTTTCTAGGAAATAGCGTTTGCAGTTGTCTACGTATCGTAGCAATAGAGTTCGAATGCTTCTTAAAACTCGATATCGCATCTCATTTCTATGTTTCATGGTAAGATATAATATTCATTGTGAAGTGTCATGTATACCTTGCATACGCTTGAAATGAATGTAAATGCGACTCTCCCTTGCTAGGAAATAGCGTTTGCAGATGTCTACGTGTCGTAGCAGTAGAGTTCGAATGCTTCTTAAAACGCGATATCGCATCTCATTCCTGTGTTTCATGATAAGATATTATATTCAATGCGAAGTATCATGATTACCTCGTATTCACTTCAAATGAATGTAAATGCGACACTTCCTTGCTAGGAAATAGCGTTTGCAGGTATCTGCGTATCGTAGCAATAGAGTTCGAATGCTTCTTAAAACGCGATATCGCATCTTATCTCTATGTTTCATGACAAGATATAATATTCATTGCGAAGTGTCATGTATACCTCATATTCACTTCAACTGAATGTAAATGCGACACATCCCTGCTAGGAAATAGCGTGTGCAGATTTCTACGTATAGTAGCAATAGATTTCGAATGCTTCTTAAAACTCGATATCGCATCTCATTTCTATGTATCATGGTAAGATATAATATTCATTGCGAAGTGTCATGATTACCTCGTATTCACTTCAAATGAATGTAAATGCGACACTTCCTTGCTAGGAAATAGCGTTTGCAGATGTCTGCGTATCGTAGCAGTAGAGTTCGAATGCTTCTCAAAACGCGATATCGCATCTCATTTCTATGTTTCGTGGTAAGATATATTATTCATTGCGAAGTGTCATGAATACCTTGCATACGCTTGGAATGAATGTAAATGCGACACTTCCTTTCTAGGAAATAGCGTTTGCAGTTGTCTACGTATCGTAGCAATAGAGTTCGAATGCTTCTTAAAACTCGATATCGCATCTCATTTCTATGTTTCATGGTAAGATATAATATTCATTGTGAAGTGTCATGTATACCTTGCATACGCTTGAAATGAATGTAAATGCGACTCTCCCTTGCTAGGAAATAGCGTTTGCAGATGTCTACGTGTCGTAGCAGTAGAGTTCGAATGCTTCTTAAAACTCGATATCGCATCTCATTTCTATGTTTCATGGTAAGATATAATATTCATTGTGAAGTGTCATGTATACCTTGCATACGCTTGAAATGAATGTAAATGCGACTCTCCCTTGCTAGGAAATAGCGTTTGCAGATGTCTACGTGTCGTAGCAGTAGAGTTCGAATGCTTCTTAAAACGCGATATCGCATCTCATTCCTGTGCTTCATGATAAGATATTATATTCAATGCGAAGTATCATGATTACCTCGTACTCACATCAAAAGAATGTAAATGCGACACTTCCTTGCTAGGAAATAGCGTTTGCAGATGTCTACGTATCGTAGCAATAGAGTTCGAATGCTTCTCAAAACGTGATATCGCATCTCATTTCTATGTTTCATGGTAAGATATAATATACATTGCGAAGTGTCATGTATACCTCGGATACACTTCAAATGAATGTAAATGAGACACTTCCTTGCTAGGATATAGCCTTTGCAGATGTCTACGTATCGAAGCAATAGAGTTCTAATGCTTCTCAAAACGGGATATCGCATCTTATTTCTATGTTTCATGACAAGATATAATATTCATTGCGAAGTGTCATGATTACCTCGTATTCACTTCAAATGAATGTAAATGCGACACTTCCTTGCTAGGAAATAGCGTTTGCAGATATCTGCGTATCGTAGCAATAGAGTTCGAATGCTTCTTAAAACGCGATATCGCATCTTATTTCTATGTTTCATGACAAGATATAATATTCATTGCGAAGTGTCATGTATACCTCATATTCACTTCAACTGAATGTAAATGCGACACTTCCCTGCTAGGAAATAGCGTTTGCAGATTTCTACGTATCGTAGCAATAGATTTCGAATGCTTCTTAAAACTCGATATCGCATCTCATTTCTATGTTTCATGGTAAGATATAATATTCATTGCGAAGTGTTATGATTACCTCGTATTCACTTCAAATGAATGTAAATGCGACACTTCCTTGCTAGGAAATAGCGTTTGCAGATGTCTGCGTATCGTAGCAGTAGAGTTCGAATGCTTCTTAAAACGCGATATCGCATCTCATTTCTATGTTTCATGACAGGATATAATATTCATTGCGAAGTGTCATGATTACCTCGTATTCACCTCAAATGAATGTAAATGCGACTCTCCCTTGCTAGGAAATAGCGTTTGCAGATGTCTACGTATCGCAGCATTAGGGTTCGAATGCTTCTCAAAACCCGATATCGCATCTCATTTCTATGTTTCATGACAAGATATAATATTCATTGTGAAGTGTCATGTATACCTTGCATGCGCTTGAAATGAATGTAAATGCGACTCTCCCTTGATAGGAAATAGCGTTTGCAGATGTCTACGTATCGTAGCAAGAGAGTTCTAATGCTTCTGAAAACAAGATATCGCATCTCATTTCTATGTTTCATGATAAGATATAATATTCATTGCGAAGTGTCATGTATACCGCGTATTCACTTCAAATGAATGTAAATGCGACACTTCCTTTCTAGGAAATTACGTTTCCAGATGTCTACGTATCGAAGCAATAGAGTTCTAATGCTTCTTAAAACGCGATATCGCATCTCATTTCTGTGTATCGTGATAAGGTATAATATTCATTGCGAAGTGTCATGTGTACCTCGCATTCACTTCAGTTGAATGTAAATGCGACACTTCCTTTCTAGGAAGTAGCGTTCGCAGTTGCCTACGTATCGTAGCAATAGAGTTCGAATGCTTCTTAAAACGCGATATCGCATCTCATTCCTATGTTTCATGATAAGATGTAATATTCATTGCGAAGTATCTTGATTACCTCGTATACACTTCAAAAGAATGTAAATGCGATTCTTCCTTCCTAGGAAATAGCGTTTGCAGTTGACTACGTATCGTAGCAAGAGAGTTCTAATGCTTCTGAAAACAAGATATCGCATCTCATTTCTATGTTTCATGATAAGATATAATATTCAATGCGAAGTGTCATGTATACCTTGCATACGCTTGAAATGAATGTACATGCGACTCTCCCTTGCTAGGAAATAGCGTTTGCAGATGTCTGCGTATCGTAGCAGTAGAGTTCGAATGCTTCTTAAAACGCGATATCGCATCTCATTCCTATGTTTCATGATATGATATAATATTCAATGCGAAGTATCATGATTACCTCGTATTCACTTCCAATGAATGTAAATGCGACACTTCCTTGCTAGGAAATAGCGTTTGCAGATATCTACGTATCGTAGCAATAGAGTTCGAATGCTTCTCAAAACGCGATATCGCATCTCATTTCTATGTTTCGTGGTAAGATATATTATTCATTGCGAAGTGTCATGCATACCTTGCATACGCTTGAAATGAATGTAAATGCGACACTTCCTTTCTAGGAAATAGCGTTTGCAGTTGTCTACGTATCGTAGCAATAGAGTTCGAATGCTTCTCAAAACGTGATATCGCATCTCATTTCTATGTTTCATGGTAACATATAATATTCAATGCGAAGTGTCATGTATACCTTGCATACGCTTGAAATGAATGTAAATGCGACACTTCCTTTCTAGGAAATAGCGTTTGCAGTTGTCTACGTATCGTAGCAATAGAGTTCGAATGCTTCTCAAAACGTAATAATGCATCTCATTTCTATGTTTCATGGTAAGATATAATATTCAATGCGAAGTGTCATGAATACCTTGCATACGCTTGAAATGAATGTAAATGCGACACTTCTTTTCTAGGAAATAGCGTTTGCAGTTGTCTACGTATCGTAGCAATAGAGTTCGAATGCTTCTTAAAACTCGATATCGCATCTCATTTCTATGTTTCATGGTAAGATATAATATTCATTGTGAAGTGTCATGTATACCTTGCATACGCTTGAAATGAATGTAAATGCGACTCTCCCTTGCTAGGAAATAGCGTTTGCAGATGTCTACGTGTCGTAGCAGTAGAGTTCGAATGCTTCTTAAAACGCGATATCGCATCTCATTCCTGTGTTTCATGATAAGATATTATATTCAATGCGAAGTATCATGATTACCTCGTATTCACTTCAAATGAATGTAAATGCGACACTTCCTTGCTAGGAAATAGCGTTTGCAGGTATCTGCGTATCGTAGCAATAGAGTTCGGATGCTTCTTAAAACGCGATATCGCATCTTATCTCTATGTTTCATGACAAGATATAATATTCATTGCGAAGTGTCATGTATACCTCATATTCACTTCAACTGAATGTAAATGCGACACATCCCTGCTAGGAAATAGCGTGTGCAGATTTCTACGTATAGTAGCAATAGATTTCGAATGCTTCTTAAAACTCGATATCGCATCTCATTACTATGTTTCATGGTAAGATATAATATTCATTGCGAAGTGTCATGATTACCTCGTATTCACTTCAAATGAATGTAAATGCGACACTTCCTTGCTAGGAAATAGCGTTTGCAGATGTCTGCGTATCGTAGCAGTAGAGTTCGAATGCTTCTTAAAACGCGATATCGCATCTCATTTCTATGTTTCATGACAAGATATAATATTCATTGCGAAGTGTCATGATTACCTCGTATTCACCTCAAATGAATGTAAATGCGACTCTCCCTTGCTAGGAAATAGCGTTTGCAGATGTCTACGTATCGCAGCATTAGGGTTCGAATGCTTCTCAAAACCCGATATCGCATCTCATTTCTATGTTTCATGACAAGATATAATATTCATTGTGAAGTGTCATGTATACCTTGCATGCGCTTGAAATGAATGTAAATGCGACTCTCCCTTGATAGGAAATAGCGTTTGCAGATGTCTACGTATCGTAGCAATAGTGTTCGAATGCTTCTTAAAACTCGATATCGTATCTCATTTCTATGTTTCATGGTAAGATATAATATTCATTGTGAAGTGTCATGTATACCTTGCATACGCTTGAAATGAATGTAAATGCGACTCTCCCTTGCTAGGAAATAGCGTTTGCAGATGTCTACGTATCGTAGCAGTAGTGTTCGAATGCTTCTTAAAACGCGATATCGCATCTCATTACTATGTTTCATGACAAGATATAATATTCATTGCGAAGTGTCATGTGTACCTCGTATTCACTTCAAATGAATGTAAATGCGACTCCACCTTGCTAGGAAATAGCGTTTGCAGATATCTACGTATCGTAGCAGTTGAGTTCCAATGCTTCTTAAAACGCGATATCGCATCTCATTCCTATGTTTCATGATAAGATGTAATATTCATTGCGAAGTATCTTGATTACCTCGTATACACTTCAAAAGAATGTAAATGCGACACTTCCTTGCTAGGAAATAGCGTTTGCAGATGTCTACGTATCGGAGCAATAGAGTTCGAATGCTTCTTAAAACTCGATATCGCATCCCATTTCTATGTTTCATGACAAGATATAATATTCATTGTGAAGTGTCATGTATACCTTGCATACGCTTGAAATGAATGTAAATGCGAATCTCCCTTGCTAGGAAATAGCGTTTGCAGATGTCTACGTGTCGTAGCAGTAGAGTTCGAATGCTTCTTAAAACGCGATATCGCATCTCATTTCTGTGTTTCATGATATGATATTATATTCAATGCGAAGTATCATGATTACCTCGTACTCACATCAAAAGAATGTAAATGCGACACTTCCTTGCTAGGAAATAGCGTTTGCAGATGTCTACGTATCGTAGCAATAGAGTTCGAATGCTTCTCAAAACTCGATATCGCATCTCATTTCTATGTTTCATGGTAAGATATAATATTCATTGCGAAGTGTCATGATTACCTCGTATTCACTTCAAATGAATGTAAATGCGACACTTCCTTGCTAGGAAATAGCGTTTGCAGATGTCTACGTATCGTAGCAATAGAGTTCGAATGCTTCTCAAAACTCGATATCGCATCTCATTTCTATGTTTCATGGTAGGATATAATATTCATTGCGAAGTGTCATGATTACCTCGTATTCACTTCAAATGAATGTAAATGCGACACTTCCTTGCTAGGAAATAGCGTTTGCAGATGTCTGCGTATCGTAGCAGTAGAGTTCGAGTGCTTCTTAAAACGTGATATCGCATCTCATTTCTATGTTTCATGACAAGATATAATTTTCAT
Organism: Xylocopa sonorina; assembly: GCF_050948175.1. Classification (NCBI taxonomy): domain Eukaryota; kingdom Metazoa; phylum Arthropoda; class Insecta; order Hymenoptera; family Apidae; genus Xylocopa; species Xylocopa sonorina. Next base: position 685,132 of record NW_027490201.1, read on the forward strand.
TGCGAAGTGTCATGATTACCTCGTATTCACCTCAAATGAATGTAAATGCGACTCTCCCTTGCTAGGAAATAGCGTTTGCAGATGTCTACGTATCGTAGCAGTAGTGTTCGAATGCTTCTTAAAACGCGATATCGCATCCTATTTCTATGTTTCATGACAAGATATAGTATTCATTGCAAAGTGTCATGTATACCTCGTATTCACTTCAAATGAATGTAAATGAGACACTTCCTTGCTAGGAAATAGCCTTTGCAGATGTCTACGTATCGAAGCAATAGAGTTCTAATGCTTCTCAAAACGGGATATCGCATCACATTTCTATGTTTCATGATAAGTTATAATATTCATTGCGAAGTGTTATGTATACCTCGCATACACTTCAAATGAATGTAAATGCGACACCTCCTTGCTAGGAAATAGCGTTTCCAGATGTCTACGTATCGAAGCATTAGAGTTCTATTACTTCTCAAAACGCGATATCGCACATAATTTCTATGATCTATGATAAGATATAATATTCATTGCGAAGTGTTATGTATACCTCGTCTACACTTCAAAAGAATGTGAATGCCACACATCCCTGCTAGGGAATAGCGTTTCCAGATGACCACGTTTCGAAGTAGTAGATCTCTAATGCTTCATAAAACGCGATATCGCACATAATTTCTATGTTCTATGATAAGATATAATATTCACTGCGAAGTGTTATGTATACCACGTCTACATTTCAAAAGAATGTAAATACCACACTTCCTTGCTAGGAAAAAGCGTTTGCAGATGTCTACGTATCGCAGCATTAGAGTTCGAATGCTTCTCAAAACCCGATATCGCATCTCATTTCTATGTTTCATGACAAGATATAATATTCATTGTGAAGTGTCATGTATACCTTGCATACGCTTGAAATGAATGTAAATGCGACTCTCCCTTGATAGGAAATAGCGTTTGCAGATGTCTACGTATCGTAGCAATAGTGTTCGAATGCTTCTTAAAACTCGATATCGCATCTCATTTCTATGTTTCATGGTAAGATATAATATTCATTGTGAAGTGTCATGTATACCTTGCATACGCTTGAAATGAATGTAAATGCAAATCTCCCTTGCTAGGAAATAGCGTTTGCAGATGTCTACGTGTCGTAGCAGTAGAGTTCGAATGCTTCTTAAAACGCGATATCGCATCTCATTTCTGTGTTTCATGATAAGATATTATATTCAATGCGAAGTATCATGATTACCTCGTACTCACATCAAAAGAATGTAAATGCGACACTTCCTTGCTAGGAAATAGCGTTTGCAGATGTCTGCGTATCGTAGCAGTAGAGTTCGAATGCTTCTTAAAACGCGATATCGCATCTCATTTCTATGTTTCATGACAAGATATAATATTCATTGCGAAGTGTCATGATTACCTCGTATTCACTTCAAATGAATGTAAATGCGACTCTCCCTTGCTAGGAAATAGCGTTTGCAGATGTCTACGTATCGCAGCATTAGAGTTCGAATGCTTCTCAAAACCCGATATCGCAACTCATTTCTATGTTTCATGACAAGATATAATATTCATTGTGAAGTGTCATGTATACCTTGCATACGCTTGAAATGAATGTAAATGCGACTCTCCCTTGATAGGAAATAGCGTTTGCAGATGTCTACGTATCGTAGCAATAGTGTTCGAATGCTTCTTAAAACTCGATATCGCATCTCATTTCTATGTTTCATGGTAAGATATAATATTCATTGTGAAGTGTCATGTATACCTTGCATACGCTTGAAATGAATGTAAATGCGACTCTCCCTTGCTAGGAAATAGCGTTTGCAGTTGTCTACGTATCGTAGCAATAGAGTTCGAATGCTTCTTAAGACGCGATATCGCATCTTATTTCTATGTTTCATGACAAGATATAATATTCATTGCGAAGTGTCATGTATACCTCGTATTCACTTCAAATGAATGTAAATGCGACACTTCCTTGCTAGGAAATAGCGTTTGCAGATGTCTACGTATCGGAGCAATAGAGTTCGAATGCTTCTTAAAACTCGATATCGCATCTCATTTCTATGTTTCATGGTAAGATATAATATTCATTGTGAAGTGTCATGTATACCTTGCATACGCTTGAAATGAATGTAAATGCGAATCTCCCTTGCTAGGAAATAGCGTTTGCAGATGTCTACGTGTCGTAGTAGTAGAGTTCGAATGCTTCTTAAAACGCGATATCGCATCTCATTTCTGTGTTTCATGATATGATATTATATTCAATGCGAAGTATCATGATTACCTCGTACTCACATCAAAAGAATGTAAATGCGACACTTCCTTGCTAGGAAATAGCGTTTGCAGATGTCTACGTATCGTAGCAATAGAGTTCGAATGCTTCTCAAAACTCGATATCGCATCTCATTTCTATGTTTCATGGTAAGATATAATATTCATTGCGAAGTGTCATGATTACCTCGTATTCACTTCAAATGAATGTAAATGCGACACTTCTTTGCTAGGAAATAGCGTTTGCAGATGTCTACGTATCGTAGCAATAGAGTTCGAATGCTTCTCAAAACTCGATATCGCATCTCATTTCTATGTTTCATGGTAGGATATAATATTCATTGCGAAGTGTCATGATTACCTCGTATTCACTTCAAATGAATGTAAATGCGACACTTCCTTGCTAGGAAATAGCGTTTGCAGATGTCTGCGTATCGTAGCAGTAGAGTTCGAGTGCTTCTTAAAACTCGATATCGCATCTCATTTCTATGTTTCATGGTAAGATATAATATTCATTGTGAAGTGTCATGTATACCTTGCATACGCTTGAAATGAATGTAAATGCAAATCTCCCTTGCTAGGAAATAGCGTTTGCAGATGTCTACGTGTCGTAGCAGTAGAGTTCGAATGCTTCTTAAAACGCGATATCGCATCTCATTTCTGTGTTTCATGATAAGATATTATATTCAATGCGAAGTATCATGATTACCTCGTACTCACATCAAAAGAATGTAAATGCGACACTTCCTTGCTAGGAAATAGCGTTTGCAGATGTCTGCGTATCGTAGCAGTAGAGTTCGAGTGCTTCTTAAAACGCGATATCGCATCTCATTTCTATGTTTCATGACAAGATATAATATTCATTGCGAAGTGTCATGATTACCTCGTATTCACCTCAAATGAATGTAAATGCGACTCTCCCTTGCTAGGAAATAGCGTTTGCAGATGTCTACGTATCGCTGCATTAGAGTTCGAATGCTTCTCAAAACCCGATATCGCATCTCATTTCTATGTTTCATGACAAGATATAATATTCATTGTGCAGTGTCATGTATACCTTGCATACGCTTGAAATGAATGTAAATGCGACTCTCCCATGATAGGAAATAGCGTTTGCAGATGTCTACGTATCGTAGCAATGGTGTTCGAATGCTTCTTAAAACTCGATATCGCATCTCATTTCTATGTTTCATGGTAAGATATAATATTCATTGTGAAGTGTCATGTATACCTTGCATACGCTTGAAATGAATGTAAATGCGACTCTCCCATGATAGGAAATAGCGTTTGCAGATGTCTACGTATCGTAGCAATGGTGTTCGAATGCTTCTTAAAACTCGATATCGCATCTCATTTCTATGTTTCATGGTAAGATATAATATTCATTGTGAAGTGTCATGTATACCTTGCATACGCTTGAAATGAATGTAAATGCGACTCTCCCTTGCTAGGAAATAGCGTTTGCAGATGTCTACGAGTCGTAGCAGTAGAGTTCGAATGCTTCTTAAAACGCGATATCGCATCTCATTTCTGTGTTTCATGATAAGATATTATATTCAATGCGAAGTATCATGATTACCTCGTACTCACATCAAAAGAATGTAAATGCGACACTTCCTTGCTAGGAAATAGCGTTTGCAGATGTCTACGTATCGTAGCAATAGAGTTCGAATGCTTCTCAAAACTCGATATCGCATCTCATTTCTGTGTTTCATGATAAGATATTATATTCAATGCGAAGTATCATGATTACCTCGTACTCACATCAAAAGAATGTAAATGCGACTCTCCCTTGCTAGGAAATAGCGTTTGCAGATGTCTACGTATCGTAGCAATAGAGTTCGAATGCTTCTTAAAACTCGATATCGCATCTCATTTCTATGTTTCATGATAAGATATAATATTCATTGCGAAGTGTCATGATTACCTCGTATTCACTTCAAATGAATGTAAATGCGACACTTCCTTGCTAGGAAATAGCGTTTGCAGATGTCTGCGTATCGTAGCAGTAGAGTTCGAATGCTTCTTAAAACGCGATATCGCATCTCATTTCTATGTTTCATGACAAGATATAATATTCATTGCGAAGTGTCATGATTACCTCGTATTCACTTCAAATGAATGTAAATGCGACTCTCCCTTGCTAGGAAATAGCGTTTGCAGATGTCTACGTATCGCAGCATTAGAGTTCGAATGCTTCTCAAAACCCGATATCGCATCTCATTTCTATGTTTCATGACAAGATATAATATTCATTGTGAAGTGTCATGTATACCTTGCATACGCTTGAAATGAATGTAAATGCGACTCTCCCTTGATAGGAAATAGCGTTTGCAGATGTCTACGTATCGTAGCAATAGTGTTCGAATGCTTCTTAAAACTCGATATCGCATCTCATTTCTATGTTTCATGGTAAGATATAATATTCATTGTGAAGTGTCATGTATACCTTGCATACGCTTGAAATGAATGTAAATGCGACTCTCCCTTGCTAGGAAATAGCGTTTGCAGTTGTCTACGTATCGTAGCAATAGAGTTCGAATGCTTCTTAAGACGCGATATCGCATCTTATTTCTATGTTTCATGACAAGATATAATATTCATTGCGAAGTGTCATGTATACCTCGTATTCACTTCAAATGAATGTAAATGCGACACTTCCTTGCTAGGAAATAGCGTTTGCAGATGTCTACGTATCGGAGCAATAGAGTTCGAATGCTTCTTAAAACTCGATATCGAATCTCATTTCTATGTTTCATGGTAAGATATAATATTCATTGTGAAGTGTCATGTATACCTTGCATACGCTTGAAATGAATGTAAATGCGAATCTCCCTTGCTAGGAAATAGCGTTTGCAGATGTCTACGTGTCGTAGCAGTAGAGTTCGAATGCTTCTTAAAACGCGATATCGCATCTCATTTCTGTGTTTCATGATATGATATTATATTCAATGCGAAGTATCATGATTACCTCGTACTCACATCAAAAGAATGTAAATGCGACACTTCCTTGCTAGGAAATAGCGTTTGCAGATGTCTACGTATCGTAGCAATAGAGTTCGAATGCTTCTCAAAACTCGATATCGCATCTCATTTCTATGTTTCATGGTAAGATATAATATTCATTGCGAAGTGTCATGATTACCTCGTATTCACTTCAAATGAATGTAAATGCGACACTTCCTTGCTAGGAAATAGCGTTTGCAGATGTCTACGTATCGTAGCAATAGAGTTCGAATGCTTCTCAAAACTCGATATCGCATCTCATTTCTATGTTTCATGGTAGGATATAATATTCATTGCGAAGTGTCATGATTACCTCGTATTCACTTCAAATGAATGTAAATGCGACACTTCCTTGCTAGGAAATAGCGTTTGCAGATGTCTGCGTATCGTAGCAGTAGAGTTCGAGTGCTTCTTAAAACGTGATATCGCATCTCATTTCTATGTTTCATGACAAGATATAATTTTCATTGCGAAGTGTCATGATTACCTCGTATTCACCTCAAATGAATGTAAATGCGACTCTCCCTTGCTAGGAAATAGCGTTTGCAGATGTCTACGTATCGCTGCATTAGAGTTCGAATGCTTCTCAAAACCCGATATCGCATCTCATTCCTATGTTTCATGACAAGATATAATATTCATTGTGCAGTGTCATGTATACCTTGCATACGCTTGAAATGAATGTAAATGCGACTCTCCCTTGCTAGGAAATAGCGTTTGCAGATGTCTACGTATCGTAGCAGTAGTGTTCGAATGCTTCTTAAAACGCGATATCGCATCCTATTTCTATGTTTCATGACAAGATATAGTATTCATTGCAAAGTGTCATGTATACCTCGTATTCACTTCAAATGAATGTAAATGAGACACTTCCTTGCTAGGAAATAGCCTTTGCAGATGTCTACGTATCGAAGCAATAGAGTTCTAATGCTTCTCAAAACGGGATATCGCATCACATTTCTATGTTTCATGATAAGTTATAATATTCATTGCGAAGTGTTATGTATACGTCGCATACACTTCAAATGAATGTAAATGCGACACCTCCTTGCTAGGAAATAGCGTTTCCAGATGTCTACGTATCGAAGCATTAGAGTTCTATTACTTCTCAAAACGCGATATCGCACATAATTTCTATGATCTATGATAAGATATAATATTCATTGCGAAGTGTTATGTATACCTCGTCTACACTTCAAAAGAATGTGAATGCCACACATCCCTGCTAGGGAATAGCGTTTCCAGATGACCACGTTTCGAAGTAGTAGATCTCTAATGCTTCTTAAAACGCGATATCGCACATAATTTCTATGTTCTATGATAAGATATAATATTCACTGCGAAGTGTTATGTATACCACGTCTACATTTCAAAAGAATGTAAATACCACACTTCCTTGCTAGGAAAAACCGTTTCCAGGTGTCTACGTATCGATGCAATAGAGTTCTAATGCCTCTTTAAGCCTTTAATGTCTCTCGTACCTCAATTCTATGTTTCATGATAAGATATAATATTCATTGCGAAGTGTCATTAATACCTCGTATTCACTTCAAATGAATGTACACTTCCTTGCTAGGAAATAGCGTTTGCAGATGTCTACATATCGAGGCAATAGAGTTCTAATGCTTCTTAAAACGTGTTATCGCGTCACATTTCTATGTTTCATGATTAGATATAATATTCATTGCGAAGTGTCATGTGTACTTGTAATAAATTTCAAATGAATGTAAATGCGACACTTCCTTGCTAGGAAATAGCGTTTGCAGATGTCTACGTATCGAAGCGATATGGTTCTAATGCTTCTTAAATCGAGATATCGCATCTCATTTCTATGTCTCATGATAAGATATAATATTCATTGCGAAGTGTTATGTATTCCCCGTTTATACTTCAATTGAATGTAAATGCGACACTTCCTTGCTTGGAAATAGCATTTGCAGATGTCTACGTATCGTAACAGTAGGCTTCTAATGCTTCTTAATACGCGATATCGCACCTCATTTCTATGTCTCATGATTAGATATAATATTCACTGCGAAGTGTTATGTATTCCTCGTCTACACTCCAAATGAATGTAAAAGCAACACTTCCTTTCCAGGAAATTACGCTTCCAGATGTCTAGGTATCGAAGCAATAGAGATCTAACGCTTCTTTAAACGCGATATCGCATCCCATTTCTATGTTTCATGATAAGATGTAATATTCATTGCGAAGTGTCATGTATACCTCGTATTCACTTCAAAAGAATGTAAATGCGACACTTCCTTCCTAGGAAATAGCGTTTGCATATGTCTACGTATCGTAGCAATAGAGTTCGAGTGCTTCTTAAAACGCGATGTCGCATTACATTTCTATGCTTCATGATAAGATATAATATTCATTGCGAAGTGTCACTTATAACTCGCATACACTTCAAAAGAATGTAAATCCGACACTTCCTTTCTAGGAAATTACGTTTCCAGATGTTTACGTATCGAAGCAGTAGAGTTCTAATGCTTCTTAAAACGCGATATCGCATCTCATTTCTATTTTTCGTGATAAGATATAATATTCATTGTGGAGTGTTATGTATACCTCGTATTCGCTTCAAAAGAATGTAAATGCGACACTTCCTTGCTAGGAAATAGCGTCTGCAGATGTTTACGTATCGTAGAAATGGAGATCTAATGCTTCTTAAAACACGATATCGCATCTCATTTCTATGTTTCATTATGAGATACAATATTCATTGCGAAGTGTCATGCATACCTCGTATTCACTTCAAATGAATGTAAATGCTACGCTTCCTTACTAGGAAATGGCGTTTGCAGATGTCTAAGAATTGTAGCAATAGGATTCTTATGCTTCTTAAAACGCGATATCGCATATCACTTCTATGGTTCGTGCTAAGGTATAATATTTATTGTGGAATGTTATGTATTCCTCGAATTCACTTCAAAAGAATGCAAATACGACACTTCCTTGCTAGGAAATAGCGTTTGCAGATGTCTACGTATCGAAGCAATAGTGTTCTAATGCTTCTTAAAACGAGATGTCGCATCTCATTTCTATGTTTCATGATAAGATATAATATTAATTGCGAAGTGTCTCTTATACCTCGCATACACTTCAAATGAATGTAAATGCGACACTTCATTGCTAGGAGATAGCGCTTGCAGATGTCTACCTATCGAAACAATAGAAGTCTAATGCTTCTTAAAACGGTACACCGCATGTCATTTCTATGTTTCATGATAAGATATAATATTAATTGCGATGTGTCATGGAAAGCTCGTACTCGCTTAAAAGGAATGTAAATGCGACACTTCCTTACTAGGAAATACCGTTTGCGTATGTCTACGTATCGTAGTGATAGAGTTCTAACGCTTCTTAGAACGCGATTTCGCATCTCTTTTCAATGATTCATGATAAGATATAATATTCATTGCAAAGTGTCATGTATACCTCGTATTCACTTAAAAAGAATGTAAATGCCACACTTCCCTGCTGGGAAATAGCGTTTCCGGATGTCTACGTATCGAAACAATAGAGTTCTAATGCTTCTTAAAACGAGATGTCGTATCTTATTTCTATGTTTCATGATGAGATATAATGTTAATTGCGAAGTGTTATGTATACCTCGTATTCGCTTCAAAAGAATGTAAATGCGACACTTCCATGCTAGGAAATAGCGTTTGCAGGTGTCTACGTAGCGTAGCAATAGAGTTCTAACGTTTCTTAAAACGCGATATCGCATCTCATTTCTATGATTCGTGATAAGATATAATATTCATTGCGTAGTGTCATGTATGCCTCGGATACACTTCAAATGAATGTAAATGCGTCACTTCCTTGCTAGGAAATTGCGTTTGCAGATGTCTATGTATCGAAGCAATAGTGTTCTAATGCTTCTTAAAACGCGATATCGCATCTCTTTTCAATGATTCATGATAAGATATAATATTCATTGCGAAGTGTCATGTGTACCACGTATTCACTTAAAACGAATATAAATCCCACACTTCCTTGCTGGGAAACAGCGTTTCCAGTTGTCTACGTATCGAAACAATAGAGTACTAATGATTCTTAAGACGAGATGTCGCATCCTATTTCTATGTTTCATGATAAGATATAATATTGATTGCAAAGTGTCATGTATACCTCGTATTCACTTCAAAAGAATGTAAATGCGACACTTCCTTCCTAGGAAATAGCGTTTCCATATGTCTACGTATCGTAGCAATAGAGTTCGTATGCTTCTTAAAACGCGATGTCGCATTACATTTCTATGTTTCATGATAAGATATAATATTCATTGCGAAGTGTCACTTATAACTCGCATACCCTTCAAATGAATGTAAATGCGACACTTCCTTCCTTGGAAATAGCGTTTTCAGATGTGTACGTATCGATGCAATAGAGTCCTAATCATTCTTAAAACGCGATATCGCACCTCATTTGTATGTTTCATGATAAGATATAATAATGATGGGGAAGTGTTATGTTTACCTCGCTTGCACTTCAAAAGATTGTAAATGTCACACGTCCTTGTATACCTCGACAGCACTTCAAAAGATTGTATATGCCACACTTCTTTGCTTGAAAATGCGTGTCCAGATGTCTACGTATCGAAGCTATGATGCTCTAACGTTTCTTAAAGCGCGATATCGCATCTCATTTCTATGTTTCATGATATGATATGATATTCATTGCGAAGTGTTATGTATACATCAACTGCACTTCAGAAGAATGTAAATGCCACATTTCCTTGCTAGGAAATAGCGTTTCCAGATGTCTACGTATAGAAACAATAGAGTTCTAATGCTTCTTAAAACGAGACTTCGCATTTCATTTCTATGTTTCATGATAAGATATAATATCCATTGCGAAGTGTCATGTATACCTCGTATTCATTTCAAGAGAATGTAAATACGACACTTCCTTGCTAGGAAATAGAGTTTGCAGATGTCTACGTATCGTACCAATAGACTTCTAATGCTTCTTAAATTTCGATATCGCATCTCATTTCTATGTATCATGATAAGATATAATATTCTTTGCGAAGTGTCATGTATACCACGCATTCACATCAAAAGAATGTAAATGCGACACTTCCTTACTAGAAAATAGCGTCTGCAGATGTCTACGTATCATAGCAATAGAGTTCTAATGCTTCTCAAAACGCGATATCGCATCTCATTTGTATGTTTCATGATAAGACATAATATACATTGCAAAGTGTCATGTATTCCTCGCATACACTTCAAATGAATGCAAATGCGACACTTCCTCTCTAAGAAATAGCGTTTGCAGATGTCTACGTATCGAAGCAATATAGTTCTAATGCTTCTTCAAACGAGATATCGCATCTCATTTCGATGTTTCATGATAAGATATAATATACATTGCAAAGTGTCATGTATTCCTCGCATACACTTCAAATGAATGCAAATGCGACACTTCCTCTCTAGGAAATAGCGTTTCCATATGTCTACGTATCGTAGCAATAGAGTTCGTATGCTTCTTAAAACGCGATATCGCATCTCATTGCTATGTTTCATGCTAGGATATAATATTAATTGCGAAGTGTCATGTATACCTCGTATTCACTTCAAGAGAATGCAAATGCGACACTTCCTCTCTAGGAAATAGCGTTTAGAAATGTCTACGTACCGTAGCAATAGAGATCTAATGCTTCTTAAAACGCGATATCGCATCTCATTTCTATGTTTGATGATAAGGTATAATACTCATTGCGAAGTGTCATGTATACCTCGTATTCACTTCAAAAGAATGTAATGCGACACTTCCTGGCTAGCAAATAGCGTTAGCAGATGTCTACGTATCGAAGCAATAGAATTCTAATGCTTCTTAAGACGGGATACGGCACCTCATTTCTATGTTTCATGATAAGATATAATATTCATTGCGAAGTGTTATGTATTCCCCATCTACACTTCAAATGAATGTAAATGCGACACTTCCCTTCTACGAAATAGCGTCTCCAGATGTCTACGTATCGAAGCAGTAGAGTGCTAATGCTTCTTAAAACGTGATACCGCATCTCATTTCTATGTTTAATGATAAGATATAATATTAATTGCGAAGTGTCATGTATACCTCGTATTCACTCAAAGAGAATGTAAATGCGACACTTCCTTTCTAGGAAATAGCGTTTCCGGATGTCTACGTATCGAAGCAATAGAATTTTAATACTTCTTAAAACGCGATGTCGCAACTCAATTATATGTTCCATGATCAGATAAGATATTCATTGCGAGGTGTTGTGAATACCTCGTCTACACTTCAAAAGAATGTAAATGCGACACATCCTTGCTAGGAAGTAGCGTTTGCAGATGTCTACGTATCGATGAAGAAGAGTTCTAATGCTTCTTAAAACGCGATATCGCATCTCATTGCTATGTCTCATGATAAGGTATAATATTCATTGCGAAGTGTCATGTATACCTCGCGTACACTTCAAATCAATGTAAATGCGATACTTGCTTGCTAGGAAATGGCGTTTGCAGATGTCTACGTATCGAAGAAGTAGAGTTATATGCTTCTTAAATCCCGATATAGCATCTCATTTCTATGTTCCATGATAGGATATAATATTCATTGCGGAGTGTTATGTATACCTCGTATTCACTTCAAGAGAATGTAAATGCGACACTTCCTTGCTAGGAAATAGCGTTTGCAGATGTCTACGTATCGAAGAATTAGAGTTTTATGCTTCTTAAATCCCGATATAGCATCTCATTTCTATGTTTCATGATAGGATATAATATTCTTTTCGGAGTGTTATGTATACCTCGTATTCGCTTCAAGAGAATGTAAATGCGATACTTCCTTGCTAGGAAATAGCGTTTGCAGATGCCTACGTACCGTAGCAATAGATTTCTAATGCTTCTTAAAACGCGATATCGCATCTCATTCCTATGTTTCATGTTAGGATATAATATTCATTGCGAAGTGTCATGTATACCTCGTATTCACTTCAAGAGAATGTAAATGCGACACTTCCTCTCTAGGAAATAGCGTTTGCAGATGTCTACGTACCGTAGCAATAGAGATCTAATGCTTCTTAAAACGCGATATCGCATCTCATTTCTATGTTTGATGATAAGGTATAATACTCATTGCGAAGTGTCATGTATACCTCGTATTCACTTCAAAAGAATGTAATGCGACACTTCCTGGCTAGCAAATAGCGTTAGCAGATGTCTACGTATCCAAGCAATAGAATTCTAATGCTTCTTAAAACGGGATACGGCATCTCATTTCTATGTTTCATGATAAGATATAATATTCATTGCGAAGTGTTACGTATTCCCCATCTACACTTCAAATGAATGTAAATGCGACACTTCCCTTCTACGAAATAGCGTCTCCAGATGTCTACGTATCGAAGCAATAGAGTGCTAATGCTTCTTAAAACGTGATACCGCATCTCATTTCTATGTTTAATGATAAGATATAATATTAATTGCGAAGTGTCATGTATACCTCGTATTCACTTAAAGAGAATGTAAATGCGACACTTCCTTTCTAGGAAATAGCGTTTCCGGATGTCTACGTATCGAAGCAATAGAATTTTAATACTTCTTAAAACGCGATGTCGCAACTCAATTATATGTTCCATGATCAGATAAGATATTCATTGCGAGGTGTTGTGAATACCTCGTCTACACTTCAAAAGAATGTAAATGCGACACATCCTTGCTAGGAAGTAGCGTTTGCAGATGTCTACGTATCGATGAAGAAGAGTTCTAATGCTTCTTAAAACGCGATATCGCATCTCATTGCTATGTCTCATGATAAGGTATAATATTCATTGCGAAGTGTCATGTATACCTCGCGTACACTTCAAATCAATGTAAATGCGATACTTGCTTGCTAGGAAATGGCGTTTGCAGATGTCTACGTATCGAAGAAGTAGAGTTATATGCTTCTTAAATCCCGATATAGCATCTCATTTCTATGTTTCATGATAGGATATAATATTCATTGCGGAGTGTTATGTATACCTCGTATTCACTTCAAGAGAATGTAAATGCGACACTTCCTTGCTAGGAAATAGCGTTTGCAGATGTCTACGTATCGAAGAATTAGAGTTTTATGCTTCTTAAATCCCGATATAGCATCTCATTTCTATGTTTCATGATAGGATATAATATTCATTGCGGAGTGTTATGTATACCTCGTATTCGCTTCAAGAGAATGTAAATGCGATACTTCCTTGCTAGGAAATAGCGTTTGCAGATGCCTACGTACCGTAGCAATAGATTTCTAATGCTTCTTAAAACGCGATATCGCATCTCATTCCTATGTTTCATGTTAGGATATAATATTCATTGCGAAGTGTCATGTATACCTCGTATTCACTTCAAGAGAATGTAAATACGACACTTCCTTGCTAGGAAATAGAGTTTGCAGATGTCTACGTATCGTACCAATAGACTTCTAATGCTTCTTAAATTTCGATATCGTATCTCATTTCTATGTATCATGATAAGATATAATATTCTTTGCGAAGTGTCATGTATAGCACGCATTCACATCAAAGGAATGTAAATGCGACACTTCCTTACTAGAAAATAGCGTCTGCAGATGTCTACGTATCATAGCAATAGAGTTCTAATGCTTCTCAAAACGCGATATCGCATCTCATTTGTATGTTTCATGATAAGACATAATATACATTGCAAAGTGTCATGTATTCCTCGCATACACTTCAAATGAATGCAAATGCGACACTTCCTCTCTAGGAAATAGCGTTTGCAGATGTCTACGTACCGTAGCAATAGAGATCTAATGCTTCTTAAAACGCGATATCGCATCTCATTTCTATGTTTGATGATAAGGTATAATACTCATTGCGAAGTGTCATGTATACCTCGTATTCACTTCAAAAGAATGTAATGCGACACTTCCTGGCTAGCAAATAGCGTTAGCAGATGTCTACGTATCCAAGCAATAGAATTCTAATGCTTCTTAAAACGGGATACGGCATCTCATTTCTATGTTTCATGATAAGATATAATATTCATTGCGAAGTGTTATGTATTCCCCATCTACACTTCAAATGAATGTAAATGCGACACTTCCCTTCTACGAAATAGCGTCTCCAGATGTCTACGTATCGAAGCAATAGAGTGCTAATGCTTCTTAAAACGTGATACCGCATCTCATTTCTATGTTTAATGATAAGATATAATATTAATTGCGAAGTGTCATGTATACCTCGTATTCACTTAAAGAGAATGTAAATGCGACACTTCCTTTCTAGGAAATAGCGTTTCCGGATGTCTACGTATCGAAGCAATAGAATTTTAATACTTCTTAAAACGCGATGTCGCAACTCAATTATATGTTCCATGATCAGATAAGATATTCATTGCGAGGTGTTGTGAATACCTCGTCTACACTTCAAAAGAATGTAAATGCGACACATCCTTGCTAGGAAGTAGCGTTTGCAGATGTCTACGTATCGATGAAGAAGAGTTCTAATGCTTCTTAAAACGCGATATCGCATCTCATTGCTATGTCTCATGATAAGGTATAATATTCATTGCGAAGTGACATGTATACCACGCATTCACATCAAAAGAATGTAAATGCGACACTTCCTTACTAGAACATAGCGTCTGCAGATGTCTACGTATCATAGCAATAGAGTTCTAATGCTTCTCAAAACGCGATATCGCATCTCATTTGTATGTTTCATGTTAGGATATAATATTCATTGCGAAGTGTCACTTATACCTTGCATACACTTCAAATCAATGTAAATGCGACTCTTCCTTGCCTGGAAATAAAGTTTCCAGATGTCTGCGTGTCGAAACAATAGAGTTCTAACGCTTCCTAAAACGAGATGGCGCATCTCATTTCTATGTTTCATGATAAGATATAATATTCATTGCGAAGTGTCATGTACACCTCGTATTCGCATCAAAAGAACGTAAATGCGACACTTCCACGCTATTGAATAGCGTTTGCAGTTGTCTACGTATCGTAGCAATAGAGTTCTAATGCTTCTCAAAACGCGATATCGCATCTCATTCCTATGTTTGATGATAAGGTATAATACTCATTGCGAAGTGTCATGTATACCTCGTATTCACTTCAAAAGAATGTAATGCGACACTTCCTTGCTAGGAAATAGAGTTTGCAGATGTCTACGTATCGTACCAATAGACTTCTAATGCTTCTTAAATTTCGATATCGCATCTCATTTCTATGTATCATGATAAGATATAATATTCTTTGCGAAGTGTCATGTATACCACGCATTCACATCAAAAGAATGTAAATGCGACACTTCCTTACTAGAAAATAGCGTCTGCAGATGTCTACGTATCATAGCAATAGAGTTCTAATGCTTCTCAAAACGCGATATCGCATCTCATTTGTATGTTTCATGATAAGACATAATATACATTGCAAAGTGTCATGTATTCCTCGCATACACTTCAAATGAATGCAAATGCGACACTTCCTCTCTAAGAAATAGCGTTTGCAGATGTCTACGTATCGAAGCAATATAGTTCTAATGCTTCTTCAAACGAGATATCGCATCTCATTTCGATGTTTCATGATAAGATATAATATACATTGTAAAGTGTCATGTATTCCTCGTATTCACTTCAAAAGAATGTAATGCGACACTTCCTGGCTAGCAAATAGCGTTAGCAGATGTCTACGTATCCAAGCAATAGAATTCTAATGCTTCTTAAAACGGGATACGGCATCTCATTTCTATGTTTCATGATAAGATATAATATTCATTGCGAAGTGTTATGTATTCCCCATCTACACTTCAAATGAATGTAAATGCGACACTTCCCTTCTACGAAATAGCGTCTCCAGATGTCTACGTATCGAAGCAATAGAGTGCTAATGCTTCTTAAAACGTGATACCGCATCTCATTTCTATGTTTAATGATAAGATATAATATTAATTGCGAAGTGTCATGTATACCTCGTATTCACTTAAAGAGAATGTAAATGCGACACTTCCTTTCTAGGAAATAGCGTTTCCGGATGTCTACGTATCGAAGCAATAGAATTTTAATACTTCTTAAAACGCGATGTCGCAACTCAATTCTATGTTCCATGATCAGATAAGATATTCATTGCGAGGTGTTGTGAATACCTCGTCTACACTTCAAAAGAATGTAAATGCGACACATCCTTGCTAGGAAGTAGCGTTTGCAGATGTCTACGTATCGATGAAGAAGAGTTCTAATGCTTCTTAAAACGCGATATCGCATCTCATTGCTATGTCTCATGATAAGGTATAATATTCATTGCGAAGTGACATGTATACCTCGCGTACACTTCAACTCAATGTAAATGCGATACTTGCTTGCTAGGAAATAGCTTTGGCAGATGTCTACGTATCGTAGCATTAGAGTTCTAATGCTTCTCAAAACGCGATATCGCATCTCATTTCTATGTGTCATGATAAGATATAATATTCATTGCGAAGTGTCATGTATACCACGCATTCACATCAAAAGAATGTAAATGCGACACTTCCTTACTAGAACATAGCGTCTGCAGATGTCTACGTATCATAGCAATAGAGTTCTAATGCTTCTCAAAACGCGATATCGCATCTCATTTGTATGTTTCATGATAAGACATAATATACATTGCAAAGTGTCATGTATTCCTCGCATACACTTCAAATGAGTGTAAATGCGACACTTCCTTGCTAGGAAATAGCGTTTGCAGATGTATACGTATCGAAGAAGTAGAGTTATATGCTTCTTAAATCCCGATATACCATCTCATTTCTATGTTTCATGATAGGTTATAATATTCATTGCGGAGTGTTATGTATACCTCGTATTCACTTCAAGAGAATGTAAATGCGATACTTCCTTGCTAGGAAATAGCGTTTGCAGATGCCTACGTGCCGTAGAAATAGATTTCTAATGCTTCTTAAAACGCGATATCGCATCTCATTCCTATGTTTCATGTTAGGATATAATATTCATTGCGAAGTGTCACTTATACCTTGCATACACTTCAAATCAATGTAAATGCGACTCTTCCTTGCCTGGAAATAAAGTTTCCAGATGTCTGCGTGTCGAAACAATAGAGTTCTAACGCTTCCTAAAACGAGATGGCGCATCTCATTTCTATGTTTCATGATAAGATATAATATTCATTGCGAAGTGTCATGTACACCTCGTATTCGCATCAAAAGAACGTAAATGCGACACTTCCACGCTATTGAATAGCGTTTGCAGTTGTCTACGTATCGTAGCAATAGAGTTCTAATGCTTCTCAAAACGCGATATCGCATCTCATTCCTATGTTTGATGATAAGGTATAATACTCATTGCGAAGTGTCATGTATACCTCGTATTCACTTCAAAAGAATGTAATGCGACACTACGTTGCTAGCAAATAGCGTCTGCAGATGTCTACGTATCATAGCAATAGAGTTCTAATGCTTCTCAAAACGCGATATCGCATCTCATTTGTATGTTTCATGATAAGACATAATATACATTGCAAAGTGTCATGTATTCCTCGCATACACTTCAAATGAGTGTAAATGCGACACTTCCTTGCTAGGAAATGGCGTTTGCAGATGTCTACGTATCGAAGAAATAGAGTTATATGCTTCTTAAATCCCGATATAGCATCTCATTTCTATGTTTCATGATAGGTTATAATATTCATTGCGGATTGTTATGTATACCTCGTATTCACTTCAAGAGAATGTAAATGCGATACTTCCTTGCTAGGAAATAGCGTTTGCAGAGGCCTACGTGCCGTAGAAATAGATTTCTAATGCTTCTTAAAACGCGATATCGCATCTCATTCCTATGTTTCATGTTAGGATATAATATTCATTGCGAAGTGTCACTTATACCTTGCATACACTTCAAATCAATGTAAATGCGACACTTCCTTGCCTGGAAATAGAGTTTCCAGATGTCTATGTGTCGAAACAATAGAGTTCTAACGCTTCCTAAAACGAGATGGCGCATCACATTTCTATGTTTCATGATAAGATATAATATTCATTGCGAAGTGTCATGTACACCTCGTATTCGCATCAAAAGAACGTAAATGCGACACTTCCACGCTATTGAATAGCGTTTGCAGTTGTCTACGTATCGTAGCAATAGAGTTCTAATGCTTCTCAAAACGCGATATCGCATCTCATTTCTATGTTTGATGATAAGGTATAATACTCATTGCGAAGTGTCATGTATACCTCGTATTCACTTCAAAAGAATGTAATGCGACACTACCTTGCTAGCAAATAGCGTTAGCAGACGTCTACGTATCGAAGCAATAGAATTCTAATGCTTCTTAAAACGGGGTACGGCATCTCATTTCTATGTTTCATGATAAGATATAATATTCATTGCGAAGTGTTATGTATTCCCCATCTACACTTCAAATGAGTGTAAATGCGACACTTCCTTTCTACGAAATAGCGTCTCCAGATGTCTACGTATCGTAGCAATAGAGTGCTAATGCTTCTTAAAACGTGATATCGCATCTCATTTCTATGCTTCACGATAAGATATAATATTCATTGCGAAGTGTTATGCATACCTCGTATGCACTTCAAAAGATTGTAAATGCGATACTTCATTGCTAGGATATAGCGTTTGCAGATGTCTACGTATCGAAGCAAAAGAGTTCTAATGCTTCTTAAATCGCGGTATCGCATCTAATTTCTATGCTTCATGATAAGATATAATATTCATTGCGAAGTATCATGTATACCTCGTATTCACTTCAAAAGATAGTAATTGCGACACTTCCTTGATGGGAAGTAGCGTTTGCAGATGTCTACGTATCGAAGCAATGGAGTTCTAATGCTTCTTAGAACGAGATATCGCATCTCATTTCTATGCTTCATGATAAGATATAACATTCATTACGAGGTTTCACGTACACCTCGTATTCACATCAAAAGAATGTAAATGCGACACTTCCTTGCCAGGAAATAGCGTTCGCAGATGTCTACGTCTCGAAGCATTAGAGTTCTAATGCTTCTCAAAACGCGATATCGCAGCTCAGTTCTATGTTTCATGGTAAGATATAATATTCATTGTGCAGTGTTATGTATATCTCGTCTATACCTCAAATGAATGTAAATGCGACACTTCCTTTCTAGGAAATAGCGTTTCCGGATGTCTATGTTTCGAAGCAATAGAATTTTAATACTTCTTAAAACGCGATGTCGCAACTCAATTCTATGTTCCATGATCAGATAAGATATTCATTGCGAGGTGTTGTGAATACCTCGTCTACACTTCAAAAGAATGTAAATGCGACACATCCTTGCTAGGAAGTAGCGTTTGCAGATGTCTACGTATCGATGACGAAGAGTTCTAATGCTTCTTAAAACGCGATATCGCATCTCATTGCTATGTCTCATGATAAGGTATAATATTCATTGCGAAGTGTCATGTATAACTCGCGTACACTTCAAATCAATGTAAATGCGATACTTGCTTGCTAGGAAATAGCTTTGGCAGATGTCTACGTATCGTAGCATTAGAGTTCTAATGCTTCTCAAAACGCGATATCGCATCTCATTTGTATGTTTCATGATAAGACATAATATACATTGCAAAGTGTCATGTATACCTCGTATTCACTTCAAAAGATAGTAATTGCGACACTTCCTTGATGGGAAGTAGCGTTTGCAGATGTCTACGTATCGAAGCAATGGAGTTCTAATGCTTCTTATATCGCGATATCGCATCTCACTTCTATGTCACATAATAAGATATAATATTCATTGCGAAGTGTCATGTATACCTCGTATTTACTTTAAAAGAATGTAAATGCGACACATCCTTGCTTGGAAATAGCTTTTCCAGATGTCTACGTACCTATGCAATAGAGTTCTAATGCTTCTTAGAACGAGATATCGCATCTCATTTTTATGCTTCATGATAAGATATAACATTCATTACGAGGTTTCACGTATACCACGTATTCACATCAAAAGAATGTAAATGCGACACTTCCTTGCTAGGAAATAGCGTTCGCAGATGTCTACGTCTCGTAGCAATAGAGTTCGAATGCTTCTCAAAACGCGATATCGCATTCTATTTCTATGTTTCATGACAAGATATAATATTCATTGCGAAGTGTCATGTATACCTCGTATTCACTTCAAATGAATGTAAATGCGACACTTCCTTGCTAGGAAATA
Source organism: Xylocopa sonorina (assembly GCF_050948175.1). Lineage (NCBI taxonomy): Eukaryota > Metazoa > Arthropoda > Insecta > Hymenoptera > Apidae > Xylocopa > Xylocopa sonorina. The sequence continues at coordinate 705,593 of NW_027490201.1, forward strand.
GCGTTTGCAGTTTTCTACGTATCGTAGCAATAGAGTTCGAATGCTTCTTAAAACGCGATATCGCATCTTATTTCTATGTTTCATGACAAGATATAATATTCACTGCGAAGTGTCATGTATACCTCGTATTCACTTCAAATGAATGTAAATGCGACACTTCCTTGCTAGGAAATAGCGTTTGCAGATGTCTACGTATCGTAGCAATAGTGTTCGAATGCTTCTTAAAACTCGATATCGCATCTCATTTCTATGTTTCATGGTAAGATATAATATTCATTGCGAAGTGTCATGTATACCTTGCATACGCTTGAAATGAATGTAAATGCGACTCTCCCTTGCTAGGAAATAGCGTTTGCAGATGTCTACGTGTCGTAGCAGTAGAGTTCGAATGATTCTTAAAACGCGATATCGCATCTCATTCCTATGTTTCATGATAAGATGTAATATTCAATGCGAAGTATCATGAATACCTCGTATTCACTTCAAATGAATGTAAATGCGACACTTCCTTGCTAGGAAATAGCGTTTGCAGATATCTGCGTATCGTAGCAATAGAGTACGAATGCTTCTTAAAACGCGATATCGCATCTCATTCCTATGTTTCATGATAAGATGTAATATTCAATGCGAAGTATCATGATTACCTCGTATTCACTTCAAATGAATGTAAATGCGACACTTCCTTGCTAGGAAATAGCGTTTGCAGATATCTGCGTATCGTAGCAATAGAGTTCGAATGCTTTTTAAAACGCGATATCGCATCTTATTTCTATGTTTCATGACAAGATATAATATTCATTGCGAAGTGTCATGATTACCTCGTATTCACTTCACAAGAATGTAAATGCGACACTTCCTCGCTAGGAAATAGCGTTTGCAGTTGTCTACGTATCGATGCAACAGATTTCTATTGTTTCTTAAAACGCGATTTCGCATCTCATTTCTATGTTTCATGATAAGATATAATATACATTGCGAAGTGTAATGTATTCCGCTCCTACACTTCCAATGGATGTAAATGCTACACTTCCTTGCTAGGAAATAGTGTTTGCAGATATCTGCGTATCGTAGCAATAGAGATCGAATGCTTCTTAAAACGCGATATCGCATCTCATTTCTATGTTTCATGACAAGATATAATACTCATTGCGAAGTGTCATGATTACCTCGTATTCACTTCAAATGAATGTAAATGCGACACTTCCTTGCTAGGAAATAGCGTTTGCAGATGTCTACGTATCGATGCAATAGAATTCCATTGTTTCTTAAAACGCGATATCGCATCTCATTTCTATGTTTCATGATAAGATATAATATTCATTGCGAAGTGTAATGTATTCCGCGTCTACACTTCCAATGGATGTAAATGCCACACTTCCTTGCTAGGAAATAGCGTTAGCAGATGTCTACGTATCGTAGCAGTAGAGTTCGAATGCTTCTTAAAACGCGATATCGCATCTCATTCCTATGTTTCATGATAAGATGTAATATTCAATGCGAAGTATCATGATTACCTCGTATTCACTTCAAATGAATGTAAATGCGACACTTCCTTGCTAGGAAATAGCGTTTGTAGATATCTGCGTATCGTAGCAATAGAGTTCGAATGCTTCTTAAAACGCGATATCGCATCTCATTTCTATGTTTCATGGTAAGATATAATATTCATTGCGAAGTGTCATGATTACCTCGTATTCACTTCAAATGAATGTAAATGCGACACTTCCTTGTTAGGAAATAGCGTTTGCAGTTGTCTACGTATCGTAGCAATAGATTTCGAATGCTTCTTAAAACGCGATATCGCATATTATTTCTATGTTTCATGACAAGATATAATACTCATTGCGAAGTGTCATGATTACCTCGTATTCACTTCAAATGAATGTAAATGCGACACTTCCTTTCTAGGAAATAGCGTTTGCAGTTGCCTACGTATCGATGAAACAGAGTTCTATTGTTTCTTAAAACGCGATTTCGCATGTCATTTCTATGTTTCATGATAAGATATAATATTCATTGCGAAGTGTAATGTATTCCGCGTCTGCACTTCCAATGGATGTAAAGGCTACACTTTCTTGCTAGCAAATAGTGTTTGCAGATGTCTACGTATCGTTGCAATGGAGTTCCAATGCTTCTAAAACGCGATATCGCATCTCATTTCTGTGTTTCAGGATAAGATATAATATTCATTGCGAAAGGTTATGTATTCCTCGTCCACGCTTCAAATGAATGTAAATGCGACACTTCCTTGCTAGGAAATTACGTCTCCAGATGTCTACGTATCGAAGCAATAGAGTTCTAATGCTACTTAGAACGCAATATCGCATCTCATATATATGTTTCATGATAAGATGTAATATTCAATGCAAAGTGTCTTGTATACCTCGTATTCACTTCACGAGAATGTAAATGCGACACTTCCTTGCTAGGAAATAGCGTTTGCAGATGTCTACGTATCGATGCAATAGAGTTCTATTGTTTCGAAAACGCGATATCGCATCTCATTTCTACGTTTCATGATAAGATATAATATTCATTGCGAAGTGTCATGTATTCCTCGTATTCACTACAAATGAATGTACATGCGACACTTCCTTGCTAGGAAATAGCGTTTGCAGATGACTAGGTATCGTAGCAATAGTGTTCGAATGCTTCTTAAAACGCGATATCTCATCTCATTTCTATGTTTCATGATAAGATGTAATATTCATTGCGAAGTGTTATGTATTCCTCGTATTCACTTCACAAGAATGTAAATGCGACACTTCCTCGCTAGGAAATAGCGTTTGCAGTTGTCTACGTATCGATGCAACAGAGTTCTATTGTTTCTTAAAACGCGATTTCGCATCTCATTTCTATGTTTCATGATAAGATATAATATACATTGCGAAGTGTAATGTATTCCGCTCCTACACTTCCAATGGATGTAAATGCTACACTTCCTTGCTAGGAAATAGTGTTTGCAGATATCTGCGTATCGTAGCAATAGAGATCGAATGCTTCTTAAAACGCGATATCGCATCTCATTTCTATGTTTCATGGTAAGATATAATATTCATTGCGAAGTGTCATGATTACCTCGTATTCACTTCAAATGAATGTAAATGCGACACTTCCTTGTTAGGAAGTAGCGTTTGCAGTTGTCTACGTATCGTAGCAATAGATTTCGAATGCTTCTTAAAACGCGATATCGCATCTTATTTCTATGTTTCATGACAAGATATAATACTCATTGCGAAGTGTCATGATTACCTCGTATTCACTTCAAATGAATGTAAATGCGACACTTCCTTGCTAGGAAATAGCGTTTGCAGATGTCTACGTATCGATGCAATAGAGTTCTAGTGCTTCTTAAAACGCGATATCGCGTCTCATTTCTGTGTTTCATGATAAGATATAATATTCATTGCGAAGTGTTATGTACTCCACGTCTACACTTCAAAAGGATGTAAATGCGATACTTCCTTGCTAGGTAATAGCATTTCCATATGTCTACGTATCGAAGCAATAGAGTTCTAATGCTTCTTAAACGCGATATCGCATTTCACTTCCATGTTTCACGATAAGATATAATATTCATTGCGAAGTGTCATTTATACCTCGTATTCACTTCAAATGAATGTAAATGCGACACTTCCTTTCTAGGAAATTACGTTTCCAGATGTCTACGTATCGAAGCAATAGTGTTCTAAAGCTTCTTAAAACGCGATATCGCATCTCATTCCAATGTTTCATGATAAGATGTAATATTCAATGCGAAGTGTCATGTATACCTCCTACTCACTTCACGAGAATGGAAATGCGACACTTCCTTGCTAGGAAATGGCGTTTCCAGATGTCTACGTATCAAAACAATAGAGTTCCAATGCTTATTAGAACGAGATATGGCATCTTATTTCTATGTTTCATGATTAGATATAATAATCATTGCGAAGTGTCATGTATACCTCGTATTCACTTCAAATGAATGTAAATGCGTCACTTCCTTGCTAGGAAATTACGTTTCCAGGTGTCTACGTTTCGTAGCAGTAACGTTCAAATGCTTCGTAAAACGCGATATCGCATCTCATTCCTATGTTTCATGATAAGATATAATATTCATTGCGAAGTGTCATGTATACCACGTATTCACTTCAAATGAATGTAACTGCTACACTTCCTTTCTAGGAAATAGCGTTTGCAGGTGACTACGTATCGTAGCAATTGAGTTCCAATGTTCCTTAAATCGCGATATCGCTTCTCATTTGTATGTTTCATGATAAGATATAATATTCATTGCGAAGTGTCATGTATACCTCGTATTCACTTCTAATGAATGTAAATGCGACACTTCCTTTCTAGGAAATATCGTTCCCAGATGTCTACGTATCGAAGCAATAGAGTTCTAATGCTTCTTAAACCGCGATATCGCATATAATTCCTATGTTTCATGATAAGATACAATATTCAATGCGAAGTGTCATGTATACCTCGTATTCACTTCAAATGAATGTAAATGCGATACTTCCTTGCTAGGAAATAGCGTTTGCAGGTGACTACGTATCGTAGCAATAGAGTTCTAATGGTTCTTAAAGCGCGATATCGCATCTCATTTCTATATTTCATGATAAGATATAATATACATTGCGAAGTGTCATGTATACCTCGTATTCACTTCAAATGAATGTAAATGCGACTCTCCCTTGCTAGGAAATAGAGTTTGCAGATGTCCACGCATTGTAGCAGTAGAGTTCGAATGCTTCTTAAAACGCGATATCGCATCTCATTACTATGTTTCATGACAAGATATAATATTCGTTGCGAAGTGTCATGATTACCTCGTATTCCCTTCAAATGAATGTAAATGCGACACCTCCTTGCTAGGAAATAACGTTTGCAGATGTCTACGTATCGATGCAATAGATTTCCATTGTTTCTTAAAACGCGATATCGCATCACATTTCTATGTTTCATGATAAGATGTAATATTCATTGCGAAGTGTTATGTATACCTCGTATTCACTTCACAAGATTGTAAATGCGACACCTCCTTGATAGGAAATAACGTTTGCAGATGTCTACGTATCGATGCAATAGAGTTCCATTGTTTCTTAAAACGCGATATCGCATCTCATTTCTATGTTTCATGATAAGATATAATATTCATTGCGAAGTGTAATGTATTCCGCGTCTACACTTCCAATGGATGTAAATGCCACACTTCCTTGCTTAGAAATTACGTCTCCAGATGTCTACGTACGAAGCAATAGAGTTCTAATGCTACTTAAAACGCAATATCGCATCTCATTTCTATGTTTCACGATAGGACGTAATATTCAATGCGAAGTGTCATGTATACCTCGTATTCACTGCACGAGAATGGAAATGCGACACTTCCCTTCTAGGAAATAGCGTTTGCGGATGTCTACTTATCGTAGCAATAGAGTTCGAATGCTTCTTAAAACGCGATATCGCATCTCATTTCTATGTTACAAGATAAGATATAATATTCATTGCGAAATGTTATGTATTCCTCGTCCACGCTTCAAATGAATGTAATTGCGACACTTCCGTTCTAGCAAATAGCGTTTGCAGATGTCTGCGTATCGGAGCAATAGAATTCTTGTGCTTCTTAAAACGCTATATCTCATCTCATTTCTATGTTTCATGATAAGATGTAATATTCATTGCGAAGTGTTACGTATTCCTCGTATTCACTTCACAGGAATGGAAATGCGACACTTCCTTGCTAGGAAATGGCTTTTCCAGATGTCTCCGTATCAAAACAATAGAGTTCCAATGCTTATTAGAGCGAGATATGGCAACTTATATATATGTTTCATGATTAGATATAATATTCATTGCGAAGTGTCATGTATACTTCGTATTCACTTCAAATGAATGTATATGCGACACTTCCTTGCTAGGAAATAGCGTTTGCAGATGTCTACGTATCGATGCAATAGAGTTCTAGTGCTTCTTAAAACGCGATATCGCGTCTCATTTCTGTGTTTCATGATAAGATATAATGTTCATTGCGAAGTGTTATGTACTCCACGTCTACACTTCAAAAGGATGTAAATGCGATACTTCCTTGCTAGGTAATAGCATTTCCATATGTCTACGTATCGAAGCAATAGAGTTCTAATGCTTCTTAAACGCGATATCGCGTTTCACTTCCATGTTTCATGATAAGATATAATATTCATTGCGAAGTGTCATTTATACCTCGTATTCACTTCAAATGAATGTAAATGCGACACTTCCTTTCTAGGAAATTACGTTTCCAGATGTCTACGTATCGAAGCAATAGTGTTCTAAAGCTTCTTAAAACGCGATTTCGCATCTCATTCCAATGTTTCATGATAAGATGTAATATTCAATGCGAAGTGTCATGTATACCTCCTACTCACTTCACGAGAATGGAAATGCGACACTTCCTTGCTAGGAAATGGCGTTTCCAGATGTCTACGTATCAAAACAATAGAGTTCCAATGCTTATTAGAACGAGATATGGCATCTTATTTCTATGTTTCATGATTAGATATAATAATCATTGCGAAGTGTCATGTATACCTCGCATTCACTTCAAATGAATGTAAATGCGTCACTTCCTTGCTAGGAAATAGCGTTTGCAGATGTCTACGTATCGTAGCAATAGAGTTCGAATGCTTCTTAAAACGCGTTATCGTATCTCAATCCTATGTTCCATGATATGATATAATATTCATTGCGAAGTGTCATGTATACATCGTATTCACTACAAATGAATGTAAATGCGACACTTCCTTTCTAGGAAATAGCGTTTGCAGTTGTCCACGTATCGATGCAATGGAATTCTATTGTTTCTTAAAACGCGATATCGCATCTCATTACTATGTTTCATGATAAGATATAATATTCATTGCGAAGTATCATTATTACCTCGCACTCACTTCAAAAGAATGTAAATGCGACACTTCCTTGCTCGGAAATAGCGTTTGCAGATGTCAACGTATCCTAGCAATTGAGGTCTAATGCTTCTTAGAACGCGATATTGCATCTCATTTCTACGTTCCATGATAAGATATAATATTCATTGCGAAGTGTCATGTATTCCCCGTATTCACTTCAAATGAATGTACATGCGACACTACCTTGCTAGGAAATAGCGTTTGCAGATGTCTACGTATCGTAGTAATTGAGTTCTAATGCTTCTTAAAACGCGATATTGCATCTCATTTCTACGTTCCATGATAAATTATAATATTCATTGCGAAGTGTCATGTATTCCTCGAATTCACTTCAAATGAATGTACATGCGACACTTCCTTGCTAGGGAATAGCGTTTGCAAGTGTCTACGTATCGTAGTAATTGAGTTCTAATGCTTCTTAAAACGCGACATCGCATCTCATTTCTATGTTTCATGATAAGATACAATATTCATTGCGAAGTGTCATGTATACCTCGTATTCACTTCAAAAGAATGTAAATGCGATACTTCCTTGCTAGAAAATAGCGTTTGCAGATGACTACGTATCGTAGCAAGAGATTTCTAATGCTTCTTAAAACGAGATATAACATCTCATTTCTATGTTTCATGATAAGATAGATTATTCATTGCGATGTGTCATGTATACCTCGTTTTCACTTCAAACGAATGTAAATGCGACACTTCCTTGCTAGAAAATAGCGTTTGCAGATGTCTACGTATCGATGCAATGGAATTCTATTGTTTCTTAGAACGCGATATCGCATCTCATTTCTATGTTTCATGATAAGATATAATATTCATTGCGAGAGGTATTGTATACCTCGTCCACGCTTCAATTGAATGTAATTGCGACACTTCCGTTCTAGGAAATAGCGTTTGCAGATGTCTGCGTATCGTAGCAGTAGAGTTCTAGTGCTTCTTAAAACGCGATGTCGCGTCTCATTTCTGTGTTTCATGATAAGATGTAATATTCATTGCGAAGTGTTATGTACTCCACGTCTACACTTCAAAAGAATGTAAATGCTACACTTCCTTGCTAGGAAATAGCGTTTGCAGATGTCTAAGTATCGATGCAATAGAGTTCTAATGCTTCTTAAAACGAGATATCGCAAGTCATTTTTATGTTTCATGATAAGATATAATATTCATTGCGAAGTGTCATGTATACCTCGTATTCACTTCAAATGAATGTAAATGCGACACTTCCTTTCTAGGAAATTACGTTTCCAGATGTCTACGTATCGAAGCAATAGTGTTCTAAAGCTTCTTAAAACGCGATATCGCATCTCATTCCAATGTTTCATGATAAGATGTAATATTCAATGCGAAGTGTCATGTATACCTCGTATTCACTTCACGAGAATGGAAATGCGACACTTCCTTGCTAGGAAATGGCGTTTCCAGATGTCTACGTATCAAAACAATAGAGTTCCAATGCTTATTAGAACGAGATATGGCATCTTATTTCTATGTTTCATGATTAGATATAATAATCATTGCGAAGTGTCATGTATACCTCGCATTCACTTCAAATGAATGTAAATGCGTCACTTCCTTGCTAGGAAATAGCGTTTGCAGATGTCTACGTATCGTAGCAATAGAGTTCGAATGCTTCTTAAAACGCGATATCGCATCTATTTTCTATGTTTCATGATAAGATATAATATTCATTGCGAAGTGTCATGTATACCTCGTATTCACTTCAAGTGAATGTAAATGCGACACTTCCCCTCTAGGAAATTACGTTTCCAGATGTCTACGTATCGAAGCAAAAGAGTTCTAATGCTTCTTAAAACGCGATATCGCATCTCATTTCTATGTTTCATGATAAGATATAATATTCATTGCGAAGTGTCATGTATACCTCGTATTCACTTCAAATGAATGTAAATGCGTCACTTCCTTGCTAGGAAATTACGTTTCCAGGTGTCTACGTTTCGTAGCAGTAACGTTCAAATGCTTCGTAAAACGCGATATCGCATCTCATTCCTATGTTTCATGATAAGATATAATATTCATTGCGAAGTGTCATGTATACCACGTATTCACTTCAAATGAATGTAACTGCTACACTTCCTTTCTAGGAAATAGCGTTTGCAGGTGACTACGTATCGTAGCAATTGAGTTCCAATGTTCCTTAAATCGCGATATCGCTTCTCATTTGTATGTTTCATGATATGATATAATATTCATTGCGAAGTGTCATGTATACCTCGTATTCACTTCTAATGAATGTAAATGCGACACTTCCTTTCTAGGAAATATCGTTCCCAGATGTCTACGTATCGAAGCAATAGAGTTCTAATGCTTCTTAAACCGCGATATCGCATATAATTCCTATGTTTCATGATAAGATACAATATTCAATGCGAAGTGTCATGTATACCTAGTATTCACTTCAAATGAATGTAAATGCGATACTTCCTTGCTAGGAAATAGCGTTTGCAGGTGACTACGTATCGTAGCAATAGAGTTCTAATGGTTCTTAAAGCGCGATATCGCATCTCATTTCTATATTTCATGATAAGATATAATATACATTGCGAAGTGTCATGTATACCTCGTATTCACTTCAAATGAATGTAAATGCGACTCTCCCTTGCTAGGAAATAGCGTTTGCAGATGTCTACGCATTGTAGCAGTAGAGTTCGAATGCTTCTTAAAACGCGATATCGCATCTCATTCCTATGTTTCATGATAAGATACAATATTCATTGCGAAGTGTCATGTATACCTTGCATACGCTTGAAATGAATGTAAATGCGACTCCCCCTTGCTAGGAAATAGCGTTTGCAGATGTCTACGTATCGTAGCAGTAGAGTTCGAATGCTTCTTAAAACGCGATATCGCATCTCATTACTATGTTTCATGACAAGATATAATATTCGTTGCGAAGTGTCATGATTACCTCGTATTCCCTTCAAATGAATGTAAATGCGACACCTCCTTGCTAGGAAATAACGTTTGCAGATGTCTACGTATCGATGCAATAGAGTTCCATTGTTTCTTAAAACGCGATATCGCATCACATTTCTATGTTTCATGATAAGATGTAATATTCATTGCGAAGTGTTATGTATACCTCGTATTCACTTCACAAGATTGTAAATGCGACACCTCCTTGATAGGAAATAACGTTTGCAGATGTCTACGTATCGATGCAATAGAGTTCCATTGTTTCTTAAAACGCGATATCGCATCTCATTTCTATGTTTCATGATAAGATATAATATTCATTGCGAAGTGTCATGTATACATAGTATTCACTTCAAATGAATGTAAATGCGACACTTCCTTTCTAGGAAATAGCGTTTGCAGTTGTCTACGTATCGTAGCAATGGATTTCGAATTCTTCTTAAAACGCGATATCGCATCTCATTCCTATGTTTCATGATAAGATATAATATTCATTGCGAATTATCATGATTTCCTCGTATTCACTTCAAAAGAATGTAAATGCGATACTTCCTTGCTAGGAAATAGCGTTTGCAGTTGTCTACGTATCGATGCAACAGAGTTCTATTGTTTCTTAAAACGCGATTTCGCATCTCATTTCTATGTTTCATGATAAGATACAATATTCATTGCGAAGTGTCATGTATACCTCGTATTCACTTCAAAAGAATGTAAATGCGATACTTCCTTGCTAGGAAATAGCGTTTGCGGATGACTACGTTTCGTAGCAAGAGATTTCTAATGCTTCTTAAAACGAGATATAACATCTCATTTCTATGTTTCATGATAAGATACATTATTCATTGCGAAGTGTCATGTATACCTCGTTTTCACTTCAAACGAATGTAAATGCGACACTTCCTTGCTAGGAAATAGCGTTTGCAGATGTCTACGTATCGATGCAATGGAATTCTATTGTTTCTTAGAACGCGATATCGCATCTCATTTCTATGTTTCATGATAAGATATAATATTCATTGCGAGAGGTATTGTATACCTCGTCCACGCTTCAATTGAATGTAATTGCGACACTTCCGTTCTAGGAAATAGCGTTTGCATATGTCTGCGTATCGTAGCAGTAGAGTTCTAGTGCTTCTTAAAACGCGATGTCGCGTCTCATTCCAATGTTTCATGATAAGATGTAATATTCAATGCGAAGTGTCATGTATACCTCGTATTCACTTCACGAGAATGGAAATGCGACACTTCCTTGCTAGGAAATGGCGTTTCCAGATGTCTACGTATCAAAACAATAGAGTTCCAATGCTTATTAGAACGAGATATGGCATCTTATTTCTATGTTTCATGATTAGATACAATAATCATTGCGAAGTGTCATGTATACCTCGTATTCACTTCAAATGAATGTAAATGCGTCACTTCCTTGCTAGGAAATAGCGTTTGCAGATGTCTACGTATCGTAGCAATAGAGTTCGAATGCTTCTTAAAACGCGATATCGCATCTATTTTCTATGTTTCATGATAAGATATAATATTCATTGCGAAGTGTCATGTATACCTCGTATTCACTTCAAATGAATGTAAATGCGACACTTCCTCTCTAGGAAATTACGTTTCCAGATGTCTACGTATCGAAGCAAAAGAGTTCTAATGCTTCTTAAAACGCGATATCGCATCTCATTTCTATGTTTCATGATAAGATATAATATTCATTGCGAAGTGTCATGTATACCTCGTATTCACTTCAAATGAATGTAAATGCGTCACTTCCTTGCTAGGAAATTACGTTTCCAGTTGTCTACGTTTCGTAGCAGTAACGTTCAAATGCTTCGTAAAACGCGATATCGCATCTCATTTCTATGTTTCATGGTAAGATATAATATTCATTGCGAAGTGTCATGATTACATCGTATTCACTTCAAATGAATGTAAATGCGACACTTCCTTTCTAGGAAATAGCGTTTGCAGTTGTCTACGTATCGATGAAACAGAGTTCTATTGTTTCTTAAAACGCGATTTCGCATGTCATTTCTATGTTTCATGATAAGATATAATATTCATTGCGAAGTGTAATGTATTCCGCGTCTGCACTTCCAATGGATGTAAAGGCTACACTTTCTTGCTAGCAAATAGTGTTTGCAGATGTCTACGTATCGTTGCAATAGAGTTCCAATGCTTCTAAAACGCGATATCGCATCTCATTTCTGTGTTTCAGGATAAGATATAATATTCATTGCGAAAGGTTATGTATTCCTCGTCCACGCTTCAAATGAATGTAAATGCGACACTTCCTTGCTTAGAAATTACGTCTCCAGATGTCTACGTACGAAGCAATAGAGTTCTAATGCTACTTAAAACGCAATATCGCATCTCATTTCTATGTTTCACGATAGGACGTAATATTCAATGCGAAGTGTCATGTATACCTCGTATTCACTGCACGAGAATGGAAATGCGACACTTCCCTTCTAGGAAATAGCGTTTGCGGATGTCTACTTATCGTAGCAATAGAGTTCGAATGCTTCTTAAAACGCGATATCGCATCTCATTTCTATGTTACAAGATAAGATATAATATTCATTGCGAAATGTTATGTATTCCTCGTCCACGCTTCAAATGAATGTAATTGCGACACTTCCGTTCTAGCAAATAGCGTTTGCAGATGTCTGCGTATCGGAGCAATAGAATTCTTGTGCTTCTTAAAACGCTATATCTCATCTCATTTCTATGTTTCATGATAAGATGTAATATTCATTGCGAAGTGTTATGTATTCCTCGTATTCACTTCACAGGAATGGAAATGCGACACTTCCTTGCTAGGAAATGGCTTTTCCAGATGTCTCCGTATCAAAACAATAGAGTTCCAATGCTTATTAGAGCGAGATATGGCAACTTATATATATGTTTCATGATTAGATATAATATTCATTGCGAAGTGTCATGTATACTTCGTATTCACTTCAAATGAATGTATATGCGACACTTCCTTGCTAGGAAATAGCGTTTGCAGATGTCTACGTATCGATGCAAAAGAGTTCTAGTGCTTCTTAAAACGCGATATCGCGTCTCATTTCTGTGTTTCATGATAAGATATAATATTCATTGCGAAGTGTTATGTACTCCACGTCTACACTTCAAAAGGATGTAAATGCGATACTTCCTTGCTAGGTAATAGCATTTCCATATGTCTACGTATCGAAGCAATAGAGTTCTAATGCTTCTTAAACGCGATATCGCGTTTCACTTCCATGTTTCATGATAAGATATAATATTCATTGCGAAGTGTCATTTATACCTCGTATTCACTTCAAATGAATGTAAATGCGACACTTCCTTTCTAGGAAATTATGTTTCCAGATGTCTACGTATCGAAGCAATAGTGTTCTAAAGCTTCTTAAAACGCGATTTCGCATCTCATTCCAATGTTTCATGATAAGATGTAATATTCAATGCGAAGTGTCATGTATACCTCCTACTCACTTCACGAGAATGGAAATGCGACACTTCCTTGCTAGGAAATGGCGTTTCCAGATGTCTACGTATCAAAACAATAGAGTTCCAATGCTTATTAGAACGAGATATGGCATCTTATTTCTATGTTTCATGATTAGATATAATAATCATTGCGAAGTGTCATGTATACCTCGCATTCACTTCAAATGAATGTAAATGCGTCACTTCCTTGCTAGGAAATAGCGTTTGCAGATGTCTACGTATCGTAGCAATAGAGTTCGAATGCTTCTTAAAACGCGTTATCGTATCTCATTCCTATGTTCCATGATATGATATAATATTCATTGCGAAGTGTCATGTATACATCGTATTCACTACAAATGAATGTAAATGCGACACTTCCTTTCTAGGAAATAGCGTTTGCAGTTGTCCACGTATCGATGCAATGGAATTCTATTGTTTCTTAAAACGCGGTATCGCATCTCATTACTATGTTTCATGATAAGATATAATATTCATTGCGAAGTATCATTATTACCTCGCACTCACTTCAAAAGAATGTAAATGCGACACTTCCTTGCTCGGAAATAGCGTTTGCAGATGTCAACGTATCCTAGCAATTGAGGTCTAATGCTTCTTAAAACGCGATATTGCATCTCATTTCTACGTTCCATGATAAGATATAATATTCATTGCGAAGTGTCATGTATTCCTCGAATTCACTTCAAATGAATGTACATGCGACACTTCCTTGCTAGGGAATAGCGTTTGCAAGTGTCTACGTATCGTAGTAATTGAGTTCTAATGCTTCTTAAAACGCGACATCGCATCTCATTTCTATGTTTCATGATAAGATACAATATTCATTGCGAAGTGTCATGTATACCTCGTATTCACTTCAAAAGAATGTAAATGCGATACTTCCTTGCTAGGAAATAGCGTTTGCAGATGACTACGTATCGTAGCAAGAGATTTCTAATGCTTCTTAAAACGAGATATAACATCTCATTTCTATGTTTCATGATAAGATACATTATTCATTGCGAAGTGTCATGTATACCTCGTTTTCACTTCAAACGAATGTAAATGCGACACTTCATTTGCTAGGAAATAGCGTTTGCAGATGTCTACGTATCGATGCAATGGAATTCTATTGTTTCTTAGAACGCGATATCGCATCTCATTTCTATGTTTCATGATAAGATATAATATTCATTGCGAGAGGTATTGTATACCTCGTCCACGCTTCAATTGAATGTAATTGCGACACTTCCGTTCTAGGAAATAGCGTTTGCAGATGTCTGCGTATCGTAGCAGTAGAGTTCTAGTGCTTCTTAAAACGCGATGTCGCGTCTCATTTCTGTGTTTCATGATAAGATGTAATATTCATTGCGAAGTGTTATGTACTCCACGTCTACACTTCAAAAGAATGTAAATGCTACACTTCCTTGCTAGGAAATAGCGTTTGCAGATGTCTAAGTATCGATGCAATAGAGTTCTAATGCTTCTTAAAACGAGATACCGCAAGTCATTTTTATGTTTCATGATAAGATATAATATTCATTGCGAAGTGTCATGTATACCTCGTATTCACTTCAAATGAATGTAAATGCGACACTTCCTTTCTAGGAAATTACGTTTCCAGATGTCTACGTATCGAAGCAATAGTGTTCTAAAGCTTCTTAAAACGCGATATCGCATCTCATTCCAATGTTTCATGATAAGATGTAATATTCAATGCGAAGTGTCATGTATACCTCGTATTCACTTCACGAGAATGTAAATGCGACACTTCCTCTCTAGGAAATTACGTTTCCAGATGTCTACGTATCGAAGCAAAAGAGTTCTAATGCTTCTTAAAACGCGATATCGCATCTCATTTCTATGTTTCATGATAAGATATAATATTCATTGCGAAGTGTCATGTATACCTCGTATTCACTTCAAATGAATGTAAATGCGTCACTTCCTTGCTAGGAAATTACGTTTCCAGGTGTCTACGTTTCGTAGCAGTAACGTTCAAATGCTTCGTAAAACGCGATATCGCATCTCATTCCTATGTTTCATGATAAGATATAATATTCATTGCGAAGTGTCATGTATACCACGTATTCACTTCAAATGAATGTAACTGCTACACTTCCTTTCTAGGAAATAGCGTTTGCAGGTGACTACGTATCGTAGCAATTGAGTTCCAATGTTCCTTAAATCGCGATATCGCTTCTCATTTGTATGTTTCATGATAAGATATAATATTCATTGCGAAGTGTCATGTATACCTCGTATTCACTTCTAATGAATGTAAATGCGACACTTCCTTTCTAGGAAATATCGTTCCCAGATGTCTACGTATCGAAGCAATAGAGTTCTAATGCTTCTTAAACCGCGATATCGCATATAATTCCTATGTTTCATGATAAGATACAATATTCAATGCGAAGTGTCATGTATACCTCGTATTCACTTCAAATGAATGTAAATGCGATACTTCCTTGCTAGGAAATAGCGTTTGCAGGTGACTACGTATCGTAGCAATAGAGTTCTAATGGTTCTTAAAGCGCGAT
Source organism: Xylocopa sonorina (assembly GCF_050948175.1). Taxonomy (NCBI): domain Eukaryota; kingdom Metazoa; phylum Arthropoda; class Insecta; order Hymenoptera; family Apidae; genus Xylocopa; species Xylocopa sonorina. Next base: position 721,479 of record NW_027490201.1, read on the forward strand.
ATCGCATCTCATTTCTATATTTCATGATAAGATATAATATACATTGCGAAGTGTCATGTATACCTCGTATTCACTTCAAATGAATGTAAATGCGACTCTCCCTTGCTAGGAAATAGCGTTTGCAGATGTCTACGCATTGTAGCAGTAGAGTTCGAATGCTTCTTAAAACGCGATATCGCATCTCATTCCTATGTTTCATGATAAGATACAATATTCATTGCGAAGTGTCATGTATACCTTGCATACGCTTGAAATGAATGTAAATGCGACTCCCCCTTGCTAGGAAATAGCGTTTGCAGATGTCTACGTATCGTAGCAGTAGAGTTCGAATGCTTCTTAAAACGCGATATCGCATCTCATTACTATGTTTCATGACAAGATATAATATTCGTTGCGAAGTGTCATGATTACCTCGTATTCCCTTCAAATGAATGTAAATGCGACACTTCTTTGCTAGGAAATAGCGTTTGCAGATATCTACGTATCGTAGCAATAGAGTTCGAATTATTCTTAAAACGCGATATCGCAACATATTTCTCTGTTTCATGACAAGATATAATATTCATTGCGAAGTGTCATGACTACCTCGTATTCACTTCAAATGAATGTAAATGCGACACTTCCTTGCTAGGAAATAGCGTTTGCAGATGTCTACGTATCGTAAAGGTAGAGTTCGAATGCTTCTTAAAACGCGATATCGCATCTCATTACTATGTTCCATGGCAAGATATAATATTCATTGCAAAGTGTCATGTATACCTCGTATTCACTTCAAATGAATGTGAATGCGACACTTCCTTGCTAGGAAATAGCGTTTGCAGATGTCTACGTATCGTAGCAATAGAGTTCGAATGCTTCTTAAAACGCGTTATCGTATCTCATTCCTATGTTCCATGATATGATATAATATTCATTGCGAAGTGTCATGTATACATCGTATTCACTACAAATGAATGTAAATGCGACACTTCCTTTCTAGGAAATAGCGTTTGCAGTTGTCCACGTATCGATGCAATGGAATTCTATTGTTTCTTAAAACGCGATATCGCATCTCATTACTATGTTTCATGATAAGATATAATATTCATTGCGAAGTATCATTATTACCTCGCACTCACTTCAAAAGAATGTAAATGCGACACTTCCTTGCTCGGAAATAGCGTTTGCAGATGTCAACGTATCCTAGCAATTGAGGTCTAATGCTTCTTAAAACGCGATATTGCATCTCATTTCTACGTTCCATGATAAGATATAATATTCATTGCGAAGTGTCATGTATTCCCCGTATTCACTTCAAATGAATGTACATGCGACATTACCTTGCTAGGAAATAGCGTTTGCAGATGTCTACGTATCGTAGTAATTGAGTTCTAATGCTTCTTAAAACGCGATATTGCATCTCATTTCTACGTTCCATGATAAGATATAATATTCATTGCGAAGTGTCATGTATTCCTCGAATTCACTTCAAATGAATGTACATGCGACACTTCCTTGCTAGGGAATAGCGTTTGCAAGTGTCTACGTATCGTAGTAATTGAGTTCTAATGCTTTTTAAAACGCGACATCGCATCTCATTTCTATGTTTCATGATAAAATTCAATATTCATTGCGAAGTGTCATGTATACCTCGTATTCACTTCAAAAGAATGTAAATGCGATACTTCCTTGCTAGGAAATAGCGTTTGCAGATGACTACGTATCGTAGCAAGAGATTTCTAATGCTTCTTAAAACGAGATATAACATCTCATTTCTATGTTTCATGATAAGATACATTATTCATTGCGAAGTGTCATGTATACCTCGTTTTCACTTCAAACGAATGTAAATGCGACACTTCCTTGCTAGGAAATAGCGTTTGCAGATGTCTACGTATCGATGCAATGGAATTCTATTGTTTCTTAGAACGCGATATCGCATCCCATTTCTATGTTTCATGATAAGATATAATATTCATTGCGAGAGGTATTGTATACCTCGTCCACGCTTCAATTGAATGTAATTGCGACACTTCCGTTCTAGGAAATAGCGTTTGCAGATGTCTGCGTATCGTAGCAGTAGAGTTCTAGTGTTTCTTAAAACGCGATGTCGCGTCTCATTTCTGTGTTTCATGATAAGATGTAATATTCATTGCGAAGTGTTATGTACTCCACGTCTACACTTCAAAAGAATGTAAATGCTACACTTCCTTGCTAGGAAATAGCGTTTGCAGATGTATAAGTATCGATGCAATAGAGTTCTAATGCTTCTTAAAACTGGATATCGCAAGTCATTTTTATGTTTCATGATAAGATATAATATTCATTGCGAAGTGTCATGTATACCTCGTATTCACTTCAAATGAATGTAAATGCGACACTTCCTATCTAGGAAATTACGTTTCCAGATGTCTACGTATAGAAGCAATAGTGTTCTAAAGCTTCTTAAAACGCGATATCGCATCTCATTCCAATGTTTCATGCTAAGATGTAATATTCAATGCGAAGTGTCATGTATACCTCGTATTCACTTCACGAGAATGGAAATGCGACACTTCCTTGCTAGGAAATGGCGTTTCCAGATGTCTACGTATCAAAACAATAGAGTTCCAATGCTTATTAGAACGAGATATGGCATCTTATTTCTATGTTTCATGATTAGATATAATAATCATTGCGAAGTGTCATGTATACCTCGTATTCACTTCAAATGAATGTAAATGCGTCACTTCCTTGCTAGGAAATAGCGTTTGCAGATGTCTACGTATCGTAGCAATAGAGTTCGAATGCTTCTTAAAACGCGATATCGCATCTATTTTCTATGTTTCATGATAAGATATAATATTCATTGCGAAGTGTCATGTATACCTCGTATTCACTTCAAATGAATGTAAATGCGACACTTCCTCTCTAGGAAATTACGTTTCCAGATGTCTACGTATCGAAGCAAAAGAGTTCTAATGCTTCTTAAAACGCGATATCGCATCTCATTTCTATGTTTCATGATAAGATATAATATTCATTGCGAAGTGTCATGTATACCTCGTATTCACTTCAAATGAATGTAAATGCGTCACTTCCTTGCTAGGAAATTACGTTTCCAGGTGTCTACGTTTCGTAGCAGTAACGTTCAAATGCTTCTTAAAACGCGATATCGCATCTCATTCCTATGTTTCATGATAAGATATAATATTCATTGCGAAGTGTCATGTATACCTCGTATTCACTTCAAATGAATGTAAATGCGACACTTCCTCTCTAGGAAATTACGTTTCCAGATGTCTACGTATCGAAGCAAAAGAGTTCTAATGCTTCTTAAAACGCGATATCGCATCTCATTTCTATGTTTCATGATAAGATATAATATTCATTGCGAAGTGTCATGTATACCTCGTATTCACTTCAAATGAATGTAAATGCGTCACTTCCTTGCTAGGAAATTACGTTTCCAGGTGTCTACGTTTCGTAGCAGTAACGTTCAAATGCTTCTTAAAACGCGATATCGCATCTCATTCCTATGTTTCATGATAAGATATAATATTCATTGCGAAGTGTCATGTATACCACGTATTCACTTCAAATGAATGTAACTGCTACACTTCCTTTCTAGGAAATAGCGTTTGCAGGTGACTACGTATCGTAGCAATTGAGTTCCAATGTTCCTTAAATCGCGATATCGCTTCTCATTTGTATGTTTCATGATAAGATATAATATTCATTGCGAAGTGTCTTGTATACCTCGTATTCACTTCTAATGAATGTAAATGCGACACTTCCTTTCTAGGAAATATCGTTCCCAGATGTCTACGTATCGAAGCAATAGAGTTCTAATGCTTCTTAAACCGCGATATCGCATATAATTCCTATGTTTCATGATAAGATACAATATTCAATGCGAAGTGTCATGTATACCTCGTATTCACTTCAAATGAATGTAAATGCGATACTTCCTTGCTAGGAAATAGCGTTTGCAGGTGACTACGTATCGTAGCAATAGAGTTCTAATGGTTCTTAAAGCGCGATATCGCATCTCATTTCTATATTTCATGATAAGATATAATATACATTGCGAAGTGTCATGTATACCTTGTATTCACTTCAAATGAATGTAAATGCGACTCTCCCTTGCTAGGAAATAGCGTTTGCAGATGTCTACGCATTGTAGCAGTAGAGTTCGAATGCTTCTTAAAACGCGATATCGCATCTCATTCCTATGTTTCATGATAAGATACAATATTCATTGCGAAGTGTCATGTATACCTTGCATACGCTTGAAATGAATGTAAATGCGACTCCCCCTTGCTAGGAAATAGCGTTTGCAGATGTCTACGTATCGTAGCAGTAGAGTTCGAATGCTTCTTAAAATGCGATATCGCATCTCATTACTATGTTTCATGACAAGATATAATATTCGTTGCGAAGTGTCATGATTACCTCGTATTCCCTTCAAATGAATGTAAATGCGACACTTCTTTGCTAGGAAATAGCGTTTGCAGATATCTTCGTATCGTAGCAATAGAGTTCGAATTATTCTTAAAACGCGATATCGCAACATATTTCTCTGTTTCATGACAAGATATAATATTCATTGCGAAGTGTCATGTATACCTCGTATTCACTTCAAATGAATGTAAATGCGACACTTCCTTTCTACGGAATTGCGTTTCCAGATGTCTCGCTATAGAAGCAATAGATTTCTAATGCTTCTTAAAACGCGATATCGCATCTCATTTCTGTGTTTCATGATAAGATATAGTATTCATTGCGAAGGGTTATGTATTCCTCTTCCACGCATCAAATGAATGTAAATGCGACACTTCCGTTCCAGGAAATAGCGTTTGCAGATATCTGCGTATCGTAGCAGTAGAGTTCTAGTGCTTCTTAAAACGCGATATCGAATCTCATTCCTATGTTTCATGATAAGATGTAATATTCATTGCGAAGTATCATGATTACCTCGTATTCACTTCCAATGAATGTAAATGCTATACTTCCTTGCTAGGAAATAGCGTTTGCAGATGTCTACGTTTCGTTGCAATAGAGTTCCAATGCCTCTTAAACCGCGATATCGCATCTCATTACTATGTTTCATGATAAGATATAATATTCATTGCGAAGTATCAATATTACCTCGCACTCACTTCAAAAGAATGTAAATGCGACACTTCCTTGCTCGGAAATAGCGTTTGCAGATGTCAACGTATCCTAGCAATTGAGGTCTAATGCTTCTTAAAACGCGATATTGCATCTCATTTCTACGTTCCATGATAAGATATAATATTCATTGCGAAGTGTCATGTATTCCCCGTATTCACTTCAAATGAATGTACATGCGACACTACCTTGCTAGGAAATAGCGTTTGCAGATGTCTACGTATCGTAGTAATTGAGTTCTAATGCTTCTTAAAACGCGATATTGCATCTCATTTCTACGTTCCATGATAAGATATAATATTCATTGCGAAGTGTCATGTATTCCTCGAATTCACTTCAAATGAATGTACATGCGACACTTCCTTGCTAGGGAATAGCGTTTGCAAGTGTCTACGTATCGTAGTAATTGAGTTCTAATGCTTCTTAAAACGCGACATCGCATCTCATTTCTATGTTTCATGATAAGATTCAATATTCATTGCGAAGTGTCATGTATACCTCGTATTCACTTCAAAAGAATGTAAATGCGATACTTCCTTGCTAGGAAATAGCGTTTGCAGATGACTACGTATCGTAGCAAGAGATTTCTAATGCTTCTTAAAACGAGATATAACATCCCATTTCTATGTTTCATGATAAGATACATTATTCATTGCGAAGTGTCATGTATACCTCGTTTTCACTTCAAACGAATGTAAATGCGACACTTCCTTGCTAGGAAATAGCGTTTGCAGATGTCTACGTATCGATGCAATGGAATTCTATTGTTTCTTAGAACGCGATATCGCATCCCATTTCTATGTTTCATGATAAGATATAATATTCATTGCGAGAGGTATTGTATACCTCGTCCACGCTTCAATTGAATGTAATTGCGACACTTCCGTTCTAGGAAATAGCGTTTGCAGATGTCTGCGTATCGTAGCAGTAGAGTTCTAGTGCTTCTTAAAACGCGATGTCGCGTCTCATTTCTGTGTTTCATGATAAGATGTAATATTCATTGCGAAGTGTTATGTACTCCACGTCTACACTTCAAAAGAATGTAAATGCTACACTTCCTTGCTAGGAAATATCGTTTGCAGATGTATAAGTATCGATGCAATAGAGTTCTAATGCTTCTTAAAACTGGATATCGCAAGTCATTCTTATGTTTCATGATAAGATATAATATTCATAGCGAAGTGTCATGTATACCTCGTATTCACTTCAAATGAATGTAAATGCGACACTTCCTTTCTAGGAAATTACGTTTCCAGATGTCTACGTATCGAAGCAATAGTGTTCTAAAGCTTCTTAAAACGCGATATCGCATCTCATTCCAATGTTTCATGCTAAGATGTAATATTCAATGCGAAGTGTCATGTATACCTCGTATTCACTTCACGAGAATGGAAATGCGACACTTCCTTGCTAGGAAATGGCGTTTCCAGATGTCTACGTATCAAAACAATAGAGTTCCAATGCTTATTAGAACGAGATATGGCATCTTATTTCTATGTTTCATGATTAGATATAATAATCATTGCGAAGTGTCATGTATACCTCGTATTCACTTCAAATGAATGTAAATGCGTCACTTCCTTGCTAGGAAATAGCGTTTGCAGATGTCTACGTATCGTAGCAATAGAGTTCGAATGCTTCTTAAAACGCGATATCGCATCTATTTTCTATGTTTCATGATAAGATATAATATTCATTGCGAAGTGTCATGTATACCTCGTATTCACTTCAAATGAATGTAAATGCGACACTTCCTCTCTAGGAAATTACGTTTCCAGATGTCTACGTATCGAAGCAAAAGAGTTCTAATGCTTCTTAAAACGCGATATCGCATCTCATTTCTATGTTTCATGATAAGATATAATATTCATTGCGAAGTGTCATGTATACCTCGTATTCACTTCAAATGAATGTAAATGCGTCACTTCCTTGCTAGGAAATTACGTTTCCAGGTGTCTACGTTTCGTAGCAGTAACGTTCAAATGCTTCTTAAAACGCGATATCGCATCTCATTCCTATGTTTCATGATAAGATATAATATTCATTGCGAAGTGTCATGTATACCTCGTATTCACTTCAAATGAATGTAAATGCGACACTTCCTCTCTAGGAAATTACGTTTCCAGATGTCTACGTATCGAAGCAAAAGAGTTCTAATGCTTCTTAGAACGCGATATCGCATCTCATTTCTATATTTCATGATAAGATATAATATACATTGCGAAGTGTCATGTATACCTTGTATTCACTTCAAATGAATGTAAATGCGACTCTCCCTTGCTAGGAAATAGCGTTTGCAGATGTCTACGCATTGTAGCAGTAGAGTTCGAATGCTTCTTAAAACGCGATATCGCATCTCATTCCTATGTTTCATGATAAGATACAATATTCATTGCGAAGTGTCATGTATACCTTGCATACGCTTGAAATGAATGTAAATGCGACTCCCCCTTGCTAGGAAATAGCGTTTGCAGATGTCTACGTATCGTAGCAGTAGAGTTCGAATGCTTCTTAAAACGCGATATCGCATCTCATTACTATGTTTCATGACAAGATATAATATTCATTGCGAAGTGTCATGATTACCTCGTATTCACTTCAAGTGAATGTAAATGCGACACTTCCGTTCTAGGAAATAGCGTTTGCAGATATCTGCGTATCGTAGCAATAGAGTTCTAGTGCTTCTTAAAACGCGATATCGCATCTCATTTCTATGTTTCATGATAAGATACAATATTCATTGCGAAGTGTCATGTATACCTCGTATTCACTTCACAAGAATGTAAATGCGACACTTCCTGTCTAGGAAATAGCGTTTGCAGCTGTCTACGTATCGTAGCAATAGAGTTCGAATGCTTCCTAAAACGCGATATCGCATCTCATTCCTATGTTTCATGATAAGATTTAATATTCATTGCGAAGTATATTGATTACCTCATATACACTTCAAAAGAATGTAAATGCGATTCTTCCTTGCTAGGAAATAGCGTTTGCAGATGACTACGTATCGTAGCAAGAGAGATCTAATGCTTCTTAAACCGCGATATCGCATCTCATTTCTATGTTTCATGATAAGATACAATATTCATTGCGAAGTGTCATGTATACCTCGTATTCACTTCACAAGAATGTAAATGCGACACTTCCTTTCTAGGAAATAGCGTTTGCAGATGTCTACGTATCGATGCAATAGAGTTCTAATGCATCTTAGAACGAGATATCGCATGATCGTCTCTGTGTTTCATGATAAGATATAATATTCATTGCGAAGTTTCATGTATACCTCGTATTCACTTCAAATGAATGTAAATGCGACACTTCCTTCCTAGGAAATTACGTTTCCAGATGTCTACGTATCGAAGCAATAGAGTTGTAATGCTTCCTAAAACGCGATATCTCATCTCATTTGCATGTTTGATGATAAGCTGTAATATTCATTGCGAAGTGTTATATATTCCTCGTCTACACTTTAAAAGAATGTAAATGCGACACTTCCTTTCTAGGAAATTACGTTTCCAGATGTCTACGTATCGAAGCAATAGAGTTTTAATGCTTCTTAAAATGCGATATCGCATCTCATTTCTATGTTTCATGATAAGATGTAATATTCATTGCGAAGTGTCGTGTACACCTCGCATATACTTCAAATGAATGTCAAGGCGACACTACCTTAATAGGAAATAGCGTTTGCAGATGTCTACGTATCGAAGCAATAGAGTTCTAATGCATCTTATATCGCGATATCGCATCACATATCTATGTTTCATGATAAGATATAATATTCACTTCATGAGAAGTGTTATGTATAACTCGCATACACTTCAAGTGAATGTAAGTGCGACACTTCCTTGCTAGGAAATAGCGTTTGCAGATGTCAACGTATCGTAGCAATAGACTTCTAATGCTTCTCAAAACGCGATATCGCATCTCATTTCTATATTTCATGATAAGATATAATATTCATTGCGAAGTGTCATGTATACCTCGTCTACACTTGAATAGATTGCAAATGCCACACTTCCTTGCGACGGAATAGTGTTTCTAGGTGTCTACGCATCGAAGCAATAGATTTCTAACTCTTTATAATACGCGATATCGCATATCAGTTCTATGTCACATGATAAGATGTAATTTCAATGCAACGCGTTATGTATATCTCCTCTACACTTCAAATTAGTGTAAATGCATCACTTCCTTGCTACGGAATATCGTTTCTATATCTGAAGGTTTAGAAGCAATAGAATTCTAATGCTTCGTAAAACGCGGCTGCGCATCTTACTTCTATATTTCATGGTAAGATGTAATGTTCATAGCATTGCGTTATGTTTATCTGCTTCTGCACATGAATTGAGTGTGAACCCTACACTTTCTTGCCCGGGGATAGCGTTTCTAGTTGTCCTGGTGCCGAAGCATTTAATTTCTCATGCTTCATGCACCGCAATATCGCATTTCATATAAACAGTTCAAAGTATGTTAGAAGGTTGTAAAGCTCTATGCATCGCATTATGCTTATCTGCTTCTGTGCTTCATAATGCTCTGGTATGTGAGAAGGTCCTCAACCATCCTTAACCCCCTAAAGAGAAGTCAAAAGTCCAGCGGCCCTGCGGGTGGGCCATGGGAGCGCGGCGCGCGAGGCGCTACGCAATTTAAATGATCAGGAGGATCCCCTCAGGGACACCAAAGGGGGCGAGAAGAGGAAATCGCCGAAATCCACTGATCGATGGACCCGAACAATACCGAAGCCTACAGCTCACTCCACCAAGGAGCCCCGAGGAGGATCCAGGAGACCCGAGGACCACCAGCGAATTCATGGAACCTTAAGAAGAGAACGTGAGAGCCTATTCGCTAAAGCGTCCCATTTCTTTTGTCGCATATTGTATATTGTATCTTATATCGTGAAGCGAGTTATGATACCCGGTAATTCGCGGCGTGTTGCGTAGTTTCCCGTATCCCTTGTTAGTTAAACCCACGTCGAGACCATAAATAAACATGCCGTGACTTCAGTATCTCGCGACCTGAGTGTGTGTACTTGGCTAGGCGTAGTTGAGAGGAGGAGCATTTCGAAGTTTCAAGGGTTGTTCCGCCCCACTATTCCCGGGGTCGTGTAGTCTATCCCTTTGCTACTTTCTGAACAGCTGGCGCCCAAGAAAAGTTGTACGTGAGGTATAAAAGTACGTTTTATACCTTAAAGCATTTAGATAATAACCCCTTCGAGCTTCCCTGACTTACTATATATAGGTTTCCGTCACAACTAATAGGAACCATCACTTTACATAGATATATAGAACACACATAGTTTTAAACGTAGAACTGAGAGTTTGAGAACTTACTTTGAAACGTTAGTAGTGAGGAATTCCATCGGATTTCATAGAAATTCAGAACTTACTTGCTATGAAACATAGGCAGATAAGGGCCATCGCGTTGCTTAGAACTTTAGAACTTGCTTACTTCAACAAAGATTTCTATTGGCTTCGTCCGTTCTTTTAGAAGAGTTTTTGATATACCACATACTTTTCACGCTTCTGATATCTTTGAAAGTTCGCGAGACGTAATCGTTTAAGTTTTAAAATGATTACTTAGTGTGGATTATTATTTAGTAACTCGCTCATAAACGAGTCTGCATAGGATTTAATCCATAAGTTTTTAAGCCTGGAATTTATGCAGTTATTTGTTATTCACTTATTGCTCAAACGACAAAGATTCTGACCACTTCAAAATGGTTGACTTTCATCAATTTTCTTAAAAATTGAAATACTGCCCATTTGCTTGCATTAAAGACTGTAATTAAAGCTTTCAAAACATTTTACCTCTTATAGATGAAATTGAATGTTTGACTTTTCTAACTCCTGTTTAGACATCTTTCTATTGGAATGTTCAAGTATTTTTCATATTCGTAATTATTGAAAATGTTTTGCTTCGTTCTCTAATTTAATATTTAGAATTTCCTAAGAAATATTTTTTATCGTAGTGAAGTATATAATTGCAATTAGAATTCTTTATGAAATAATAATAACAGGGAGGTATGTATCCATTCTTATAGTTTGGTAAAGAGTATTTAATCTTACTATTTAAAATGAAACATTAAGATTTGTTTACAATATAATGCAATTTAATTAACTTTTGATTTAAGTTCACAATGACAATCCCCCATATTTCAACAATTTTGTTAGCTGTCCTCAGGAATCCGCAGCTCAGTACTTATAAAATGGACGACACAAAGAACAGCCTAACCAAACGTATTCGAACCGATATTTCAATACTAATCTTATCATGTTTAACTTATGCTGCAAACTATTGAAATGCCCTTCGAAAAGTGTTTATTCACAGTGAAGTAAACGGTAAGTATTACGCCTTCCACTACTGTTTACAATACGTATGTTTCATTTACTATCAAAACCGTGAGTATTATCGCCTTTCTTTATTTTTTGTAACCTTCAATGCCTTCTTGTTACAGATCGTTAAACTTGCTTTAAAATGCTCTATCGTATTACGGAAGAATGGACATACCAATTCATTTTAAAAAATGAAGGTAACCTTCATATGTACAACATAACTCCACTTACAAAAAAACTATTTTCATCAACGGATGGGCCCTTTGTACTATGCAATTTTATATTAGCAAAAACTTCTATGAAACTTATAGTTTCGTGGATATCTGAGGTGCTAATTATTACTGCCCCACCCTGTATATTGTTATGGATGTGTCCAACAAGGCAACGATGAACAGAGTTAAATTTAATATTATGATGTTTATTATTTTACTTATAGTATATTCGTTTTTCTGGAATTTTGCCAAAAAACAATGTTCACGATGTCGACAGATGAATATATTTGCCTTAGAATTACAAGAGCCAACAATTTCGAAAGTAGAATATTTCTTTACTTCGCTAACCGAATTGCAAACGTTAAGTAAAGTGCGTGCCTTTCAAAACAGTCAGATGCAAATTACGATACAACGTTTCCAAGAAATGGTACGTGCCACTGTTTTTTAATTTCCGTTTATTTAATCAAAGGAAATTTAATTGAAATATCCGCAAAATTTGAGGACAAAAAGTTATTGTAATTTTACGCAACATATATGATGGTGATAAAGGGTAAGTATACGGAACTGAAAATGGAAAGTAGCGAGCAGAAAAAGAAACTGATGGAGCTACAAAGTAGATTGATACATCCGTCAAATGATGATTCTAGGTTAATAAAATCTGTTAATCAAAGAACTATTGCAAAAATCAAGTATAATTAATATTACTTCTGCTCAAAGGCTATAATAGAATTGGACCGAAATGGGTACAAAACAGGCAATTATATCTATACGTTCTATTCTATGCAAAGGCAAATATTTCAAAGAGAAAAGATGTGTTACTTACAAATTACTTATGCTCCTAGATATCTCACTAATTCAGGCTTTTTGTCTTGCAGAACTAATCATGCATTTAACATGTAAAGGGGTCGAAGAATAGTAAAAGATTTTCATATTTCGTAGCGTAGGCTGACATTTACTAATGGGGAAGCTGTTTCCATAAAAATTATAAGCAAATATGAAAAATGACTAAACTGGGACATTTATTTATTTTGATTCCAAAATAGATACACCGGCACAAAACAAAGATATAAGAACTCGATTTTATTATTTTCTATAAACTAACTCGATAGGGCGATTTTTTCCATAAAGTCGATAATTACTTTGTCATAAAAATATATACACTTATTTTATATATATTTTCTTCAATTTATTGTTACAAATTCATGCAATTGAGGGTTACATTAAATACGATGAGAACATGTTATTTCAAAAATTACACAAGGCGAAGTTAGGCACGCAACAGCATGAATTTTTATTTTATAAGTAATATTTTTTTTATAAATAATATTTTTAGTCTATGATGGATTGAAAGAAATATACACGACTCGCTCAATAACTATAAATATAGGAAAACGACCATCAAAATGTCTATCAATACTCATATGCTGAACATCTACTGACATCTAACGGTTCTAATTTGTATGAAAGCACAGGTTCCCCATTGCCAAATGTGAACCTGCGTCATTGCTGAGGAGATTCATGAATGGTGCAATGGTACGCGTGTCACCATGGTGCTGGTGCTGCGCGATTCGCTTGTCTAGAACGTGCTGGTAACACGTTCTGGCATTTTAGTTAACGAATCCGGTCACAGATGACTACGAATCAGTTGACACTCCTCGGAAGTGGCAATATAGTGCCGGCATGGTGTCGCTACCATCTTGCCGTTTGTTATCTGGGATGCTTTTTAGTGCATTATTCGGAATTGAATTTGAACACATAGCTACTTAATCGCGAATTTGTATGTACATAATTATACATGACTGCATAAAAAGGATATCATATACTTTTATAATCAATGCGATATAAGAATATAAAACGAAGAACTATCCACTCCCATCAGGAGTGAAAACAATGTTTGGTACGCAAAGTTCATTGCAAAATATAATCAAGCAGTTAATATATCATATCACAGCACACAATAAATCACTGAATGTATAATGATATGAATAGTAAGAAAAACATATTTACCTGTTAGATGATTATAAATTCAAATTTAAAAGTCCAAGTCACATTTAATATATTATTGTTTAACAAGGTGATTTAATGTTGTTTCAAATAGGCGTGCAGAACTAGCTCGTACTTCTGTCAATGTAATTTCATTCGAAAAATACAAAGGATAGGAAGAAATATTCTCCAATATATAACATATATAAATCAACGGATGCAAGAGGGAACACTTGATCTCGGTGTAACGAGACCGGGGCGTCATCCTGCAGTAATCGTATTGTCTGTTCCGAGATGGTGTAGAGAGGGAATGTGGAGGGTGAAAAGCATAAAATAACAACAATGTAACTAAAGAGAAAGAGAAAGAAAATATGTGGAAGCATTGCATTTATTAAGAGGAAATCCTAGAAATATCAAACAACAGATTATATACCATACTGTAAGGTACAACGAAATAGACGATATCGTGAGAGAAACTAAAAAAATCGAGAAACTTAAAAAGAAAATAATAATTTAGATTGAGCGCATCAATATCGCTGATCACGGCAAACTTAATGGAAAACGCATAACGATGAATCGGTTAGAGTATAAGATAGATGTTGGTCGCGGTTTGAGTGACCCTGGAAATCCTTTGCCCGCATCAGGGCAGGCAGTAGGATGGTGAAGGGCTTGCCCTCCTGTTGCTTGGATCTATAGAATTCACATTCTTTTGTAGAGTAGAAGCAGATAATTATAATGCTTTTCATAGAAGATTACTGCTTACTTAATTCGAAACGTTGAAATGAGATGAGTCATGGCATTGTATGATGCATTAATACTCTATTGTCTCGACATGTAGACACTACGAAGGGCAATCCTGTTGCATGGAGCTGTAGAATTTACATTCTTATGAAGTTTTAAAGCAGATAAGCATAGAGCTATGCATAAGAGATTACAGCATTCTTACTTTGAAACGATAAAATTAGATGCGCCAGCGGATTGCATGGAGAATTCGAGCTCGATTGCTTTAACAGACAGACACTACGGAGCGCCATGCCGTTGCATGGAATTATATAGTTCACATTCTATTGAAGACATCTAACAGTTAAGCATAATGTTATGGATATATGATTACAGATTCTTTGCTTTGAAACGTTGAAATGAGATGCGACATCGCGCTGCATGAAGTATTAGAAATGTCTTGCTTGGACACGTAGAGATCTGGAAACGATATTCTGTTGCAAGTTAGTATAGGATTCACATCCTTCTAAGGTCTAGATGCAGACAAATGTAACATATTGCATAGAACATTGCAATTTACCATGAATCATTGAAATGACTTGCGACATCGCGTTGAATGAAGCAATAGTACTCTATTGCTTCGAAAAGTAGACATCTAAGAACGCAATTCCCTTGCAAGGAAGTGTAGAAATCACAGTCTTTTGACGTGTATATGCAGACAAGCATAACGAGATGTGTAGAGCATTTTTATCTACTTACATACTTCGAACTGTTGATATCAAATGCGATATCGCGTTTTATATAGCATTAGAAATCTATTGCTTCAATACGTGCACATCTAGAAACGCTACCACCTGGCAAGATATTGTAGGATCTTTATAATGTTGACGTGTAGAAGCAGATAAACGTAACGCGTTTCATTGAATATTACATCTCAACATGCGGCATTGAAACGAGATGCGACATCGATCTGAATAAAGTAATAGAACTTTATTGCTTCGACAAGTAGATATCTAAAAACGCTATCCCCCTGCAAGGGAGTGTAGGGTTCACATTCGCTAGAAGTGTTGAAGAGTTAAACGTAACGCGGTGCATTGAATATTACATCTTACAATACACATTGAAATGTGATGCGAGATCGCGATAAATGATGTATTAGAACTCTATTGCTTCGACACATTTACAATTAGAATCGCTATCCTTTTGTCAGGAAATGTGGAAACCACACTTTTGGGGCGCAGAAGCAGATGAGCATAATGATATATATATAGTGCATTAAATTCTACAGACATACTTCGAACTGTTGATATGAAATGCGATATTGCGAAGCATGAAGCATGAGAAATTAAATGCTTCGGCACCTGGACATCTAGAAACGCTATCTCCGGCAAGGAAGTGTAGAGTTCACATTCAATTGATGTGCAGAAGCAGATAAACATAACGCGAACCAATGAATATTACATCATATCATGCGGCATTGAAATGAGTAGCGAAATCGAATTGAATGCAGTAAGAGAACTCTATTGCTTCTACGCATAGATACCTAGAAACGCTATCCCGTTGGAAGAAAGTGTGGGATTTATATTCTTTTTGTATGCAGATACACAAAGCGCGTTGCATTGAATACTATATCTTAACGCAGAACAACGAAATGAGATGCGACATCGCACGGAATCAGGTAACAGAACCCTGTTGTTTTTACACATTGACATCTAGAAACGCTATTCTCTTGCGAGGAAGTGTAGCATCACATTGTTTTGCAGTGTGGAAGCAGATAAGAATAGTCTGATTTATAGATCATTAAAATCTACATACATACTTTGAACTCTTGATGTGAAATGCTATATCGCGTTCTATGAAGCATTAGAACTCCTTTGCCTCGATTCGTAGACATCTAGAAACACTGTTCCGTAGCAAGGAAGTAATGCATCCACTTTCATTTGAAGTGTAGACGAGATATACATAACGCGTTGCATTGAGATCACATCTGATCATGTAACATAGACATGAGATGCGATATCGTGTTTTAAGAAGCACCAGAACACTATAGCTTCGATACATAGACATCTGGAAACGCTATTTCCTAGCAAGGAAGTGTGGCGTTTACATACTTATGAAGTGTAGACGAAGAATACATAGCACTTTGCAATGAATATTATATCCTATCATGAAACATAGACATGAGATGCGATATGGCGTTTTAAGAAGCATTAGAAGTCTATTGCTTCGATACGTAGACATCTGGAAACGCTATTTCCTAACAAGAAAGAGTGGCATTTACATTCATTTGAAGTTTAGACGAGATATACATATCACATCGCAATGAATATTATATCTTATCGTGAAACATAGAAAAGAGATGAGATATCGCGTCTTACAAAGCACTAGAACTCTATTGCTTCGATACGTAGCAATCTGGAAACGCTATTTCCAAGCAAGGAAGGGACGCATTTACATTCAATTGAAGTGTAGACGAGGTTTACATAACACTTCGTAATGAATATTATGTCTTGTCATGAAACATAGAAATGAGAAGAGATATCTCGTCTTAAGAAGTATTAGAACTGTATTGCTGCGATACGTAGACTTCCGGAAACGATATTTCCTAGCAGAGATGTGTGGCGTTTACATTCTCTTGAAGTGTAGACGAGGTACACATAACACTTCGCAATGAATATTATGTCTTATCATGAAACATACATATGAAATGTAATATCGCGTTTTAAGAAGCATTAAAACGCTATTGCTTCGATACGTAGACATCTGCAAACGCTATTTCCTAGCAAGGCAATGTCCCATTTTCATTCATTTGAAGTCTTGACGAGGTATACACAACACTTCGCAATGGATATTATATCTTGTCATGAAAGATAGAAATGAGATGCGATATCGTGTTTTAAGATGCATTAGAAATCTATAGATTCGATACGTAGACATTTGGAAATGCTATTTCCTAGCAAGGAAGTGTCGCATTTACAATCTTTTGAAGTGTAGACGAGGTATACATAACACTTCCCAATGAATATCATATATCTTATCATGAATCATAGTATTGAGGTGCGATATCGCGTTTTGAGAAGCATTAGAACCATATTACTTCGATTCATAGACATCTGGAAACGCTACTTCCTAGCAAACAAGTGTGGTACTTACATTGTTTTAGAGTATAGACGAGTTATACATAACACTTCGCAATGAATATGATATCTTATCATGGAACATAGAAATGAGATGCGATATCGCGTTTTAAGAAGCAGTAGAACTCTATTGCTTCGATACGTAGATATCTGGTAGAGCTATTTCCTAGCAAGGAATTGTGACATTTACATTCTTTTGAAGTGTAGATGAGGCATACATAACACTTCGCAATGTATATTGTATCTTGTCATGAAACATGGAATTGTGATGCGATATCTCGTTTAAAGAAGCGTTAGAGCTCTACTGCTTCGATACGTAGACATCTGGAAACGCATTCCCTAGAAAGGATGTGTGGCATTTACATTATTTTTAAGTGTATACGAGGTTTACATAACACTTCGCAATGAATATTATGTGTTATCATGAAGCATAGATATGAGATGCGATATCGCGATTCAAGAAGCATTAGAACTATATTGCTTCGATATGTAGACATCTGGAAACGCATTTCCTAGAAAGGATGTGTGGTATTTACATTCTTTTGAAGTGTGGACGTGGTATACATAAAACTTCGCAATGAATATTATATCTTGTCATGTAACATAGAAATGGGATGTGATGTCGCGTTTTAAGAAGCATTAGAACACTATTGCTTCGATATGTAGACATATGGAAATGCTATTTCCTAGCAAGGAAGCGTGACATTTACATTCTTTTGAAGTATAGACGAGGTATACATAACACTTCGCAATGAAAGTTGTATCTTATCATGAAACATAATACTGAGATTCGATATCGCGATATAAGAAGCATTAGAAATGCATTGCTTCGATACGTAGACATCTCGAAACACATTTCCCAGCAAGGAAGTGTGGAATTTAGATTCTTTTGAACTGTAGACGAGGTACACATAACACTTCGCAATGAATATTATATCTTATGATGAAACATAGAACTGAGATGCGATATCCCGTTTTAAGAAGCATCAGCACACTATCGCTTCAATACGTAGACATTTTGAAACGCTATTTCCTAGCAAGGAAGTGTCGCATTTACATTCTTTTGAAGTGTAGACGAGGCATACATAACACTTCGCAATGAATGTTGTATCTTGTCATGAAACATGGAATTGTGATGCGATATCGCGTTTTAGGAAGCATCAGAACTCTATTGCTTCGATAGGTAGACAACTGGAAACGCATTTCTTAGCAAGGCTGTATGGCATTTATATTCTTTTGAAGTGTAGACGAGGTATAAAAAACAATTCGCAATGAATATTATATCTTATCATGGAACATAGAAATTAGATACTATATCGCGTACTAAGAAGCATTAGAACTATATTGCTTCGATACGTAGGCATCTGTAAATGCATTTACAAGCAAGTAAGTGCGGCACTTACATTCTTTGGAAGTGAAAACGAGGAATATATAACACTTCGCAATGAATATTATATCTTATCATGAAACATAGATCTGAGATGCGATATCGCGTTTTAAGAAGCATCAGAATACTATTGCTTCGATACGTATACATTCTTATGAAGTGTAGATGAGGTATACATAACACTTCGCAATGAATATTATATCTTATCATGAACCTTCGAAATGAAATGCGATATCGCGTTTTTAGAAGCATTAGAACTCTATTGCTTCGACACTTAGACATCTGGAAACGTTACTTCCTATCGTATCTCAGTTCTATGTTCCATGATAAGATATAATATCATTGCGAAGTGTTATGTATACCTCGTCTACACTTCAAAAGAATGTAAATGCCACACCTCCTTGCAAGGAAATAGCGTTTGCAGATGTCTACGATTCGAAGCAATAGCGTTCTAATGCTTCTTAAAACGCGATATCGCATCTCATCTGTATGTTTCATGATAAGGTATAATATTCATTGCGAAGTGTTATGTATACCGCGTCTACACTTCTAAAGAATGTAAGTGCCGCTTTTCCTTTCTAGGAAATAGCGTTTCCAGATGTCTACGTATCGAAGCAAAAGATTTCTAATGCTTCTTAACACGCGATATCGCAATCTCATTTGTATGATTCATGATAAGAAATAATATTCATTGTGAAGTGTTATGTATACCTCGTCGACATTTCAACAGAATGTAATTGCCATACTTCCTTTCTAGGAGAAAGCGTTTGCAGATGTCTACGTATCGAAGCAGTAGAGCTCCAATACTTCTTAGAACGCGATATCGCATCTTATTTCTATATTTTATGGTAAAATATAATATTCACTGCGAAGTGTTATGTATACCTCGTCTACATTTCAGAAGAATGTAAATCGCACACTTCCCTGCTACGAAACAGCGTTTCCAGATATCTATGTGTCGAAGAAATAGAGTTCTAATGCCTCTTCAAACACGATATCGCATCTCACTTCTATGTTTCATGATAGGTTATAATATTGATTGCTGAGTGTTATGTATGCCTCGCCTACACTTCAAAAGAACGTAAGTGTCACACTTCCTTTCTAGGAAATAGCGTTTCAAGATGTCTACGTATCGAAGTAATAGAGTTCTAATGCTTCTTAAAATGCGACATCGCATCCCATTTCTATGTCTCATGTTAATATATTATAATCATTGCGAAGTGTAATGTACACGTCGTCTACACGTGAAAAGAATGTAAATGCGACACTTCCATGCTAGGAAATAGCGTCTCCAGATATCTGTGTATCGAAGAAATAGTGTTCTAATGCCTCTTAAAACGCAATATCGCATCTCAATTCTATGTTTCATGATAGGTTATAATATTGATTGCTAAGTGTTATGTATACCTCGTCTACATTCCAAAAGAATGTAAATGCTACACTTCCTTGCTAGGTAATAGCGTTTCCAGATGTCTACGTATCGAGCAATGGAATTCTAATGCTTCATAAAACACGATATTGCATCTCACTTCTAAGTTTCATGATGAGATACAATATTCATTGCGAAGTGTTACGTATACCTCGTCTGCATTTCAAAAGAATGTAAATGCCACACATCCTTGCTAGGAAATGCGTTTCCAGATGTACAACAATCGAAGCAATAGAGTTCTAATGCTTCGTAACACGCGATATCGCATCTCATTTCTATGTTACATTATAAGAAATAATATTCATTGCGAAGTGTTATGTGTACCTCGTCTGCACTTCAAAAGAATGTAAATGCCACACTTCCTCGCTAGGCAATAGCGTTTCCAGATGTCTACGTATCGAAGCAATGGAGTTCTAAAGCTTCTGAAGGCGCGATATCGCATGTCATTTCTATGTTTCAAGATAAGGTATAATATTCATTGCGAAGTGTTATGTGTACCTCGTCTACACTTCAAAAGAATGTAAATGCCACACTTTCTCGCTAGGCAATAGCGTTTCCAGATGTCTACGTATCGAAGTAACAGAGTTCAAATGCTTCTTAAAACGCGATATCACATCTCATTTCTATGCTTCATGATAAGATATAATATTCATTGCGAAGTGTCATGTGTACCTCGTCTACACTTCAAAGGACTGTAAATGCCATACTTCCTTGATACAGAATAGCGTTCCTGGACGTCTACGTGTTGAAGCAATAGAGTTCTAATGTTACTTAAATCGCGATATCGCATCCCATTTCTATGTTTCATGATAACATGTAATATCAATACGTCGCGTTATGTATTTCTCGTAAGCATTTCAAAAGAATGTAAAGCCCACACTTTCTTGCATCGGGGCAGCGTTTCTAGATGTGTATCGCATCATTTCTGTGCTTCATGATAAGATGTAAAATCATGGCAACGCATTATGTATATCTCGTCTACACAACAAAAGAATGTAAATGCCACACTTTCTTGCAACGGAATAGCGTTCCGATATGTCTACGTATCGGAGCAATACAGTTCTATTTCTTCATAAAACACGATATGGTATCTCATTTCTATGTCTCATGGTAAGATGTAATATTCAATGCAACGTGTTATGTATATCTCGCCTACACTTCGCAAGAATGTGAATCTCACACTTCGTGTCTAGGGAATAGCGTTTCTAGATGTCTACATATCGCAGTAATATATATATTTACGAAATTACTTAAAACGTCTTATTCTCAAAAATAGCCTTTTCGTCACAAACGTGTAATAAATGAAGTCTTCGGAGATCCCACGTTTTATTGGTTCAGTCGGTCGAACCACGTTCCCCCGGTTGAAAGACGGTGTCGATCAATCTAGATCGGATTGATCTGAATATCGCCGCGACGTCGATGGTTCACACTGTCGCCTCGGATGTGGGCAACTTCGCTAGCTGCTTGACGTTGCGTTTGTAGACCTCGTGGCTGGTCCGTACGGTGACCGCGCGGATGATCTTATCTGGACCTGGGTGCACCTCTTCGTTTCGACCGCGGTGCCACTGCAAAGGCGGAAGGTAGTCATCCCTTAAGACTACGAGGGATCCTTTCTTGATCTCGTGGTAGCCCTTTGTCCATTTTTTTTGCTCGTTCAGATGGTGGATAGTCCTGCTGAACGTTCTGGATGTGTGGCCAGTGTGACAATCGGTGACGAGGAGTATCGCTGAAATCAGTCTCGGGCAAACTCGTTAACGACGTGCCGATCAGGAAGTGGGCCGGAGTTAGAGCTGATGGACCATTAGGATCGGATGATAATGAAGTAAGCGGGCAGGAGTTTAGGATCGCTTCGATTTCGATCGCGAACGTGTTGAACTGTACGAACGTAAACAGTTCTTCCTCTACGACTCGTTTGACGTGGTGTTTGAAGGATTTGACAGCTGCCTCCCCAAGGCCGCCGAAATTGGGAGAAAGAGCTGGCATGAAATGCCACGATATTTCCTTGCCCGTGAGGAAGTGTGTTACCTTATCGTCCGTTTGCAGTTTTTGGTACAGTGCGCTTAATTCGTTATTCACTCCAACGAAATTTTGTCCCGTTGTCGGAATGAATGTTCCGACAGATGCTCCTACGACCGATGAAGCGTTTCAATGCCGCGATGATCGCTACGGTAGTCATGTCACCGACGACCTCAAGATGGACCGCTCTCGTTGCAAAGCACTCAAACACTGCTACATAGATTTTTACTCGCGCACAATGTCGGAAACGTTTTTCCTTGATATAAAAAGGACCGCAATAATCTGTTCTGCAGTTATAAAAGGGTTGGCATTCGGATTCGCGTGCCGCAGGTAGAGTGCCCATTACGTAATTCACGGCCGGTGGTTTTACGCGGAAGCACCTGATGGACTTTTTACCATCAATGGGCCAACACCTCTGCTTTAGTGTCGCCAGCGTGGTATTGATAACCGAATGATGTCCATCTAAATGCGTGTGACGAATGATCAGATCGGTGATGTGATGTTATTTCGGAAGCAGATTCGGATGTTTCTGTCCGAAGGGAATGTTTGCGTTTTGTAGTCGACCGCCTACCCGTAGAATTCCCGTTTCGTGTAAGAATGGCTACAGCGAGAGCCGGTTACTCTTTGGATGCAGCTCTGTACCGTTCTTCAAATTTCGGATCTCTTTTTCGAACGCGGAGGCCTGCACGAGCTTCAAGATCCGATCATTAGCGTCGTGGACCTCTCGTACGGTTAGAGGTCCTGCGTTACAATGATTCTTGCGAAATCGGAGGCAATACGCGACGATCCTCCTCAATTTCGCGATGTCTGAATAGCGGCCGAGAATTTCGTTGCTACGGATGGTCGTTGCCAAGCATGTATGGGCACGAATATCGGGTATTTCCGAAACGAGGTTGAACGTAGATTTCGGCCAATCCCTGTTATCGTCGGCAAACCACGATGGTCCATGACGCCAGATGGAGGGCTTCAAGAATTCCGCCAGTATTTGTCCTCTCTATATGAGGTCCGCTGGATTGTCGTTTGACCTGACGTGCCGCTATCGGTCTTCGCTTGAATTTCGGCCACTCTATTTGCCACGAATGTCCTTAGCGTGGCTGGTTCGCGTTGCAGCCAATTTAAAACTATCGTGGAATCCGTCCAGAAGTTAATCGAGTCGAATCGGCGTGCATTACTATCTCGGACGTTAGAAAATAATGACGCCAGTAGCACCGCCCCGCAAAGTTCGAGACGTGCGAGGCTGACAACTTTTACTAGTGCGAACCGAAATTTCGCGCATAATAGTCCCGTTTTAATTCGTCCGCGATTGTGGACTGACCGTACATACACGCACGCTCCGTATGCTCGTTCGCTCGCGTCGCAGAAACCGTGTAATTCCACTCCTCGCACCTTCTATTGGCATACGTGTCACTCGAAGAATGTTTCGTTATGTAACTGGAATTCCTTCACGTACGTGGACCATTCTGTATGAAGGATTGTTGGTAGCGATTCGTCCCAGACCAATTGTAGTTTCCATAGGTGTTGCATAAATATTTTTCCCGTTATTATTACTGGCGCCAGTAAACCTAACGGGTCGAATATTTTTGCTATGGTGGATAAGATCGTGCGTTTGGTGATCCTCGTATCGATGTTTGGATCCACGGAATAGATGATTCGGTTGTTCTGCGCGTGCCACGAGACGCCGAGAGTTTTCATGGTGGCGTCTCCAAAATACTTTGGGTGAATTTCGCTTTCCGGAAATTTCGCCGTCCTGCTAAAAGTTTCGTTTCGTTCGAGACCCATTGTTGAATGTGGATGCTGCCGCGGTTAAGTAGCTTGATTACCTGGTCCCGTAGTTGTCTAGCGTCTTCGTAATTATCTGTGCTGTCGACGTATAGATCTCGCTGGAGTACGGTCGATGCGAAAGGAGCATTCACTTTTTCGTCGTCCGCTAGCTGATGAATGCACCTGATGGCGAAGAAAGGGGTTGAAGGTAGTCCGAACGTGACCGTGTTCAGCTCGTACGTTTTCACCTTTCCGTTGTTACCTTGCCATAATATCGGCTGGTATCGGCGGTCTTCCGATTTTACGAGGAAATACCGATACATCTTCCCTATGTCTTCGGTTAAGACATAGGTGTGTTGACGGAACCTTATGAGAAGAGCGAATATGTCGTCCTGTATCATTGGTCCTGCCAAAAGCGTGCCGTTCAATGACAGTCCACTGCTCAATCTTGCAGATCCATCGAAGACGACACGAACCTTCGTTGTTGAGCTGGACAGTTTGATGACGGCATGGTGGGTGTGGTAGAAGCCATCCGAATCGCGTGGTTCTACCTGGCTCATGTGTCCCATCTCGAGATACTCCTCGATGACGGCAGAGTATTCTCGTTTCAGCTCTGGATCTTTCATGAATTTTCGTTCGAGCGAAAGAAGACGGCTGAAGGCGCGCGACCGAGTTTCGCCTAACTGCATCTTCTTTTCATTGAACGGCAGTGCGACAATGTAACGACCGGTTCGTGTCCATTTAACGTGGTCGTGAAAATGCTGCTCGCATTCCTGATCCGCGGAAAATAGGTATTGTACGTGTGGATCCTCTTCTAGCTCCCAGAATTTTTGAAGTTCGAAATTCAGGGTTGTAACGAATGTTTGATGTTTTCTCCACGACGCCGATGTGGAGACGCTCCCCCCGATGATCCATCCAAATTGCGTCTTTTGGAGAAATAATTTAGGATCGTTGCGAGGAGAAAGTTTGTACTGGCCGATGCTAAGGGACGATAAAGCGGGACCGGTGCCGATTAACATATCCACATTTGCCGGTCGATGAAATTGTGGATCTGCTAGTTTTACGTTTGCCGGAATCGGAGTCTTCGCCTGATCGATTTGCTCTTCCGGTATCGGTCCAGCGATTCGCGGTATCGTAAAGAATGTGAGCTTCCGCGCGAAGTCTAATAACCGCGATTTGATCGTCGTTGAGGCAATTTATTCGCGAACTCGTGTAATTGGTTCAACGCTTCGATAGCTGTCTTGTTATTTTTCGTGGGAAGTCCAAGCTTCATTGCCAGGTCGTCTGTAATGAAGTTTGCACTCGAACAGGTGACGCTCAACGTTCTACACTCGATTGGCTTCTGGTCGCGATCGCTACCGCGGACGATCGCGGTGGCCATCAGCTCCGTTGTGCGACTGGTGATGACTAAGACCGTGAAACTTGGTACGAGCTTTTCGAATTTCCGTTGCAGTCATGCATTTTCCGGTTGGTGGTCCTCGTGCAGCTTCGCATGGTGTTGTTGGTTGCAGACACGTCATCCTCTGGCTCTGCAACGTATACAGTTCAATAGAATGTAAATGCCACACTTCCTTACTACGGAACAGCGTTTCTAGATGTTTACATATCGGAGCAATGGAGTTCTAATGCCTCATAGAAAGCTATATCGCTTGTTAATTCTATATCTCATGGTAAGATGTAATCTTCAATGCAAAGCGTTTTGTATATCTCGTCTACACTTCAAAAGAATATAAATCCCACACTTCCATGCTACGGAATAGCGCTTCTAGATGTTTACATGTCGAAGCAAAGGTGTTCTAATGCTTCGTAAAACACGACATAGCATGTCACTTCTATGTTTCATGATAAGATGTAGTTAATGGCAACGCGTTAACTATATCTCGCCACCACGTTAAAAGAATGTAAATCCCACACATCCTTCCAACGGTATAGCGTTTCTAGATGTCCGCGGATCGAATCATTAGAGTTATAATTCTTCATAGAAGGCGATATTGCATCTCATTTCTATGTAACATAATAAGATGTAATTCAATGCAACGCGTCATGTACATCTCGTCAACACTCCAAAAGAATCTAAGGCCTGTGGGCCATTTAAATTTCTCATAATAAGACGTATCATTCAATGCAACGCGTTATGTATATCTCGTCAACACTTCTAAAGAAAGTAAATACCACACTTCCCTGCTGCGGAATAGAGTTTCTAGACGTCTGCGTATCGAAGGAATCGATTTCTAATACTTCATAGAGCGCGATATTGCATTTCATTCCTAGGTCTGACGATAAGATGTAATATTCAATGCAAAGCGTAACGTATATCTCGTCTACACTTCAAAAGAATGTAAGTACCACACTTCCTTGCAACGGAATGGCGCTTCTAGATGACTACGCATCGAAGCAATAGAGTTCTAATGCATCATAAAACGGGATATCGCGTCTCATTTCTATGACTCATGATAAGATGTAATATCAAAGCATCGCGTTATGGGTATCTCGTCCACACTTCAAAAGAAAGTAAATGTCATATTACCATTCTACAGAATAGCGCTTCTAGATGTCAGCGAATTATAAGCAGTAGAGTTCCAATTCTTCGTAAAACGCGAAATCGCGTCCCATTTCTATGGTTCATGATAACATGAAAATCAATGCAACGCGTTATGTATATCTCGGAAACACATCAGAGGAATGTAAGGCCCACACTTCGTTGCTATGCAACAGCGTTTCTAGATGTCTACATATCGAAGCAATAGAGTTCTAGTGCCTCATAATACGCGATATCGTATTTCATTTCTATGTATCATGATATGATGTAATTCAATGCAACGAGTTATGTATATTGCGACAATTCTTCAAGGGAATGCAAATCCTTCCCTTCCGTGCGAGGGAATAGCGTTTCTAGATGTCTATGCATCGAAGCGAAAGAGTTCTAGTGCTTCATAGAACGCTATATCGCATCTCATTTTTATGTTTCATGATAAGATGTAATATTCAAAGCTACGCGTTATGTATACCTCATCTACACTTCAATATAATGTAAATGCCACACTTCCATGCTACGGAATAGCTTTTCTACATGATTATGCAACAAAACAGTACAGTTCTAAATCTTCGTAGAATGCGATATCGCATCTCAGTCCTATGCTTCATGACAAGATGTAAATCATTGCAACGCGTTATGTATGTCTCGTCAATACTTCAAGAGAATGTAAATGCCACTCTTCCATGTTAGGGAATAGCGTTTCCATATGTCTACGTTTCGAAGCAATAGTGATCTAATGCCTCATAAAACGTGATATCGCACCACACATCAATGTCTCATGATAAGATGTCATATCAATGCAGCGTGTTATGTATACCTCGTCAAGGCATCAAGAGAATATAAATCCCACACATTCTTATGACAGAATAGCGTTTCTAGATGTCTTCGTATCGAAGCAATAGAGTTCTAGCACTTTATAGAACGCGATATGGCATCTCATTCCTATGTTTCACGATAAGATGTAATATCAATGCAGCGCGTTATGTACATCTTGCCAACACGTCAAGAGATTGTAAATCCCACTCATTCTTGCAAAGAATGGCGTTTCTAGATGTCTATGAATCGAAGCAATAGAGTTTTATTGCTTTATAGAACGCGATATCGCATCTCATTTCTATGCCTCACGATAAGATGTAATACACAATGCAACGCGTTATGTATATCTCGTCAGCAAGCCAAAAGAATGTACATCCCACACTTCCTTGCGACGTAATAGCGTTTCTCGATGTATGCGTATCGATGCAATAGAGTTCTATCCCTTTATAAAACGCGATGTTGCATCTCATTTCAATGTCTCATGATAAGATGTAATACTCAATGCAGCGCGTTATGTATATCCCATCGATACTTCAAAAGAATATAATGCAACTCTTCCTTGCTACAGAATAGCGTTTCTATATGTCTACGTATCGAAGCTATAGAGTCCTAATGCTTCAGAAAACGCGTTGTCGCATCTCATTCGTATGTCTCATGATAATGTGTAATATTCAATGCAACTCGTTGTGTATATCTCGTCTACAGTTCAAAAGATTGTAAATCCCACACTTCTATGCTACAGAACAACGTTTCTAGATGTCTACGTATCGAAGCTGCAGAGTTCTAATGCTTCGTAAAGCGCAATATCGCATTTCATTTTTGTGTCTCATGATAAGATGTAATATCAATGCAGCTCGTTATGTGTATCTCGTAAACACGTCAAAGGAATGTAAAGCCCACTCTTCCTTGCAATGAAATAGCGCTTCTAGGTGTCTACGTAGAGAAGCAATAGATTCCTAATTCTTCAAAAAACGCGATATCTCTTCTCATTTCTGTGTCTCATGATAAGTTATAACATTCAATAAAATGCGTTATGTATATTCCGCTTATACTTCAAAAGAATGTAAATGCCACACTTCCTTGAAATTACACAAGGCGAAGTTAGGGACGTAACAGCATGAATTTGTATTTTGTAAGTAATATTGTTCTTATAAATTATATTTTTAGTTTATGACGGGTTGAAAGAAATATATACGACTCCCTCAATAACTGTACATATACAACAACGACTATCAAAATATATATCAATACTCATATGTTGTACATCTACTGACATCTAACGGTTCTAATTTGTATGAAAGCAGAGGTTCCCCATTACCAAATGTGACCCTACGTCATTGCTGAAAAGATTCGTGAATGGAGCGATGACACGCGTGTCACGATAGTGCTGGTGCTGCGTGATTCACGCAGCGTGTTATGCTTGTTTAGAAAGTGCTGGTAAAATCTGACATTTTAGCTAACGAATCCGGCCATAGATGGCTACGGATCAGCTGACACTCCTCGGAAGTGGCAATATAGTGCCGGTATGGTGTCGCCGCCATCTTGTTCTTTGTTATCTGGGATGCTTTTTAGAGCATTATTCGGAATTGAATTTCAACATATAGCTACTTAATCGCGAATTTGTATGTACATAATTATACGTGACTGCATAAATACAATATTATATACTTTTATAACCAATGCGATATAAGAATATAAAACGAAGGATTATCCACTCTTATAAGGAGTAAAAGCAGTGTTTGGTATGCAAGGTTCGTTGTAGAATATAATCAAGCAGTTAATATATCAAATCACAGCACATAATAAATCACTGAAAGTATAATGATATGAATAGTAAGAAAAACATATTTATTTGTTAACTGTTTATAAATTCAAATTTAAAAGTCCAATTCACATTTAATATATTATTGTTTAACAAGGTGGTTTAATGTTGTTTCAAATAGGCTTGGAGAACTAGCTGGTACTTCTGCCAATGTAATTTCATTTCTGCTGGATACAGTAAAAACATATTTGCAATCTAAGCAAGGTTTCGTTAGATCTGGTGGATTTTCGAAATTTTAGAAATAAATGATGGCAGTAGTAGTTGGTTCAGCGCCAGGTGATAAACATATACAACAAGCAAATCAACGTAAACGGATTTAAAATGTTCAAGATTATATAAATTAGACTGTTACACTTTTATAATCCATGTAGCGTTCCTGTTCTTTGTAACTTACAAAGAGTCTTAAGAATGTAACGCAATGTAAAGAAGTTTGGAAACAAAGAAAGCAGGCCTTAATCTCAGATAAAGGAACATTGGATCTGTTGTGTATCGTGGTTACCGGCGTGCTGTGTTAAGGGATATGTCATTCGGTTTTAAATTTCTAAACGAGAACAATTCAAATAAATCTGGAGTCGACACATTGGAAGAAAAATTCTTCCAGTGAAAGATACTGTATGCAGTGCAAGAGCAGCTTCACATCTCCTTAATATTCTACAGAAAATCTTATGCTATTTTACTCGATTTACAAAAATGGAAGCAATGAAACATATTATGTGATATTTCTGCAACTGCTACCATATACACACGTGCGCGCGCTCATACAGAAACGCGCGCGGGCGCGCGCACACACACACGCGACCATACGGAATCCATCAAGATTAAAGATACTGTGTATGTATTGGAGGATGCGTACAATAAGGAAAGACTATTACATGGATAAATTGTAGAATTCCATTTGTATTTGATAATTAGATTAGAAACATTTATATGCTTTTATCGGATATTTAAATACACCAAAATTGCAGCACGCAGGTGTGTATATATCACTTTGCGATCTCATTTTATTTTGGCAGTTATACTTATATATAAGCATCCATTCAGGCATAAAGCTTGATAATCTATCAACTAGAAAATAATTATAAAACATTAGACTTTTTCCAGGTATTGGTCTATTTCATCATTTTCGGAACTTGTGAAGTATCTAGAACTATAACAACAAAGTACTTTATATCTTTGCTCATTGTTTGAAAAAAAAAAATATGAATAACTATGTTCATTTTATTATAAATGTATGAGTAAAGATCAATCTACGTAATTAAATATTTTCAAACGTAATTTGTTTAGTTTTTATCATTTAACGTTACGAAATATATTAGAAAAATATATAAAAATATATTTTAGTTTAGTTTTTTTAATATTTAAAATATTTTATATTATCATATTAAACCTGTACAAAAAATAACAAAATTTTTATAAGTAGGAATGATTTTTCCTTAATTAGTTAATGTGTCGGTTTCTTTTAAGAAGACGGTATTCAATTTTTCAAAGTAAGTTTCGACTTTAAATTGGCCATTAATATCTCTTATTTCATTGCTTTTCGTAGATCGCCGCTAATTTTCAACTTTTCCATCACAACTTTGCCGATGCAAGTATTAATTCTCCGAAAGATATATAATATTATATTCCTAGTAAACTTATTTTTCATTTCTAATTAATTTGAACGTAAAAAATATATTTCTTTCATGAGAAAGCATTGCGGACAAATTTGGAAAATCCATTGTTAATGTTGTACCTAGTGGTTGACTAGGTTCTCCTCTTCCTGCCGCACCTTTTTACCATTTTTAAGATCCAAGAACCGTGTACCGGCTTCGTCACCTTTAAAATTTACGAAATTTACATATTGTAAATTTTTGCAAATGTAATATTAATTAACTTCTGAATTATGGTTGTTTGGGCAATAAATTAGACTGATCTATGACGTGCTGTAATGTGCGAAAACCAATAAATTTCTTTTAACATAATGAACAATAGATAATATTTGAGCTTACAGTTTTGTTAACGAACAGCCCATCACCACAATGGGGACTCCTCCAATTCAGTGATCCGACTTTACCAGAACCTGTATTCTACTTTTAAGCCTCTTACATACATATATGTACTATATCCGGACTAATGTATTGCTGTATATGAGAATTCATAAATCCAAGTTACACACATTAAGCCGCATGCTCCTCGCAACGATCCGTTAATCCCCCACTCGCTGGACCATATGCTTTGATGATTTTTCAAGTAAATATTTCAAATTAGTATAAATATTAATACATATTTTATATTTTAGTTATTTCTAAATACAATATCTCCTTATGATACTCCATTACATCTGAAACCCTATCTAATTTCATATCATTTCATGATGTTTTAATTAAATATTTGAAAATGGTTTATATAGTTACACTTATCATATATTTTAATTACGTAGAACTAGATCATCTCTTCTAGATAAAAATAAATATCTATATATTATATAAGTCGATCATTTATTTGCATCGTTCGAGTTCGCTTTCTTTCCATCGAGGCTTACAAATCCCTCTTCGTTATTCTTGTAATTCGTACTTTAGAAGTTATGTAGTACGTATTGATGGTCCAACGCTGCAAATATCTCAAACACTTCTGCTATACTCAACTTAGCGTATATGCAACCTCCTATCAACATTATGTCTATTTTTTATTTGTTTCGGTTCTTAAAGTATGTATAGCCTTCTTTCGGATTGGTCGCGATTAGATCGTTTCTTAGAGCCATTTTGATGATCTTTTCCTCTCTATGATTGCTCGTCTTACTACCCCAGATTACCGATTTTTCGTTCAGGTCACCCTCGATTATTATTCTGCTTGCTTTCTCTCCCTTTTCTACGTTATCCTCAGCTTTGTTTATATATTCTTCGATTTCTTTCCGTTCCTGTTAAGCGAGAAGTAGCAGCTTATAGCTTTTGTTCCTTCGACCATTGCATGAACGATTCCGGTCGAGGAATATGTGGTGCCATATGTGAAACATTTTCGATTAACACCGGTTATCCATATCGCAGCGTCACCGTTCTCGTCTCGCAGTCAGTATTCTTCCATCTTGTGTGCTTCCAATATTATTACCACGTCTGTCTCTTGAATCATTCGCATTTGCTGCATGATATTTCGCGAGATTCGGCATCTGTTCAGATAGATTTGTAGGACTTTCAATTCCATATTCGTTTCTCGTTCTTCTCTATCAACGCCTTTCTGTAGGCCGGACAGTTAAAACTCCGGTAACGTGTCTGATGTACGGATTCCTTCTTCCTGCCTCGCTGCAGATGATACATTTCGGTTTATTCGCGATGCAACCGATCATCGTATAAATCTGAGATGCGCATCTTCTGCAGATTCCCTTATTATCTTTGACTTCTTCGGAATTTCTGCCGATATGTCCCAGTTTATGGCATTTGAAGTATCTCTCTATTCTCGGTATCACTTTGCAGAGACAAGGTGTTAATGGTATTCTGAGTCGTTTGACCTTTTCCAGCTCTTTACTATATTCCTGTCCAAATTCAGCTAACGCGACTCGATTGACTCTCTACGTTTGTTTTAACAACTTGACGTTTATACCGCTATCCTTTCCTTCGATTATTTTCAATGTTCGTCTTATGTAATCATTAATTTCTTCTCTGGTCACCTAACGGGTATATGTCCCTTAGTTGGAGCATTATACTCCCACTCGTACGTTTTTCTTCGAATTCTTCTTCTAGAGTTCCTTTTATCTCCTTTATTATGTTCTCTATACCTGTTTTCTTGTTAAATTATAGGATTATATATTCCGCTCTCGATTTTCTTGCATCATCTTTTCATATTTCTGTCGTTTCTCCTGCTTTCCTCATCCCGTTGTTTGTCCTTGAATGCTTACCGTTCCTTTAATTGCTTCAATTTTCCCTGTACCGTTCGCCACTAGTTCGATCAAGTGTTCGATCTCAGTTTTTTTTTATATACCTGATGCTTCCCATTAACGTTTTCTAATATGTCATTACCTTCGTCGTATCCTCGCTCATAATATCTATCATTACGTCTGATGTGTGGTTGCCTATTCTTCTATTTCAAAGTAAGGATGTAATTCTTATCGGTAGCATTTCCATTATCCTGCCCTTTCTTTTTGGTTCCCTTACTTCGGCTCCTGATGATTTTCCTTTCGTGCCTGTGTCTTCCGAGGCTTTCTTTTTCTCCTTTATATTTTCGCGAACCAGCAGCACCTTTCAGCAGCATATGCACAGCAGCCTCGCTCATGCCGGTGGTGGGGTTAGGGGAGGCCCCCCCCACACCATCCTACTGCCTGCACTGATGCGGGCAAGGAACGCAGAGCCACTTGAACTGCGACCAGCATCTATCTTATACTCTAACCGATTCGAAGTCGCGTTTTCCATTAAGCTTGCCGGAATCGATGATATTGATTCGTTCAGTCTAAAGTACTATTTTCCTTTTAAGTTTCTCGATATTTTTATTATCTCCCACGATATCGTCTATTTCGTTGTACCTTGCCCGGACGGTATGGTATATAATCTGTTGTTTGATATTTGTAGGATTTCCTCTTAGTAAATGCAATGTTTCCACAGATCTTCTTTTTCTTTCTCTTTAGTTACGTTGTTGTTATTTTATGTTCTCTGTCCTCCACATTTCCTCTCTGCACCATCCCGGACCCGGCGTTGTACGATTACTTGTCTGATTTGTATATGTCACATATTGGAGAATATTTCCGCTTATTCTTTGTATTTTTCGAATTACGTTTTGGTTAGGTGTATATTGGATATGCGTCGAAATGTCTGATTTCCGTACGATTTGTTAGAAAAGTTTTATTCTTTTCGGACTGTTTTTTTTCATTTAGCCGAAGACGTTCCTGTATTCAATGCGGACCCACTCCGATTGAACCCGCAGATTATTATATTATATTACGTGAATAAACGTTCAATCGGAGCGGATCTACCACTCCGTAACTGCGGAAGTCTTACTGCATAGCCTCTTCCCTGGGAATGTTGCGGAGGCTGCTTCCGTCCCGAGATGGAACTGTGATTGTGTTAGAATTAGTTAGGTTACGCTAGGTTAGGTTAGGTTGAAATATGTTTGGGAATGTTTGTAGGTTGCTCGATTATGTTGGGTTAGATTTAAGAAAGTGTAGGTTCGATTTGTTTATGTTCAAGGAAGGTAATGTTAGATTGTGTTAGGTTGAGTTAGATTTGAGTGCAGGCAGGGTAAGTCACATTAGGTGTAATTGAGGTTAGCTTGGTTTAAATTAAGTTTAGAGGAAGTTAGATTAAGTTAAGCCAAGTAAGAGATGGATTACCAATAGCTGGCAATGCCATTGTTCGATAGTTCTTGAATTCCCGACTATTGGCAATACCAGCCCTTATTATATCATAAGTTATCGACCGCAGTCATTACCTACTATCGATATATCGTAAGTTTCCGACCGCAGGCAACACCAATCTTTTATAAGTCTTGAGTTACCTACTATTGGTTGCACCAGCTATATGTGTAAGCATGCGCTATCGGCTGTTGATAACACCAGTCGTCGACAATTTATGGATCATTAAGCACAAGCAGCACTACCCGTCGGTCGATTGTGAGTAACCGACCACCAGCAGCACCATCCATCGGTAACTTATAAGTTATTCTTAATGGGAACATTCAACCGTAGGCATGTATTGACTCGTTTCGCCATCTCTTCAATCTGTGCTGAAACAGAATTGCGAACAGCTTGAGCAGTTTTCACAGAGATGACTCCACCGGTCTGACAACAACGAACGCCACATATAGGTTCTCACAAAACCATTTGCCACACAACTCAGTGCTGAAAGGGTTAATGCTGTTAGCGCTATTTCTTTAACCAGGCATAGAATCCATTGGTATGAAAAATTATGATCTTGTGAATAATATTAAGGTATGCTTACCATATTCAATGAAAGGCACAGATCCTCATATAGTAAATATCAGCCCATCACTAAGTGTAAAAATTAAACGAATATGGTTTCAAACTCGTGTCGATTATATAATATCCAAGTTTGGAATGTTAATGTGTGCTCTTGGAAGGACCGATGAATGATGGCATTGCTGTGAATGCACTCTTGTCAAAGACTGCAGTAACTTATATATATTTCTAATTTCATTGTTAAGAAAAATAATTCTCTCAATTTGAGATTGCCTTACGCACGCGTTGTTTCAGGTATACATATGGCTGCAATAGAGATGTTCGTTGGTTCAGAATAACAAAATTATAGTGGGAAGCTGGAAATAATGTGTGATGCAATGTACGCTTTTATTTTGCAAAGACAGTAAATCTGTTACTAATCAGTCTTTAATCGATGAGGCAATATTAAAAAAACTGAAGGAAAGTCTGATTTTACCCATTATGCGTATAATCCAGGTGTGAATAATTAACTAAAGGTTTCAATTAATATATGAATGTATAATTTATATTTTAGTAAACATATCAATTTATTTTACAGATTATAAATATTATTGATAAGATAACTTGTTGCCTGATTCCTTCCTAGAGAAGAATTTGGAACATATAGATTTGAATAATTATATATGACAATTGAAATGAACGAACAAATTATACAGATAAATCAGAGGAAAAGATCATGCAAATATTAATTGTCATCCAAGCTAATTTGAACAGATAGTTTGTTAACAAAAGTGTAAGCTCAAATACTGTATTGTTCATTATGGTAAAAGAAAATTTATTAGTCCTCGTACATTACAGCTTCTCATAGACCAGTCTGATTAATCGCCCAAGCAACCATAATTCAAGAGTTAATTAACATCACTTTTGCAAAGTTCACAATATGTAAATTTCGTAAATTTTAAAGGTGACAAAGTTGGTACACGGTTTTTGAATCTTAAAAATAGTAAAGAGGTGCGGCAGCGAGAGGACAATCTAGTCAACCACTAGGTACAACATTAGTAATAGAATCCCAAAATTTTCTCGCAATGCTTTCTCATAAAAAAAATACATTTTTTACGTTTCAATTAATTAGAAATGCAAAATAATTTTACTAATAACATAATAATATATATCTTTCCGAGAATTAAAACTTGCATGGACAAAGCTGTAATGGGAAAGCTGAAAATTTGCGGTGTTCTACGAAAAGCAATGAAATTAGAGAAACTAATGGTCAATTTTAAGTCGAAACTTACTTTGAAAAATTAAATACCGTCTTCTTAAAAAGAACCAACATATTAACTAATTAAGGAAAAATTATTCCTACTTCTAAAAATTTTGTTACTTTTTGTAAAATTTTAATATGATAATATAAAATATTAAAAATATTGAAAAAACTAAAGTAAAATATATTTTTATATATTATTGTAATATATTTTGTAACGCTAAATGATAAAAATTAAATAAATTACGTTTGAATATATTTATTTATTATATTATTATTATGTTATTTATTATATTATGTTACTCACATTTAATATTTTCTTTGGAAACAATGAGCAAAGATATAAAGTACTTTGTTATTATAGTTCTGGCTGCTTCACAAGTTCCGAAAATGATAAAATAGACCAAAATCAGCAAAAAGTTTAATGTTTCATCATTATTTTGTAGTTGAAAGATTATCAAGCTTTATGCCTGGATGGATGCTTATATATAAGTATAACTACCAGAATGAAATGAGATTGCAAAGTGATATTCACACACCTGCGTGCTACAATTTTGACTTATTCAAATTTCTGATAAAAGCATATAAATGATTATAACCAAATTATCAATTACAAATGGAATTCTACAGTTTATCCATGTAATAGTCCTTTCTTTTTGTACGCATCCTCCAATACATACACAGTATCTTTAAGCTTGGTGGATTTCGTATGTGCGTGTGCGTTTGTGTGTGTGCGCGCGCGCAGGTGTGTGTGGTAGCAGTTGCAGAAATACCACATAGTAGGTTTCATAGTTTCGATTCTAGTAAATCGAGTAAAATGGCATAAAATTTTTTGTAGAATATCAAGGGGATGTGAAGCTGCTGTTGCACAGCATACAGCATTTTTCACTGGAAGAATTTTTCTTCCAATATGTCGACTCCAAATTTATTTGAATTGTTCTCGTTTAGATAATTAAATCCGAATGACATATCCCTCAACACAGCACGCCGGAAACCACGATACACAACAGATCCAAGGTCCCTTTTTCTGAGATTAAGGCCTGCTTTCTTTGTTTCCAAACTCCTTTACATTGCGTTACATTCTTAAGACTCTTTGTACGTTACAAAGAACCGAAGCGCTACATGCATTATAAAAGTGTAATAGTTTAATTTAAATAATCTTGAACATTTTAAATCCGTTTACATTGCTTTTCTTGTTGTATATGTTTATCACCTGGCGCTGAACCAACTACTACTGCCATAATTTATTTCTAAAATTTCGAAAATCCACCAGATCAAGTGAAACCTTGCTTAGATTGCAAATGTGTTTTTACTGTATCCAGCAGAAATGAAATTACATTGACAGAAGTACCAGCTAGTTCTCCACGCCTATTTGAAACAACATTAAATCACAATGTTAAGCAATAGTGTATTAAATGTAACTTGGACTTTTAAATTTCAATTTATAAGCATCTAACAAATGAATATGTTTTTCTTACTATTCATATCATTATACTTTCAGTGATTTATTATGTACTGTGATTAGATATATTAACTGCTTGATTATATTTTACAACTAACCTTGCTTTCCAGACTTTGTTTTTACTCCCGATGAGAGTGGATAGTTCTTCGTTTTATATTCTTATACCGCATTGATTATAAAAGTATATGATATTGTTTTTATGCAGTCATGTATTATTATGTACATACAAATTCGCGATCAAGTAGCTATGTGTTCAAATTCAAATCCGAATATTGCTCTAGAAAGCATCCCAGATAACAAACGGCATGATGGTGGCGACACCATACCGGCACTATATCGCCACTTCCGTGGAGTGTCAGCTGATCCGTAGCCATCTGTGACCGGATTCGTTAGCTAAAATGCCAGAACGTGTTACCAGTACCTCCTAAACAAGCGTAAAACGCCGTATGAGTCGTGTAGCACCAGAACCATCATGACACGCGTGTCATCGCTCAATTCATGAATCTTCTCTGCAATGACGTTACGTCATATTTGGTAACGGAGAACCTGTGCTTTCATACAAGTTAAAACCGTTAAATGTCAGTAGATGTTCAACATATGAGTATTGATAGACATTTTGAGAGTTGTTTTCCTATATTAATAGTTATTGAGAGAGTCATATATATTTCTTTCAACCCGTCATAAACTAAAAATATTATTTATAAAATAAAATATTCATCCGTTGTCATTGGCGTGCCAATCGCTGGTTGTTTAGGTTCGTAATTTGCATCTGACTCTTTTGAAAGGCACGCACTTTACTTAACGTTTCCAGTGAATCGTTGAGCGGAGAAAATAAATATTCTACTTTTGATATTGTCGGCTCTTGTAATTCTAAGGCAAATTCATTCATCTGCCGACATCGTGAACACTGTTTTTTGGCTAAATTACAGAAAAACAAATATATTATAAGGAATATAAAAATCGTAATATTAAATTTAACTTTGTTCATCGTTGTCTTGTTGGACACATCCATAACAATATACAGTGTGGGGCAGTAATAATTAGCACCTCAGATATCCTCGAAACTATAAGTTTCATAGAAATTTTTGCTGATATAAAATTGCACAGGACAAAGGTCCCATCGTTGATGAAAATAGTTTTTTTGTAAGTGGAGGTATGTTGGACATTTGAAGGTTACCTTCATTTTATAAAATGAATTGGTGTGTTCTTTTTTCCGTAATACGATAGAGCATTTTGAAACGAGTTCAACAACCTGTAACATGAAGTCATTGAAGGTTACAAAAAGTAAACAAAGGTGATAATACTTACAGTTTTTATAGTAAATGCAACATACGTATTGTAAACAGTGGTGGAAGGCGTAACGTTTACCGTTTACTTCACTGTGAATAAACACTTTCCGAAGGGCATTTTAATAGTTTGCAGAATAAGTTAAACATGATAAGATTAGTATTGAAAAATCGGTTCGATTACGTTTGGCTAGGCTGTTCTTTGTGTCGTCCATTTTATAAGTACTGAGCTGCGGATTCCTGAGGACAGCTCACAAAATTGTTGGACTATGGAAGATTATCACTGTGAAATTGAATCAAAAGGTAATTAAATTCCATTAGATTGTAAACAAATCTCAATATTTCATTTTAAATAGTAAGATATAATACTCTTTTCAAAATTACAAGAATGGATACATACCTCTCTGTTATTATTATTTCATAAAGAATTCTAATTGCAATTATATAGTTCACTACGATAAAAAATTATTTATAAGAATTAGATTCATTATGGTACGAAGTCTTCCACGACTTCACGCTTCTTCCAGAATCATTCAAGGAGTTCTGAACTTTAGTTACGCTTGGTTACCGACCAGTCAGAGTGGCCCTCCGCTTAGCGGCATTGAGCCACAGTTAGACTAAGGAGAAGATATCCATCGTTTTCCATATCTCTGGATCGGCAAACCAAAGCGGCGGTTTTGGAATCCGATTTGAATGCGCTGTTCCACTACGAATAAACGAACTCGACGCGTGGGAAGGAAGAACTTCCTGCGTTCTCTAGTGCGCGAATACGTGGGTACAAGCAGCTACTCCATCGTCCACCACTGCACTGTCTCATCTCCTGCTGTCTGCCGACCGGAGAGCCATTCCGCATCGGCGCCTCCGTCGCCGATCCGCACCAGAGGTCAGCCGTACAGAGGGACCATACCAGAGGACGATCCTTGCCGACGACGATACCTGGAACGAAGTTAGGAATTAGCGGTTTCTAAGACTTCGAAAGGTAAGTTCCCTTTTTTATATACTCGCGTCCGTGACTTTCACGCAGTGTTCCGCGATCCAAAAAGAACCCCGTCTTCGACCCAAATGTGCGAGCCGAACCGTTCGAGACGGCGTGCTGCTCCGGCATACGGTTAATTTTCCGCGACCCGAGACGTGATACATCATTAAAAGGTAAAATATTTTCAAAACTTTAATTATAGTCTTTAATACAAGCAGTTGGACAGTATTTCAATTTTTGAGAAAATTGATGAAAGTCAATCATTTTCAAATGATCAGACTAAGTGACTAACAAATAACTGCATAAATTTCAGGCTTATGAACATATTGATTAAGTCTCATGCAGATACGTTTATAACCGAGTTACTAAATAATAATCAACACTAAATAATCATCTTAGAACTTAAACGATTACACCTCGCATACATATAAAAATATTGCAAACGTGAAAAGTAAGTGGTTTATCAAGAACTCTTCTAAAAGAACGGACGAAGCCAATAGAAATCTTTGTTGAAGTAAGCAAGTTCTAAAGTTTTAAGCAACGCGATAACCCTTATCTGTCTACGTTACATAGCAAGTAAGTTCTGAAGTTCTACGAAAGCCGATGGAGCTCC
This sequence comes from Xylocopa sonorina, assembly GCF_050948175.1. Taxonomy (NCBI): domain Eukaryota; kingdom Metazoa; phylum Arthropoda; class Insecta; order Hymenoptera; family Apidae; genus Xylocopa; species Xylocopa sonorina. The sequence continues at coordinate 762,218 of NW_027490201.1, forward strand.
TCACTATCAACGTTTCAAAGGAAGTTCTCAAATTCTAAGTTCAACGCTTAAAACTATGTGTGTTCTATATATCTATGTAAAGTGATTGTCCCTATCAGTTTATACGTTCCAGAGTACGTAAGATGCAAAGTTCTATGCAACATGATTTCGCTTCTTATTTCTACGTTTCATAGTAAGCACTTCCCATATCTTCATACAACGCGATGCAGCTTCACAGTCCTGCGTTTCAAAGTGATTCCCAAAGTTCCACGAAAAGGGATGTCGCATCTGAGTGTCTACATGTCAGTGTGAGTAGCTTTGAAGATTCCTTGCAACAAGATGGAGTAAGCAATAAAAAAATATTCTGTGTTACAAGATGGTGCTTCTCAGTTTCACGCTTCAAAGCAAGTATATAATGTTCTAGGCATCGCATTATGCTTACCTGCTTCTACATTTCAGAATAATGTGAATGCTACAATTCCCTCCAATGAAATGGCCCTTCATAGTGTCTACGTTTCAGAGCAATAGAGTTCCTATGCTCCATGCATTGCCATGGCGCATCTCATTTCAACGTTACAAAGTAAGTAAGCAGTAACATTCTATCCATCATATTATGCTTATTTGCTTCTACAATCCAAAGGAATGTGAATTATACAGTTCCGTGAAACGAGAGAGAAAACGTTATTGCTCTGAAAGGTAGATACTACGAAGTGCCATTCTTTTGCATGGAACTGAAGAATTCACATTCTTTTGAAGTATAGAAGCAGAAAATAATACTTCTGCGAGTAGAAGATTACAACTTACTTTCTTCGAACCGTTGCAACGGGATGCGCTTCCGCATTGCAAGGAGCATTAGATATTTATTGCTTTTACACGCAGACGCTATGATGCGCTATCCCGTTGCAAGTAACTATGTTCTTCATATACTTTTGATGTATAGAGGGAGATGAAATCAATGCATTGTATAGAACATTAGAACTTACTAACTTTATAACATTATAATGAGATGTGTCACCGCACTGAATGGAGTGTTAGAACTCTATTGCTTTGACACGTAGGCATAATGATGCGTAATCCAGTTGGAAGGAACTGTGAAGCTCAGATTCGTTTAATGTGTAGAAGCAGATAAGAATGAATCAGTGCATAGAAGATTACAGCTACTGGAGTTTTTACAATGTCTATTCTGCTTAGATTTAGCTATAATATATGGAGAGTGTAAGTATATATACTAACTAGAAATGTTTATTTAAAACATCATGAAATGATACAAAATTATATGGAATTTAATTGTAGTGGAGCAATTGGAGGGCGGATTACCTATTTACTATTGACTAAAGTATATGATGAGTGTGAATATATATGCTAATTTGAAATTTTTACTTTGAATATCATGAAGTGTGATTTCAACAGAGATAATTAATTGTAGAACTGAGAAACACTATCGCGTTGCATGGACGTTTGGAACTCAATTACTTTGAGAAGTGGACACTATGAAGCTCTATACAGTAACATGGAACTATAGAAATAACATACATAGTAGTGTAGAAACTAATAAGCACGATTGTGTTGTGTAGAACCTTACAACTTACTTACTTTGATACGTAGAACTAAGAATTTCCATCGCGTTGCATAGAACATTGGATGTTAATTACATTGACAAGCTATATTACTACTTACTTACGTTGAAACGAGAAGCCATCACGCTACAAGGAACTATAGAATTCACATCACTTTGAAGTCCAGAGGCAGATAAGCATAACGCAATGTATAGAACGTTACAGCTTACATGCATTAAAACGTAAAAAGGAGATGCGCCAACGCATTGCAAGTAGCCACAGAACTTTATTGCCTTGACAACTAGACACTGTGCAGCGCAATCCCCTAGCAAGGAATTGTGGAATTCATATTCTGCTGAAGTGCAGAAGTGGATAAGCATTATGCTATGCATGGAACATTACAACTTACTTGCTTTGTATCGTTGAAAGGAAATGTTGCATGGAGCATTACATGTCAATTACTTTGATAAGTTGAGACTTAGAGAAAATCTTCACATGTCTAGATGCGGTGCCCTCCGTGGCATACTGAACACTCTTGGGTTCTTATGGTTGTCCTGCTTGTTCCGCTTTCGGTGTAATCAGAATGTCATCTGATTTCTCGTAGTACGTTGATTCGTGGAACGTGAATGGTCCGATAGTCTCCCGTCGACCCGAATTGCGGTTGAGCTTGCTCTTGCGTTCATCTCTGGTACACAGTTGGCCAGTTTCTCCAAAAACTCTAGAAGATCCGTGTAAGGCGGCACCTTGTTGTCTTTACTATGAGTTCCCATTGGAATAACGTATTAGCATTTATCTTTGCTCGAAAGATGGAAAGCAGAAGTGTTCAATTGCGAGATATTTTCCTTGGAATTTTTCAATGCGCGAAGTAGTTGGTTGACGTTGTCGACGATATTGCCTAGTGTTTCTACAATGTTCCTTGGCGGTTTAAGAATATTCCAGATTGCATCACAATATTTAGAGGCAGCCCGACTTATACAGTCGTATTTACCTTTCAATAACTCAATCGCGTCGAGTTATGATATCGAATCGGCGCGAGTTATGATAGAGAAGTAGTCGTTCTGAATTTTGTAAAGACGTGACGTTTCGGTTTCGTCTTATTCTTCGAGGTCAAATTGGATGCCATCGAATCGTTTCCACGTTTCAGTTAACGCGTAAAGATGGGTTTGTAGTAAACGTATATCCGGTTGTTCTGATGTTTTGCATGTGTTAAGAAGTCGCGTGAAGGTAGTGAATAGACCGAATGTGGTACCACGTTTACGCCGCAGTGAACTGAGAATAATTTCATGAGAAATGGACTGAGCTTATTCGAGCGATCGGGTTGTCATCGTGGAACATGGATAAGAAAGGAATGGACGAATAAACGAGTCTACCTTTTCAATGTGAAGATAACAGGTATGTTAAGGTCTGCCATGATGTCTGGATCCCCTGGTATGTCCGACTTGTTGCTGCTGAGAATCTGAATTTGTCCTGGAGCGTTGGCTTGATCACTGGCATGATTCATGGGCAACTGAATGTTGATTGATTGACACACATTGATTGACAGCTAGGCGTAACGCTACGTATAGAGGAGTACAACTTAATTACATCGAAGCGTTGAAATGAGATGCGCCATCGCATTGCATGTAGCATTAGAAATCTACTGCATTGACGCACAGACACTATGAAGTATCATCTCCTTGCAAGAAACTGTGGAATTTACATTCTTTTGAAGCGTAGAAGCAGACAAACATAATCCTGAGCATAGAAAGTTACATCTTACATCGAAATGATGAAATGTGATGCGCCATCGCATTGCATGCAGCAGTAGAACTCTGCTGCTATAATACGTGAACACTATAATGCCGCAACCCGATGCATGGAACTATAGCATTCACATTCGTTAGAAGTGTATGAGCAGATGAGCATAATGATATGCTTAGAAGATTACAGGTTACATACTTTGAAACGTTGAAATGAGATGTATTATCGCGTTGCGTGGAGCATTAAAACTTCATGGTTTTCACACGCAGATACTGTGAAGAACCATCCCATTTCAAGGAACTGCAGAGTTTACATTCCTTTAATGTGTAGTAGCAGGCAAGCATAATGTTATTGAAGGATAATGAAATAATCTTAATTTAAAAGTTAATCAATAACTCAGGTTTAATGTCAATGTTATGTACGTGGAGTATTCTAGAATGCGAGTGAGAGCGAATGTGCAAAGCAAATGAGTTTTTCGTGTGAATGTTTTAAAATAATGCAGCAGTTGTTCATTAGCAGCCTTTGGAGTAATATCTCAGTTGAAAAGAACTATTTAATGATATAAAAAATTTTATAATTGTCTTTTATTAATAAGTTTCCTACAATTTTGGGGTTTCGGGCGTAGTAATTATCAAGAAGATATTCAAGAATTAAATCGGATACGTTCTAAAGATTGATGTATTATCGAATATTTGAAGACAGAACGTTCAAGATAATTCCTTGACGGTCTAGAACGTTCGAGAAGATACTCAAGCGACGCGAATGTAGTTTTGAGAGATAGTGCGAGAACGAAAATTAATTTTTCGTGTGGAGATAATTCGAGTTTAAACGCAATTGTCGAGTGATAATTTTCACAATGATCGATTTGAGTAAAATTACAGTTACAGCGCTAAGAGAGATATTAATAGAGGATAAACTACTTACTGCTGGTTCGAAAGCTGAATTAATTTCTCGTGTTGATGGAAGTTGACTCAGACGGAACGTGAAGTTCATGAAGATAATGAAGAGTCGTGTGCTGGTGTATCACCAAACATGCAGTCATCAATGAATCTACAGAAATCTGAAATTGATCTTTTCTTAAAAGAAAAAGTATTAGCAGAACGTGAGTTAGCCGTGTTGCGCCTTGAGTTAGATGCGGTGCGACAGAAATTACAGGTTGAGTAAATTTCGGAAAATGAGCAACGAAGATCGACGCGTAATTTTGAAGGCGAACTATTTGATGTTATTAGTAGCGGTGACAATTTCTTAATAGTCTAAAGCAAATCTGGTGATTATAAAATTTGGGAGAAGCAGATCAAATTATTCAAGACGACATATAAATTGGAAGATGACGTTGCACGAATACTTATCGGTATGCTACTGAAGGGAAAAGCACTTGAATGATTTCTTTCTAAACCAGAATATATAACTATGGCATTCAACCAACTGCTGGAAGAATTATGAGTTGTGTTTTATCATCCACAAAGCGAAATTGAAATAAAGAAGAAATTTGAAGAGCGGTTTTGGAACAGGAACGAGACATTTCATGAATATTTGCACGAGAAGAACATTCTTGGAAATCGAGTACCAATCAACGACGATGAAATACTTGAATATCTGATTGACAGCATTCCCGATGAAATGCTCCGGAACCACGCGCTTATTCTACAGTTTACAACAACCAATCAACTTTCGAAAGCGTTTGAAAAGGTAATTCTTCGAGATCGAGGTATGTCGAGTGTGCAGAGATCAACAAAGTTTGAGATGTGTAAAGACAGTTTCGTTAGAAATGAACGAAAAGAGATGGTCAATGTGGGTGAGATAAAAGAATTTATCGGTAATATTGTACCATGTTATAATTGTGGTGAGCATGATCATATTAGCGTGAAATCCAACGAAAGATCGCGGTGTAAAATGCTTTATATGTCAAGAACGTGGACATATTGCGTCGATACGTTCCAAGAAATTTAAAGCTAGTGAAGAGAGCTGCGCGACATTAGGAGTATCGTACCGAAAGTATCTCAAAAATGTTTTACTTAACGGATGCTAGATCAAAGCATTAATGGATTCAGGAAGTGATTTTAGTTTAATTCGCACAGACGAGTACATTAAGCTTGGTTCTCCGCAATTACGACGCAATGAATTACATTTCGAAGGTTCAAGGAATAATACAACATTAGGTGAGTTTCAAGCAGAAATTACCGTAGATGGGCACTCACATCTGATTTGTATACAAGTAATCTCTGATACCATTGTTCGACACAAGCTGTTAATAGGAACGAATTTCTTAAATGTAACCGATGTCAGCATTAGAGATGGTAATCATTCGTCCATTATCGAAAGTAACGCGCGAAATTGTTGAAAGAGAAAATATTGTACCGGAAATATTTTAAATAGATGTAACGAGTGTTAGAAGTAAATCAAGTTGATGTGTCTCGTGTATTAGATCCTAATTAGCGAGTGACGATAGAAAATCTTGTTAGTAATTACAAGCCGAGTAAAACCTTTGAACGTGAAATTGCAATGAAATTAATATTGAAAGGCGAAGAGTCTGTATATCAATTGGCGAGATAATTGTCAGCGTTGCTAAAAGTGATTGTTAATGCGCAGATAGAACAGTGGATTGTGGCTGGAGTCGCTCAGTTGTCTACTTCTGATTATGCGAGTCCGGTTTTTCTCGTTCGGAAGAAGAATGATTCGTTTGGATTATGTGTGGATAATCGACAAATTAATAAGAAAATTATTAAAGATAGATATCCGTTACAATTGATCAAAGATCAATTAGATTTGTTACAATGCGCGCGCAATTTTATTACTCTTGACTTGAGAAACGGTTTCTTTCACGTGTGACAGGATAAGTCAGGTCAAAAGTATACAGCATTTATTGTATCAGATGGTCATTATGAATTCTTACGAGTCCCTTTTGGTCTATGTAATTCACCAGCAGTTTTTCAAAGTTTTATAAATACCATATTTAGAGATCTTATTCGAGAGAGAATAGATTTAGCATACATAGATGATTCGATTATTTCATCAAATGATATTAAAAGTAGGATCAAAAATCTTGAAAGAGTTTGAATTATAGCGAGCGGAGCCGGTTTAATATTCAGTTGGGAAAAGTGTTGTTTTGTGCAAACTTCAGACAAATTTCTCGGGCATGTATGGTTATATATATAACAATGGTTATGTTCGCCCCTCACTAAAACTGATGCAATCCGATGATTTCCAATGTTAAACACATACAAAGTTTTCTTAGACTAATCGAGAATTTTCGTAAATTTATACATGAATACCCTGTAATTGCGCGACATTTGTCTAATCTTCTGCGAGCGAATGCTAAATTTTGTTTTAGAGTGACTGAAATGGAAGCATTCATACGACTTAAACTTTTTCTGAGTGAGAACCGAATAGTGAATTTGTATCAAGTAGAAGTACAGACGGAGTTGCATACAGATGCTTCTGCGTTAGGGTACGGAGCAATTTTATTTCAAACAAATAACAAAGATCAACCTTTTCACCATGAATATTATTTTTTAGTGGTAAGACAGCTTCTCTTGAATCTAAATGCAGTAGCTATGAGTTTGAGGTTTTAGGAATAGTAAAAGCTTTGAAGAAATTAGGAGTTTATTTATTAGGAATTTCGTTTGTTATTGTTACTTATTGTCGAGATTTTACTCTTACAACGAATAAGAAAGATCTTTGTTTGTGAGTTGCGTGATGGATATTATCCCTAGAAGAATTTGATTACCGGATATAGCATCGTCCAGAGAAGAACATGATACATGTTGCTGCGCTTAGTAGAAATGCACCTCCTGCGATTTTCTTAATCGATGAATCTGATGCAAGCCTTACAGCACGTTTGCGGAAAGCACAGGAAGATGATCAGACTGTTATGAAACTTCGAGATTTGGTACTTCAAAACAAGAAGGATGATTATGTTCTACGGGGGAATTTTCTGTACAGAGCAAGAAATAAGGCGAGCTTATGAGTGTGGATACTTTTCTGTGGGCAAGACAGAGGCTATCGAACGTAAAGATTATTGGATTCCAAATCTTCGGCAGCAAGTTGAAAAGGTGGTAAGGAATTGTGTTGCATGCATCTTAGCCGAAAAGATGCAGGGGACGCAGGAGTGCCATTTAAATCCGATTGAAAATGGGAGTATTCCTTTTGATACATTTCATATCGATCATCTTAGACCGTTGCCATCAACAAATAAAACGTATCAGTACATATTTGTAGTGGTAAATGCTTTTACAAAATTTACATGGCTTTATGCTACAAAATCTACTACTACAGATGAAGTTTTGACACGCCTGAAGAAGCAAGCGACTATTTTCTGTAATCTGCATCGAATAATTTCTGATAGGGGAACGGCTTTCACAGCAAATGATTTCAAGCAATATTGTCAGGGAGAAAATATAGAACATGTTTCAACTACAACAGAAATTCCTAAAGATAATGGTCAAATTGAACGACTTAATAGAACATTCATACTATTGTCAGCAAAATTAGCTACACCTAAGTCCTGTGAATGGTATAAGTATATGGAAGTAGTTCAACATTGTTTGAAATCAGCAATACATCGAAGCATTGGCACGTCACCGTTACATCTTCTCTTTGGGACACATCCACGACTTAAAGGTTATCTTGACATCTGAGACATACTTGAAAAGCAATGGCTCGCATCTTTTCATGATAAACGAGATGAAGTACGACTTCCAGCAAGCAAAAATATATCCCGGATCCGACAAGAGAATAAGCAAACTTTTAACAAGAGTAGACGAAAAGTTAGAATTTATCGTGAAGGAGATCTAGTAGCAATTAAACGTATGCAACAGAGTCCTGGTCTAAATATAGCTCATAAATATTTTGGACCGTGTGAAGTTATACGAGTTTTGCGCAATCAACGATTTGTAGTTCGAATGGTAGGGGAAGGAGAAGGACCCTTACAAACATCTATGTCAGCAGATTCTATGAAATTGTGGATCGACGAAATCAATGTTGATTTATTTGAAATCGAAGACGACATGAATGAAGACATTCAGGGCAAATATTCATGCAGGACGACCGAGTGAAGGATAACGAAATTATCTTAATGTAAAAGCTAATCAATCATTCAAGTTTCAAATGTTATGTGCGTGGAATATTCTAGAATGCGACAGCAGTTGTTTATTAGCAGTCCTTGGAGTAATATGTTGAAAGGAACTATCTAATGATTTACAAAATCTGGTAATTCTCTTTCATTAATAAGTTTCCTACATTATGCATAGGAGATTACAGCTTACTTAATTCGATACGAACAAATGAAATGCGTCATCGCATTGCATGGAGAATTAGAACTCTATTATTTTGACAGGCAGATACTGTGAAACGCCAACCTGTTGCAAGAAAGCGTATAGTTCACAATCTTATAATGTGTAGTAGCAGAGAAGCATAGTGCCATGCATACAAGATTACAGCTCACTTATTTTGGAATGTTGAAATGAGATGTGCCATGGCATTGAATGGAGTATTAGAACTCCGTTGCATTGACACTTAGGCACTACGAAGCCCCATCCCGATACGTGGTACTGTAGAATTCACATTCCTCTGAAGTCTTGAATCAGATAAGAATAATGCTATGCATTAAAAATTACAACTTACTCCGATTGAAATATTGAAATGAAATCCGATATCGCGATGCATGAAGCATCACAAAATTAAATGCTTCAACACTTAGAAATCTGGAAACACTATCTCGTTGTAAGGAAGTGTGGGATTCAAATTCTTCAGAAGAGGAGAAGCAGATAAGCATGACGCGATGCATAGAGCATTACGACATACTTACTAACTTTCAACGGGTGAAATGAAATGGAATATCGCGATGCAGGAAGCATTAGAACTCAATGAGTTAAGAAGCGTAGACATCTAGGAACGCTATCCCTTAGCAAGTAAGTGTGGGATTTACATTCTCTCGACGTGTAGACGGAATAAACTTAACACGTTGCATGGAATATTACATCTTAGCGTGTAACAAAGAAATGAGATGCCATATTGCGTTTTATTTAGTAATAGAACTATATTGCTTCGATACGTAGATATCTAGAATCGCTATTCCGTTGGAACGAACTGTAGGATTCACATTCTTTTGAAATGTAGAGGCAGATAAACATAACGCGTTGCATTGAATATTACATCTTATCATGAAACATCGAAGTGAAATACGACATCGCGTTGAATGAACTATTAAAAATCTATTGCTTGGACCCACACGCATATAGAAACGCTATATCTTCGCAAAGAAGTGCAGGATTTACATTCTTTTGAAGTGTAGAAGCTGAAAAGCATAACTCTTTGCATTGAATATTACATGATATTATGAATGTCTGAAATGAGATGCGACATTCCGTTGAATGAAGTATTAGTACTCTATTGCTTCTACACGTAGATATCAAGAAACGCGATTCGTTTGCAAGAAAGAGCATTATTCATATTTTTTTGAAGCGATTTATTCATTTTATAAGTGATTTATTTTGAAGTGAAGTTATTCACATTCTTTGAAGCTAGTAATCATAAGGCATTCTTCAGGCGTCGTAATATTACAATTCATTTCAACAGTTCAAAGTAAGTAACTAGGTTGTAATGCTCTATGCATCGCATTATGCTTATCTGCTCCTACACTTCAAAAGAATGTGAATCCTACGCTTCCTTAAAAAGGATTTGTGTTTATAAATGTCTACGTGTCGACGCAATAGAGTTCTAATACATCATTGAACGCGATGTGGCATCTCATTACAATGTTTCATGATAAGTTGTAATATTCAATGCAACGCGTTATGCTTATCTGCATCTACACTTCACAAGAATGCAAATTCTGCATTTCCATGCAACAGTATGACCCGTCATAGTGTCTGCTTGTCGACGCAATGGAGTTTTAATGCTCCATTCATTGCGATGGCGCATCTCACTTGAACGTTTCAAGGGATGTAATCTGTAGACTGCTATGCATAGCTAAATGCTTATCTGTTTCTGCTTTAAAGTAATGTGAAATTTACAGCTCCATGCAACGATATGGCGCATCTCATTTCAACGTATCAGAGTCTATAAAAAAGCTAATCGAACGTTCAAATGAGATCTGCCACCGCATAGCATGGAGCATTAGAACTCTACTGCCTCGAGACGCAGGTACTATGAAGCGTCATCCCGTTGCATGGCTCTGTAGAATTCACATTCATTTGAATTGTAAAAGCAGATGAGCATAATGCATTGCATAGAAGATTGAAGCTAATGGAGCATTTATAGGGGCGGTAGTATTTAGAATTAGCTATAATATATTAATATTTTAAGTATATATACTGATTAAAAATCTTTATTTAAAACGTCATAAAATGGTACAAAATTAGATAGAATTTTGGGTGATGTAATGTATTTAGTGGGAATATTCTATTCCCAAATAGCTGAGATATATTATATGTGTAAATATATATACCAAATTGAAATGTTTGTGTAAAATATCATGAAACGATATATAATTAGGTAGGTAGGGTGTTAGATGTATTGTAGTATTTGGAGGGGATATTTTATTTACGTTTATAGAAAGTTCTTGATGTGTTTAAATATATACACTAACCTGAAATGTTTACTTATACCTTTCGCTACGGCAGTCCTTTCCGCGCGAGTAGCGCCACTGAACGGGGCACCGCGCCGTGCAGTGTGCATATTACGCATCTGTAGGTTTTGATGTTTGCACTTACGTCTTTCATTGGCACCTTGGAATTCTCTTGTGTATATACTTTTTTGAGAGTTATGTAACAACTGTTTCGTCATATTATATGAAAAATATAAAAATGAGTATATTTTGAGTATTCAGAAATATACATATTAAAAAATTTTACTGTTATTATAAATAAAAATACATTTGAGTTAGTGAGATATCAAATTATACGTTAATTCTTAGTAATGCAACACAGTATAGTAAATTCTAAAGCAAGGTTCCACGCAGAGTCCAACATTACGATATTTACATTCATATCGAGACACGCGTCTCTTGTTTGTCGTAAAGACGATGCATCTTCTATTTCAGTTTTTTCTTCGTGGTTCATACAGTGAAGGAAAATGCCGTTCTGTTGGCCGTAATGGATTGTTGTTGTCTCTCTGATGATATTAAGAAATATTCATATGATAATTTTTCAGCATTTTTCGGATTAAATTTAAGTGAAATTTAGCCATAGATTTCGGTTTTCTTGTGTTATCCTTGTAAACACAATATGCATTCCATACTCATATGTTCAGCAAATGAAAAAATATTTCCGTTACCATTTTAGTGATTTCCGTGTCGAATTTATAGTGATTATCACTATGTCGGCTTTGTCGACACAACCCATGCAAGTATTACAGTTAATGACGCATAGGCGTTTTTGAATAATTTTGTTTCCTCCATGCCTAACAACCGTTGCAGACTCTGAAGTATAGTGGACATAAAAAATATATAAATATATAAATATATAAATATAGTATCATAGTGGATAGCATATATATTTCTTTTTTATCCAGCCATTTCACAACTAATAAATTTTTAGTTGGCCAGGAAGATGCCCCTCCTTTTCTCAGTGTATCAGTAATCTATGGTATTCCTTGTCGCTTTTTTGCTACGGTCTCTCACGCATTTGTATGATTATTATATAGTAAATTAAACAAAGCTGGACTTGAACACCAATTATCTAGGTAAACTGTATGTCCCTTTCCTAGATAGGGCGCCATTAGGGCTTCTGCTATCGTTCTCGATTTTCTAATTTTCTTATTTTGGCTGTTGATTATAGTCGACGACCCAGCGTAAACAATAAGTTCTTGTACAGAACCAGTTCGACAATCACAAAGAATACATGATTTTATCCCAAATCTACTTCTTTTCGAAGGAATGTATTGTTCGAATGAAAGCCGCCCTTTATATAGATGTATACTCTCATCGATGCATAATTTTTGGTAATGATAGAATGAATGGCAGAAATTTTTTGGAACATATCAATCACGTTCCTTATTATATATAATTTATCATTGGTATATGTGATATCTTGACTGAAATGTAGCAACGATAACGATTTAAAATAGCTGTCTCTATGCATAATCTCAGCAAAAATGTCACTACGCAGGAATTTGTTTACACTCCAGTATTCCTTTAAGGACAACTTCTTGTTGCGTGTCATTAGAAATGACACAGCAAAAAAGCAGTAAATTTCGGACAGCATTGTCGCTTCACCATCTTTCATATTATTGTTATTTTTTTCCAATAGGCATTTGTTTCATTTAAAATAAATTGCTCGAACTCGTCTGAAGCAAAGAGTTCAAAGTAATCAATTGCTTTTTCTGATCTGTTAATGTTTGGTATAATTCCTGTATTTTCTGGGGTAAATGGATGTAACTTAGGGATGAATGTGTTTGGCGTCCAGGAATCACAATGGTCCTTATTGTCTCGCTCATTGTTCTCTACTTCTGAGTCTGAGGTACTACATATATACTTTCTTTTTTTGTGCTCAGCGAAATGATCTTCGTTTTCACTCACGGTATCATTTTCGTAATCAGTTAATCCAATCAAGAATTGAATTCCTTTTGAACTCCATCCAGAAATTGTAAGGAGGGTGCAATTAAAAATTAAAAAACAAATTTTACGCAAACATAAAACTAAAATTTTTAGATAATCATTTATAACCTTAGAATTTACCTCAACTGTAAAAGTCGACAATAATCTATTCAACTTACATGTTGTCCGACTTATATTAGTTCAAGTAAGATCTTATATTATAATCCCTGTTTTTTATTATAGTTTTGTGCCTTGCAAATACTTCGTATGTCGAATATGTGTTTGGCAGGCTTTAGTACAGTACGAGCCACTAGATTCAAAAGATATTCTACCGATACGGTAGATTCTGTTTTAGCAACGGAGTCAGCGTAGGTGATCACGCGGCACCGACTATAGTTGGCACCCGTACGCACAGCAGGTCTGGCGAACATCGACTATAGCCGGCATCAGTACGCACAGCACTTCGCGCGGCCGCCGGCTATAGTTGGTGTCCGTAGTGAAAGGGTTAGAACATCACGAAATGATATAAAATTAGATGAGATTTTAAATGTAATATATGATATATAAAATATATGATAAGTGTAAGTATATGTACCAATTTGATGTAACTAATTAAAACAGTATGGAATGATACAAAACTAGATAGGACTTTAGGTGTAATGGAGCATTTAGAGGGGATATTATATATACACTTAAATAAAATTTATGATAAATGTGAACATATATACTAATTTGAAATACTTATTTAACACATCATAAAATGATATAAAATTACATAGGAATATGGATGCATTAGAGTATTTAGAGGGGATATTCTCTTTGAATTTAACTAAAATACATGGTAAGTGTAAGCATATACATTGGTTTGAAATATTTACTTCAAACATAGTAAAATTATATAGTATTAGGTAGGAATGCAGATCTAATGGAATATTTAGTGGGGATATTTTATTTAGAATCGACTATCATATATGATAAGTGTAAATATATGTACTAATTTGAAATATATATTTAAAATGTAAAGAAATAATACAAAATTAGATAAGATTTTAGATACAATGGAGTATTTAGAGGATATTCTATTTAGGATTAACTAAAACATATGTTAAGTTGAAGCATATATAATAATTTGAAATAATTATTTAAAGCGTCATGAAATTATATATAATGAGGCACAATTTTAGTTGTAATTTAACGTTTCGAGGGGAAATCCTTTTTACGATTAAAATAAATGTCTGCAAATATTTGTACCAATTTGAAATATTTATTTAAAATATCATGAAATAGTACGAAATTAGATGGAATTTTAGATGTAATGGACTATTTAGAGAGGGTATTCTATTAGCAATCAATTAAAATATATGATAAGAATAAATATATATACTAATATGGAATATTTATTATTAGAAAATCATAAAATAATGTAAAATTAATTAGGATTTTGGATGTAATAGGGTATTTAGTAATGGTAATCTATTGACAATCAACTGAAATACACGATAAGAGTAAACATATATAATAACTTGAAACATGCACTTAGAATATCATGAAGTGCTATTTCTACAGACACGTTCAGATAAAGAACATTGAATTGTAGAACTAAGAAGCGCCATCGCATTGCATTGAAAGTCAATTACTTTGACAAGCTGATACTTAGAAGTGCAGAATAGTTATACGGAACTGTAGATATTACACATTTTGTAACGTAGTACCAGGTAAACGTAACTGCGTTGTGTAGATACCTACAACTCGCTTACTTTGAAACGTAGAACTAAAAAGCTGTATGGACCATTGGAAGTCAATTACTATGTCAATTTGACAGTTAGAAGAGCCAACAGTTACATGGATTTGTAGGAATTGCATACATTGTTATGAAGTACCTAGTAAGCAAAATTGATATGTATAGAAACTAAAAACTAACATACATTGAAACGCTGAACTGAGAAACGCCATCGCATTGCATGGAGCATTATAACTCTATTACTCTAACACGTAGGCACAATGAAGCGCCTACTCACTGCGTGGACCTGTAGACGCCACATCCTTTAGAATTGTAAACGGAGTTAAGCATATTGGAATGCTTAGAAGATTGTACCCTACTCACTTCGAAACGCTGAAGTTAAACGCGACCATTGCGATATATAAAGCATTAGACCCCTATTGCTTTGAAACGCAGACACTATGAAACGACAGCTCTTTACATTCAGCAGGAGGATTCACTATCATTTAAAGCGTACAAGCAGATATGTTTTATGCGATGCGTAGGAAATTTGAACCTACTTCCATTGAAACGTTAAAATGACAATCGTCACAGAAATGAATAAAGCTCCATTGCTTTGAAACGCAAATACTATGAAGCGCCATCCAGTTGCATGCAACATTAGAATAGATTCCTTTTACGCTTTTCTTATCAATAGGGAAAATTTTTGGACTTGGCTCACCTGTAAAATCTGATGTGGTAGGAATTTTATCGACATCTGACCATTCTTCGCTGTAACTATACAATCCTGTGAACATTACACAATGACTGGAATCATCGGAATCACTTGAATGCTGTAGTGGAATGGCTGTTGATCTTATTCTTGGACCCACATCAATATAACAGTCCTCGACTTTTATATCAAAATCTTCTGAATGTACCGAATAATCCGATAGAGAGTCAGCAATATACTCATCAATAGTATCACTCATATTATGTGGGTAAAAAGTTACAAAATAATAAACCTTGTTATACTGGTAAACTAGAAGCGTAAGCCTACGAAACGGAAGATGAAATGCAATGTTCTAGAATAATTCTTGCTTTGATTGTTTCCAAACTATCGCATAAGTTTTATGTCTTGGGCATAAGAAATGAAGATCGGCATAACCATGGCAAGTACATATAAATCGATGTACAAGATACTCAAACCTGTAAAAAAATTGCACATCATAGTGGGATCAGCGCACAAGCGTCAGACTCAGAAACCCGCGTTTTCACGGGGCCGGCGCTCAAGTGACATACTCAAAAACCTGCGTTATCGCGGGGACGGCTGTCAATGTGTTAACAGCTTCAGGTCTTCAAAAGAATGTGAATTGTACAGTTCCATGCAATGGAATGGAGCTTCATAGTGTCTGCGTGTCAAAGCGGAAGAGTACTAATGCGATGGCACATAGCATTTCATCGCTTCGAGGTAACTAAGCGGTATACTTCGATGCATGGCATTATGCTTATCTGCTTCTACATTTCAAGAGAAAGTAAATGCTAGAGCTCCTTGCACCTGGATTGCGCTTCATAGTGTCTGCGTGGCAAATCAATGGTGTTCTAAAAAACACCATGCATTCCAATGGCCCACCTCATCTCAACGATTCGAAGTTAGTGAGCTGTAATCTTCTATGAATAGCATTGTGCTCATCTGCTTTTGCACTACAACAGAAAGTGAATCCTACAGTTCTAAGCAACAGGGACGAGTTTCATAATGTCTGCCAGTCAAAGCAACGGAGTTCTAATGCTCCATTCAATGGTGTCGCGCATCTCATTTCAACGTTTCAAAGTAAGTAAGTTGCAATCCTCCATACATAGCATTTTGTTTATCTATTTCTACATTTCTAAAAAATGTGAATTCTACAGTTCCAAGCAACTGGATAGCGTTCCACAGTGTCTCGGTGTCGATACAGTAGAGTCCTAATGCTCCATGCAATGCGATGGCGCATCTCATTTCAACGTTCTGAGTAAGTAATTTGTAATTCTCTATGTATAGCATTATGCTTATTTGCTTCTACAATTAAAAATTTTCTTTTCTTCTAGACACCAACTGGCCTGGCAGCCAATGACAGAAAACGAAGTGAACATTTTTATTGGTGTCCTGCTTATATTGGTTGTAGCGCCACTGCTAGAAATTAGATTATATTGAACTCAAAAAAAGGATATGTATACAAGCGTGGATATGAAAAGCGCGACCGGTTTACATCGATACATAGATATTTACACTTATCCTACATTTTCACGGCTTGGACTGAGGACCGTTTAAATAAACTTAGAAATATTGTTAACAAAATTGTCGACACTTTCAAAATTACTGTTAAGACTTGTAAAAATATTGTAATCGACGAAACCATGGTTTCGTGTCGAGGACGCCTCAGTTCTTGCCAATATATCCCAGGAAAGCGGCATAAATATGGTATAAGACTTTGTAAACTGTGCCTTCCGGAAGGATACAGTCACAACATTCTTATTTTCGTCGGAAAAAATGCAACCATAATAGTTAAAGCACATGCGCATGCTGTTGTTATGACGTTGGAAGTTGAATTATTATTTGGAAGCCGCATATTATACGCAGATAGTTTTGACAATAGTGTCCCATTGGCCGAGGAACTTCTGCAAAAGGGAACATTTATTTGTGGTACAGTAAAAATTAATAAAAAATTTCCCCAGCTGCATGCCATACGAAAACAGCAACGGTGTGGCTTTATGTATTTTCAAAATCGGAGCGGCTTTAAATTTTTAAAGTGGACGGATAAGAGGCCGGTATGCATACTAGCCACTTCTGAAAACCACAAATGTGTTACTGTCCAGGGTAGTAACAATAAGTTAAAGCCGGACATTGTGTTCCTTTATAACAAAGCTAAGAAGGGGTTTGATCATCTGACCAGATGTCTTCTTATCACAGTTGATTACGCAGAACAGTAAAGTGGTATAGAAAAATAGTTATCGAATTAGTATGCGGGGCTTCTCTCGTCAATGCCTGTTATATATATAGAAAATGGAGTACTAAAGGTATGAAAATATTAAACTTCCGCGAAAAAGTTATCGATTATCTCTTCAATACAGTGGATCATCACGGTGAACAAACGTCATCTGAAACTTAAGCAGTGCCTAAGAAACGTACACATTTTCTGCGGTGGTTCCAAGGACGTGCGAGAAAAACGAGACAGGGATGTAAAGAATATTATAAACGGATGTCTAGAATAAATGGTAGGCAGTATGCCGCAAATAAGGCGATAAAAGTAAAAACCTGTTGTAACCGATGTAAAGACCAACCGAAACTCTACCCAACATGTATTGAAAAATTACATAAAAAGATTAAATAATTATGTTAAGTTTATAATATTGATTTGTTATGTTTTAAGTATTG
This sequence comes from Xylocopa sonorina, assembly GCF_050948175.1. Lineage (NCBI taxonomy): Eukaryota > Metazoa > Arthropoda > Insecta > Hymenoptera > Apidae > Xylocopa > Xylocopa sonorina. Next base: position 780,139 of record NW_027490201.1, read on the forward strand.
AAAGTTTGTTTACAATGCGGAGAATTATATCACAACAGCTTTGACAAGCAGACAATAAGAATCCCCAGCCCGGTGCAAGGATCAGTCGAATTTACATTCGTTTGAAGTGTAGAAATAGGTAAGGGTAATGCGATACATAGAACATTACAACATTCTTGCTTTCGAACGTTGAAATGAGATACTGCACCGCACCGCATACAGTATTGGAACTCCATTGTTTTTACACGAAGACACTATGAAACGCCGTCCCGATGCATATGTCTGTAGAATTCAGATTCTTCTGAGGTGTAGATGCAAATAAACATAATGCTATGCGTAGAAGATTACAGCTCACTTACTTTGTAACGTTGAAATGAAAAGTGCTATCGCATTGTGTGGAGTAGTAAACTCTAATGCTTCGACACGCAGACACTGTGATCTACCTTCTTGTTGCATGGAACTGTAGAATTCACATTCTTTTGAACTGTAGAAGCAGATAAGCATAATTCTATGCATGGAGGATTACAGCTTACATAATTTGAAATCATGAAATGACATGCACAATTGCATTGCATGGAGCATTAGAACTCCATTCCATTCACACGCAGGCACTACGAGCCGCTACCTCTTTGCATGGAGATGTAACATTCACTTTCTACGGAAATGTAGAAGAAGATATGCATAATGCTATGCTTAGCATATTTCAGCGTACTTAATTTGAAACGTTGCAATGATATGCCGCATAGCAATGCATGGAACATTAAACCTCCATTGCTTTGACACGTAGACATTATGAAGTCACTTCCTCTTGCATGAAACTGTAGAACTCACATACAGGATCCTTACTTTGAAACTTTGAAACTTTGAAATGACAAGAGCCATTCGCATTACATGGAGCACTGCAACTCCATTGCTTTGACACGCAGACACACTGAAGCGCCATCCCGTTGCACGGAACTGTGGAATTCATATTTATAGGAAGTGTAGATGCCGATAAGCATAATGTTATTAATTGAAGATTGCAGCTTACTTACTTTGAAACGTTTAAATGGGATGCGCTGTCGCATTGCATGGTACTTTAGAACTCTACCGCTTTGACACGCAGACACTATGAAGCGCTATTCCATTCCATGGAAATGTATAATTCACAATCTTTGGAAATGTAGAAGCAAATAAGCATATTGCTTTGTTTAGAAGTTTTAGCTCACTTAATTTGAAAATTTGCAATGAGATGCGCCTCTGAATTGAATGAAGTACTAGACCTCTTCCCTTTTCACAAGCAGACTCTGTACAGCGCCATCCCGTTGCATGAAACAGTAGAAATCACAATCATTAGGCATAATATTATCTATTGGCCATGATTTCTATTGCTTTTTCAAGATTTTTCATCAAACATGGTTTTTAGAGTCTTATCATGAATATAAGCTGTGGAACCGAAAATTCGTAAATACTTTACTTTAGGCTTTTTATCAAGCCACATTTCAAATGGCGTTTTACTTTACTTTAAAGCCTTTGTCGGGCTTAAGTTTATTAAATACGTCACAGTTGAAGCTCCTTCCACCCGAAACAGTTTATTTAAACTGGCACCACTTATCATCGTGCGTACATTTTCTGTAACGCTTCTGACCATTCTCTCAGAAACACCAATTTGGGAGTTCGCGGAACTGTTAGATGGTAACTAGTACCCTTTTCTACACAATAACCTTTCATCTCATTTGACAGATATTCTCTGCCATTATCGCTATACAACTAAACAACTTTTAAATTAAAATGAGCCTCGCATCCAGTTGCAAAATCTTTAAGTGCAGAAAATACTGCTGATTTATATGTAATCAGGTATGCTACACGGTAAAGTGTATATTCGTCCACAAACAGGAGAAAATAATTCTTTCCGTTAATAGTTGTAAGAATAATAAAACAAGATACATCTGAATAAATTGAAGCAGCTGAGCTGCTTCGGTTTGCTGTAAAGATGGAGGAAGAAAGCAGGAAGGAAAAGAGAGGGGAAGAACGTTTCGTCCCGGGCCTGCTAGTGGACTCATCAGTAAGGCTACCTAGCAGGCCCTTCCTTAGACGCTGGGATATTAGGGACAGTTCAGAACTTCTATATATTGGAAAGGATGGGTCATCGAGTACTTGCAGGAAAGTGTAAACGGTACTGTCCCTCTAGTGGCGAGTGCCGCCACAAAATAATAAACAATGGTCGCTTTACATGCTCCATATTCTTTACCTTTTCGAATGATAACCGTGCTTGCTTACCTTTAATGCAAGCCTCACATAAATTATCATTCGGCACTATCATTTCAATATGATTTACATCATTGATCATTTTTTTTATTCTTCAATTCTACGAATTTTGATCTTCCAATGTGGCCCAAATGCTGATGCGACAGTTCATAGTCATTATTTATTGCACTATGAATCTGGTGATTAATCAACTTCTCACCATTTTTCATTTGAAAATCAGTAATAGATAAGCTATTTTATTCCTTACCTTTGATTATTTTCTGACCAGTTTTCATCTGACTGTTTCCATCTGTTACAAATACGATGTCCATTCCTGCTTCTTGCATCCCTCTATCGGACAGCACCTTTCTGCCACCGAAATCTTCAAGGGTAGACTCTCGAATGTCGAAAAGACATTATCACATTTGACAATGTGATCCGACGCTCCGGAATCCAACAGAAACTTTAATTTGTTTTTATCGTCTTCCCCATTTTCATTGTACCCCGTCTTAAAGGCAAACGAGGATGACCAAATCTTTGCAATATCCAATTCTTCTGTTACTTGAGCTGCTTGGGCGATCACCTTTTTCTTTTCCGCATGCTGGACCGTTCTTTTATAATAGCAACATTCTTTTATTTTATGCCCTTTCGCCCACTATCATGGCATTTTATATTTATCGTTTCTTTGGCCATTTAAATTATCTCTATCTGTATGTATCTTCTCAGTATGTAATACTTTCGCGCTTGTCGAGCAGCCTGTTCGTAATTTTACTTCATGGACCAATAAACCAGTTTCTACAAATGCTAATGTTAGATTGTCCTCGGGAAATGTTCTATTGCCGTAATTACTCGCCATAGCACGTTGGAAGGATTAGTAGTAAATGAAAAGCTTTATCCGTTTCTTCTAATTTTACATACGCTACTAAAAGTTCCGTGATTATGTCGTTGAGTGGTGTAAAATGTTTGATCAAGGGCTGCTCTCCCTGTAGTTTTAAACTTAATAGTTTTTTTCTAACAGCCAATTGCGTTGCTAAATTATCCCTTTCATATATGCCATCCAATTTCTGCAAAACTTCAGCAGCAGTTTTCGCATTATTTGCGAAGCTCAAAATGGAATCTGCTAAATATTCAGCATCCTCTTTGCTCTCCTCCAATTTTCAGTTATTTTTACTGGAATGGGTTCATCAATAATTATCCAATTCGCTTAACAGTGCACCAATTCTTAATTGCAACATACTGTAGCGATCACCATCAAATTGTTTAATGTTCCTCTTGGTTTTCGTACTTTCCATATTTCTCTTTTTTTTCATAAGGAAAGGTTTATATTCGCTAACAATGTTCCTTTAATAGTTTAAACACTTATATATACTTCTGATATTACACTTATAATCACATAATCACGTACACAAAAGTTATCACTAAAAAGAATATCTACTAAAGTGTCAATACTATTAAAATACGTAAACTGTGCCCATAACCTATTGAATTATAGGTAAATATAAATGAAAAGCTGTCCAAAGTTCTTTATAGTCTGTAACTTTATTCTTAAGGTTTGAAGGTACGTCTTTACGTTTTAAACGCTCTAATAATTGTGAGAACACCGCATAGGAAATATAGCATTCTCCCTCCTAAAGAAATAGACGACGCAAAGTCTGCACGTGTTTTCCTTTCAGGCCACTAGGTATAAACAGTCGTGAACTCTACTCGAACCGACAGAACTATTTCACAGTTTATATACTGGATTCTATTTCCTAACTCAAGATTCATTTTTGTTTCTCCGTTGACATTTGAAATAATGCAACAGCAGTAAGCTGTTATGTATAGCATTATAATTATCTGCCACTACACTTCAAAAGAACGTTAATTCTATATGTCCATGCAACAAGATAGCCCTTCGTACAGTCTGCCTGTTGGAACAACAGGATCCTAATGCTCCATGACATGCAGTGGCGAATCTCACATCAATGTTTCCAAGTAAGTAAGCTGAAACATTCTATGCATAGGATTACGCTTGTCAGCTTTTACACTTCAAAGATATGTGAATTCTGCAGTTTCTTGAAACAGGATTACGCATCGCATTGTCTGCGTGTCGTAACAATAGAGCTCTAATGCTACATGCCATGCAATGGGCCATTCCGTTTCAACATTACAAACCTTGTAAGCTGTAACCTTCTGTGAATAGCATTATACTTGTCTGCGTGTACACTTCACAAGAATGTGAATTCTATAGTTCAATGCAACGGGGTCCGTCTGCATAGTGTCTGCGTATCAAAGAAGTAGGGTTTTAATGCCCCATGCCATGCGATAGCGCATCTCATTTCAACGTATAGAAGTAAGTAATCTGTAATCTACTATGCATGGCATTATGCCGGCTGCTTCTACTCTAAAAGAGTGTAAGTTCTACAGTTCCATGCAACAGGAAGGAGCTTCATAATGTCTACGTGTCAAAGCAACGAAGTTCTAATACCCCATTCAATACTGGGGCAAATCTCATTCCAACGTTTCAATCAAAGTAAACTGCAATCCTCCATGCATAGAATTATGCTCATCTGCTTTTCCACTTTAAAAGAAAGTGAATTCTACGATTCGATGCAACGGAATGGCGCTTCACAGTGTCTGCGTGTCAAATGAGGAGAGTCTTAATGCTCCATGCAATGCGATGTCGCATCTCATATCAACGTTTCAATGTACTTATCTGCTTCTACAATCTTCAATAATGTGAGTTCTATAGTTTCATGCAACGGGATGGTGCTTCACATTGTCTGCGCGTCAGTACTACTGTACTAATGATGCATGCATTGCAATGGCTTATCTTGTTTAGCGTTTCAAAGTATGTTAGCTGTAATCTTCTATGAATAGCATTATGTTCATCTGCTTCAACACATCAGCAGATTGTGAATGCTACATTTCCATCCAGCAGGATGGCGCTTCATAGTGTCTGCGTGTCAAAGAAGTAGATCTGGAGTGCACCATGCAATGCATTAGCGCATCTCATTTCAACGTATCAAAGTAAGGTTGGTGTAATCTTTCATGCATAGCACTATGCTTATCTGCTTCTACACTTCAGAAGGTTGTGAATTCTACATTTCCATGCAACAGGGTGGCGTTTCACAGTGTTTACTTGTAAAAACAATGGAGTTCTAATGCTCCATGCAATGCGACTGTGCATTTTATTTGTACGTATCGAATTAAGTAACCTGTAATCTCCTATGCATATTGTAGGAAACTCATTAATTAAAGACAATTACAAGGTTTTGTAAATCATTAAATAGTTCCTTTCAACTGATATATTACTCCAAGGATTGCTAATAAACAACTGCTTCATCGTTTTAAAACATACACACGAAATATCATTTATTCCGCACATTCGCTCTCGCTCACATTCTTTAATATTCCACGCACCTAATATTTAAAACTTGAATTATTGATTAGCTTTTAAATTAAGAGAATTTCGTTATTCTTCACTCGGCCGTCCTGCATGAATAATCGTTCCGAATGTCTTCATTCATGTCGTCTTCGATTTCAGATAAATATCATAGATTTCTTCGATCCACAATTTCATAGAATCTGCTGACGTCGATGTTTATAGGGGTCCTTCTCCTTGCCATACCTTTCAAACTACAAATCGTTGATTGCGTAAAACTCGTGCAACTTCATACGGTTCAAAATATTTATGAGGTATATTTAGACCAGGACTCTGTTGCATACGTTTAATTCCTACTAGATCTCCTTCACGATAAATTCTAGCTTTTCGTCTACTTTTGTTAAAAGTTCGCCTATTCTCTTATTGGATCCTGGATATATTTTTACTTGCTTGAAGTCGTACTTCATCCCGTTTATCTTGAAAAGGTGCGATCCATTCCTTTTCAAGTATGTCTCGGATGTCAAGATAACCTTTAAGTCGAGCATGTGTCCCAAAGAGAAGATGAAACGGTGACGTACCAATACTTCGATGTATTGTTGATTTCAAACATTGTTGATCTACTTCTAAATACTTACATCATTCACAGTGCTTAGGTGTAGCTAATTTTGCTGACAACAGTATGAATGTTCTATTACGACGTTCAACTTGACCATTAGCTCTAGGATTTCCAGTTGTAGTTGAATCATGTTCTATATTTTCTTCTCGAGAATATTGCTTGAAATCCTTTGCTGTGAAAGCCGTTCCCCTATCAGAAATTATTCGACGCAGATTACAGAAAACAGTCGCTTGCTTCTTCAAGCGTGTCAAAACTTCATCTGTAGTAGTAGATTTTGTAGCATAAAGTCACATAAATTTTGTAAAAGCATTTACCACTTCAAATATGTACTGATACGATTTATTTGTTGATGGTAACGGTCTAAGATGATCGATATGAAATGTATCAAAAGGAATACTCCCATTTTCAATCGGATTTAAATGATACTCCTGCGACCCCTGCATCTTTCGGTTAAAATGCATGCAACACATTTTCTTACCACCTTTTCAACTTGCTGCCGAAGATTTGGAATCCAATAATCTTTACGTACGATAGCTTCAGTCTTGACCACAGAAAAATGTTCACTCATGAGCTCGCCCTATTTCTTATATCTGCATCCGACATGGTACTACTAGTTGAATACCACCTGCAGACTCTCTGTACAGTAAATTTTCCCGCAGAACATAATCATTCGTCTTGTTTTGAAGTACTAAATCTCGAAGTTTCATTACAGTCTCATCTTTTTTCTGTGCCTCCCGCAAACGATCCGTAAGACTTGCATCAGATTCATCGATTAAGAAATTCGTAGGAGGAGGTTTTCTACTAAGCGCATCAACCTGAATCATGTGCTTCTCTGGATGAACAAAGATCTTTCTTATTTATTGTAAGAGTAATAGCTCGGCAATCAAAAACAATAACAAACGAAATTCCTAATAAATGAAGTCCTAATTTCTTCAACGCTTTTACCATTGCTGAAACTTCGAACTCATAGCTACTGTATTTAGATGCAGTAGGAGTTGTCTTACCACTAGAAAATAATATACAGGGTGAAAAGATTTATCTTCGTTATTTCTTTGAAATAAAATCGCTCCGTACCCTAACGCAGAAGCATCTGTATGCAACTCCATCTCTACTTCTACTTGAACCAAATTCAACATTGGTTTCTCACTCAATAAAGGTATAAGTCGTATGAATGCTTCCATTTAAGTCGCTCCAGAGCAGAATTTAGCATTCGCTTGCAGAAGGTTAGGCAAAGGTCGCGCAATTACAGGGTATTCACGGATAAATTTACGAAAATACCCGATGAGTCCAAGTAAACTTTGTACGTGTTTAACATTTTTCGACTCTATAAATCGTCTGACTGCATCAGTTTCAGTGAGGGGCGAAAACAACCATTGTTTATTATATGCCCGAGGAACTCGACAGAAGTTTACCCGAAACAACTTTCTTCTCAACTGAATATTAAACCGGCTCCGCACGCTACAATTAAAACCCTTTCAAGAATTTGATCCCACGTTCAGTATCATTTGATGAAACAATCAAATCATTCATGTATGCTAAAACAATTTCCTCACGAATAAGATCTCTAAATATGGTATTTATAAATCTTTGAAAAACTGCTGGAGAATTACATAAACCAAAAGGGACTCGTAAGAATTCATAATGACCATCTGGTACAACAATTGCTGTATATTTTCGACTTGATTTATCCTGTCGCACGTGAAAGAAACCGTTTTTCAAGTCAAGAGTATTGAAAATGCACGCGACTTGTAACAGATCTAATTGATCTTCAATCAGTTGTAACGGATATCTATATTTAATAATCTTCTTATTAATTTGTCGATATTAATTTGTCGCAATCCTCTGTTCTATCTACACATTAACAATCTCTTTTTTGCGGCGATAGCAATCGTCTCGCCGATTGATATACAGACTCTTCGCCTTTCAATATTAATTTCATTGCAATTTAAGGTTCAAAGGTTTTACTCGACTTGTAATTGCTAACAAGATATTCTATCGCCACTCGCTAATTAGGAACTAATACATGAGACACACCAACTTGATTTACATCTAACACGTCACTCGTTACATCTATTTTAAATATTTCCGGTACAATATTTTCTCTTTCAACAATTTCGCGCGTTACTTTCGGTAATGGACGAAAGTTTACTTTACAACCTCTAGTGCTAACATCAGTTACATTTAAGAAATTCGTTGCTATCAGCAACTTGTGTCGAACAATAGTATGAGAGATTACATGTATACAAATCGGATATGAGTGCCCATCTGCGGTAATTTCTGCTCGAAATTCACCAAATGTTGTATCATTCTTTGAACCTATACCATCGAAATGTAATTCATCGTGTCGTAATTGCGGAGAACCGAACTTAATAAACTCGTCGGTGTGAATTAAACTAAAATCACTTCCTGAATCCATTAATGCTTCGATCTCGTATCCGTTAAGTAAATCATTTTTGAGATACTTTCGGTACGATACACCTAATGTCGCGCAACTCTCTTCACTCGTTTTAAATTTCTTGGGACATTTCGACGCAATATGTCCAGGTTCTTGACATATAAAACATTTTACACCGCGATCATTCGTTGGACAATTCACGCTAATATGATCGTGCCCACCACAAATATAACATCGTACAATATTACCGGTGAACGCCTTCATCTTACCAACACTGACTACCTCTTTTCGTTCATTTCTAACGAAACTGTCTTCACACTTCTCAGATTTTGTTGACATTAGCACACTCGATAAACCTTGATCTCGAAGAATTACGTTTTCAAACGCTTTCGAAAGTTGATCGGTTGTTGTAAACTGTTGAATACGCGCCTGGTTCCGGAGCATTTAATCGGGGATGCCGTCAATCAGATATTCAAGTATTTCATCGTCGTTAGTTGGTACTCGATTTCCGAGAATGATCTTCTCGTGCAAATATTCATGAAATGTCTGGTTCCTCTTCTATAATCATACTTCAAATTTCTTCCTTATTTCAATTTTGCTCTGTGGATGATAAAACGTAACTCTTAATTGTTCCAGCAGTCGGTTGAATGGCATAGTTATATATCCTCGTTTAGAATGAAACGATTGAAGTGCTTTTCCCTTCAGTCGCAAACCCATAGGTAATTATGCAACGTCATCTTCCAATTTATATATCGTCTTCAATAATTTGATCTACTTCTTCCAAATTTCACTATCACAAGATTTTCCAACAAATTTAAAAAGTAAATTTGCAACTGCCGAAATATTCGTTCGCGGCTAACAGAATTGAGATAAAACATTGCATTCATTGCCATTATTCAATGCCAAGAGATTGTCACCGCCACTAACGACATCATATTGTACGCTTCCAAAATTACGCGTCGATCGTCGTTGCTCATTTTCCAAATTTTGCTCAACCTGTAATTAAATGAATTGTCCTTCGTATTGCATCTAACTCAAGACGCAGCATGGCCAGCTCACCTTCTGCTAATTCTTTTTCCTTAAAAAAAAATCAGTTTCTCGTTGCTGTAGATTCATTGCTGACTGCACGTTTGATGATATATTAGCACACTACCCTTCATTATCTTCACGAACTTCTTTCTGCTTGCCATCTATCCTCGTTCCGTCTGCGTCAATATCCATCTAATCAATAATCTAGTCAATATCCAATTAATTTAGCTTTCGAACTAGCAGTTGATAGTTTATGTTCCATTAATATCTTTTTTAGCGCAGTAACTGTGATTTTACTCTAACCTTTGATGGTGAAAATTTATACTCGACACTTGCGTATAAACTCGAATTGTCTCTACATGAAAGTTTATTTTTCATCCTCGCAATATCTCTCAAAACTGCACTCGGGTCGCATGAATAACTTCTCGAACGTTCTAGACCGTCAAGTAACTTTCTCCAACGTTCTGTTTTCAAATACTCGATAATATTCCAATCTTTAGAACGTATCCAATTTAATTCTTGAATGTCTTCTTGATAATTACCACTCCTGAGCCCAAAAACTGTAGAAAACTTATTAACTATAGACAACTACAAGGTTTTGTAAATCATTATATAGTTCTTCTCAACGGTGATATAACTCGAAAGAATGCTAATGAACAACTGCTTCATCGTTTTAAAATATTCATATGAAAACCTCATCTATTCCGCACTCTCGGTCTCGCTCGCAATCCAGAATATTCCACGATCGCATCTCACTTCAACGTATCAAAAAAAGTAAGATGCAATTTTCTATTTGTAGCTTATGCTTATCTGCTTTTACCGTTCAAAAGAATATGTATTATACAGTCCCATGCAAAGAGATGGCGCCCCATAATTTCTGCGTGTCAATGCAGAGGTGTTACACTACTAGTTCTAATACTTCCATCGACGCGATGTCGCATTTTATTTCAATGTTTCATGATAAGATGGAAAATTCAATGCAATGCTTTATGTTTATATCTTCAACACTGCAAAAGCAAGAGAATGTGAACTGTGGCGTCAGACGTACCGCCTGCTATGCCCAGACGCTTACCACCGTCCTTGGCGTCCCCAGATCGGCATCTGCATCTCCTACAGCATCCGGATCCACTGTATGCGGGCAACCCACCTACTCGCTGCCACAGAACGAGGTGGCGACGCCACATACACCAGAGGGAGGATTCCATCGCACGTTGCGAGGGCGAAGAGATCTATGACGGCTACGGACTCGAATCTCCAATGGTTACGTATCCGTACTCCGCTCATCGGTCCACACGCCATCCCCACTCTGGGGCCCAGCGACTCGTGTGCCGCGCGACCCGAGGAGGTTGCGGACGCGCCGATCCAGTCTCAGTCTCGTTCACCGATTCGAACAGAGCAATTGACTCTAAGGAGTTTCGATCTCCGACACGAACAGAACAGTTGTACCTCAGGTATACGAGCTCCCAGCTCAGTGCATCCAACTCATTCACATCTAACATAGTGGAGTCCTTATTTTATTCTATTTCCATTTTCGTGATGAATGAAGTATTAGAAGTCTATTGCTTCGTCACGTTGGCATCTGGAAACACTGTCCACATGCATGGAAATTTAAAAATGGCATTCTACTGAAGTGTAGATGCAGATAAGTATAATGAGATGTATATAGCATTAAAATCTATTAACACACTTCGATCTGTTGATATGAAATGCGATATGGCGTTTAATGAAGCATTAGAACTCTATTGCTTCGATACGTAGAGATTTGGGAACGCTATCCAGTAGCAAGAAACTATTACTGTGAATAATGTGGAAAACACATTTGCAATCTAAGCAAGGTTTCATTAGATCTGGTGGATTTTCCAAGTTTTAGAAAGGGATGGTGGCAGTAGCAGTTGGTTCAGCGCCAGCTGATAAACGTATACAACAAGCAAAGCAACGTAAACGGATTTAAAATGTTGACGATTATATGAATTGAAATATTACACTTTTATAATCCATGTAGCGTTTCTGTTCTTTGTAACTTACGAACAGTCTTAAGAATGTAACGCAATGTAAAGAAGATTGGGCACAAAGAAAGCAGGCCTTAGTCTGAGATAAAGGAACCTTGGATCTGTTAAGTTTTGTGGTTACCGCCGTGCAGTGTAAAGGGATATGTCATTCAGTTTTAGTTTTCTAAACCAGAACAATTCAAACAAATCTGGAGTTGACACATTGGAAGAATAATTATTCCAGTGAAAAATTCTGTATGCAGTACAATAGTAGCTTCACATCCCCTTGATATTCAGCAGAAATTCTTATGCCATTTTACTCTATTTACTAGAATCGAAACTATGAAACCTATTAGGTGGTACTTCTAAAGATATTGTGTATGTATTGGAGGATGCGTACAAAAAGAAAGGACTATTACGTGGATAAATTGTAGAATTCCGTTTGTAATTGATAATTAGATTATAAACATTTATATGCTTTTATCAGAAATTTTAATGTGTCAAAATTGCAGCACACAGGTGTGTAGATATCACTTTGCGATCTCATTTCATTTTGAGAGGTATATATATAAGCATCCATCCAGGCATAAAGCTTGATAATCTTTCAACTATAAAATAATTATGAAACATTATACTTTTTGCTGGCGTTGGTCTATTTTGTCATTTTCAGAACTTGTGAAGCAGCTAGGACTGTAATAAGAAAGTACGTTATATCTTTGCTCATTGTTTCCAAAGAAAATATTAAATGTGAGTAACATAATATAATAAATAACATAATAATAATATAATAAATAAATATATTCAAACGTAATGTATTTAATTTTTATCATTTAGCGTTACAAAATATATTACAATAATATATAAAAATATATTTTACTTTAGTTTTTTCAATATTTTTAATATTTTATATTATCATATTAAAATTTTACAAAAAGTAACAAAATTTTTAGAAGTAGGAATAATTTTTCCTTACATAGTTAATATGTCGGTTCTTTCTAAGAAGACGGTATTTCATTTTTCAAAGTAAGTTTCGACTTTAAATTGACCATTAATTTCTCTAATTTCATTGCATTTCGTAGATCACCGCTAATTTTCAACTTTCCCATTGTCGATGCAAGTTTTAATTCTCCGAAAGATATATAATATTATGTTATTAGTAAAATTATTTTGCATTTCTAATTAATTTGAACATAAGAAATATATTTCTTTTATGAGAAAGCATTGCGAGAAAATTTTGAGAATCCATTGTTAATGTTGTACCTAGTGTTTGACTAGGTTTTTACCATTTTTAAGATCCAAAAACCGTGTACCAGCTTCGTCACTATTAAAATTTACGAAATTTTCATATTGTAAATTTTTGCAAATATGATGTTAATTAACTCTTGAATTATGGTTGCTTGGGCAATTAATCAGACTGATCTATGATGTGCTGTAATGTACGAGGTCTAATACATTTTTTTTTAACATAATGAACAATATAGTATTTGAGCTTACAGTTTTGTTAACGAACTGGCTGTTTAAATTAGTTTAGATGACAATTAATATTTGCATGATCTTTTCCTCTGACTTATCTGTATAATTTGCTCGTTCTTTTCAATTGTTATACATAATTATCCAAATCTATATGTTCCAAATTCTCCTCTAGGAAAGAATCTGGCAACAATTTATCTTATCAATAATATTTTTATTCTGTAAAATAAATTGATTTGTTTACTAAAATATAAATTATACATTCATGTATTAATTGTAAACCTTTAGTTAATTATTCACACCTGTATTACCCGCAGAGTGGGTAAAATCAGACATCCCTTCAGTTTTTTAATATTGCCTCATCGATTAAAGACTGATTAGTAACAGATTTACTGTCTTTGCAAAATAAATGCGTACATTGCATCACCCATTATTTCCAGCTTCCCACTATAATTTTGTGATTCTGAACCAACTAACATCTCTATCGCAGCCATGCGTATACCTGAAACAACACGTGCATAAGGCAATCTTAAATTGAGAGAATTATTTTTCTTAAAAATGAAATTAGAAATATATATAAGTTACTGCAGTCTTTGACAAGAGTGCATTCACAGCAATACCATCATTCATCGGTCCTTCCAAGAGCACACATTAACATTCCAAACTTGGATATTATATAATCGACACGAGTTTGAAACCATATTCGTTTAATTTTTACACTTAGTGATGGGCTGATATTTACTATATGAGGATCTGTGCCTTTCATTGAATATGGTAAGCATACCTTAATATTATTCACAAGATCATAATTTTTCATACCAATGGATTCTATGCCTGGTTAAAGAAATAGCGCTAACAGCATTAACCCTTTCAGCACTGAGTGTGTGGCAAATGGTTTTGTGAGAACCTATATGTGGCGTTCGTTGTTGTCAGACCGGTGGAGTCATCTCTGTGAAAACTGCTCAAGCTGTTCGCAATTCTGTTTCAGCACAGATTGAAGACATGGCGAAACGAGTCAATACATGCCTACGGTTGAATGTTCCCATTAAGAATAACTTATAAGTTACCGATGGATGGTGCTGCTGGTGGTCGGTTACTCACAATCGACCGACGGGTAGTGCTGCTTGTGCTTAATAATCCATAAATTATATACGACTGGTGTTACCAACAACCGATAGCGCATGCTTTCACATACAGCTGGTGCAGCCAATAGTAGGTAACTCAAGACTTATGAACGACTGGTGTTGGCTGCGGTCGGTAGCTTACGATATAACGACAGTAGATGATGCCTGTGGTCGATAAATTATGACATAATGACGGCTGGTATTGCCAATAGCCAGGAATTCAAGAACTATCGACGAATGGCATTGTCAAGCTATCGGTAATCCATCTCTTACTTGGCTTAACATAATCTAACATGCACCAAACTTAATTCAAACCAACCTAATCTCAGTTACACCTAATCTGACTTAACCTGCCTTCGCTCAAATCTAACCCAACCTAACACAATCTAGCATTACCTTTCGTAAACATAAACAAATCAAACCTACGCTTTTTTAAATCTAACCCAACATAACTGAGCAACCTACAAACATTCCCAAACATAACCCAACCTAACATAACCTAGCGTAACCTAACTAAATCTAACATAAGCACACTTCCATCTCGGGGCGGAAGCAACTTCCGCAACTTTCACAGGGATGAGGCTATGCAGTAAGCCTTCCACAGTTACGGTGTGGCAGAAATCCGCTCCGATTGAACGTTTATTCACGTAATATAATATAATAATCGGCTGGTTCAATCGGAGCGGGTCTGCATCGAATACAGGAGCGCCTATCGTGAAATGAAAACGAACAGTCGGAAAGGAATAAGACTTTACTAAAAAATCGTACGGAAGTCCGATATTTTGACGCATATCTAATATATATGTAATTAAAACGTAATTCGAAAAATACAAAGGATAAGAGGAAATATTCTCCAATATGTCACATATACAAATCAACGGATGCAAGGGAGAACATTCGATCTCGGGGTAGCGAGACCGGGGCGCCATCATGATGTAATCGTATAACGCCGGTTCCGCGATGGTGCAGAGAGGAAATGTGGATGATCGAGAGGATAAAATAACAACAACGTAACTAAAGAGAAAGGAAAAGAAAATCTGTGGAAGCATTGCATTTATTAAGAGGAAATCCTACAAATATCGAACAACAGATTATATACCATACCGTCCGGGCAAGGTACAACGAAATAGACGATATCGTGAGAGAAAATAAGAAAATCGAGAAACTTAAAAAGAAAATAATACTTTAGACTGGACGAATCAATATCACTGATTCCGGCCAGCTTAATGGAAAACGCATAACTACGAATCGGTTATAGTATAAGATAGATGCTAGTTGTAGTTCAAGTGGTCCTGGGAGTCCCTCGCCCGTATCAGGGCAGGCAGTAGGATGGTGGAGGGCCTGCAGCCCCCCCTACCCCCGAGTCCCCACTGCCGAAGTGAGTGAGGCTGCTGTGCATATACTGCTGAAAGGTGAGGCTGGCTCGGGATATGGAATCAGCCCCATCGGGTAAAGGCAGAAGATTAAAGATTGAGCAGGCGGTTCGTAGCCCCCAGTCAATAACACAAAAGGATAGGAAAATAGAAATGGATACGAAATGCATATATAAAGGAGAAAAAGAAAGCCGATGTAAGGGAACCAAAAAGAAAGACCAGGATAATGGAAAAGCTACTGATGAGAATAACGTCCTCACTATCAAATAGAAGAATAGGCAGCCACACATCAGACGTAATGATAGATATTATGAGCGAGGATACGACGAAGTTAATGACATATTAGAAATCATTAATGGGAAACATCAGGCATATAAAAAAAAAACTGAGATCGAACTAGTTGCGAACGGTACAGAAAAAAATGAAACAATTAGAGAAGCAGTAAGCATTCGGGGACAAACAATGGGATGAGGAAAAGCAGAAGAAACGAGAGAAATAGGAAAAGATGACGCAAGAAAATCGAGAGCGGGAGATATAATCCTGGAACTTAACAAGAAAACAGGTATAGAGAACAAAATAAAGGAGAAGAAAGGAACTCTGGAAAAAGAATTCGAAGAATCACATACGAGTGCGAGTATCATGCTCCAACTAAGGGACATATACCCGTTAGGTGACTAGAGAAGAAATGAAGGAGTACATAAAATGAAGACTGAAAATAATCGAAAGAATGGTCAAGTTGTTAAAGCAGACGTGGAGAGGAACAGAGTCGCGTTAGTTGAATTTGTACAGGAATACAGTAAAGAGCTGGAGAAGGTCAAACGACTCAGAATAGCATTAACACCTTGTCCCTACAAAGTACTACCGAAAATAGAGAGATGCTTCAAATACCATAAACTGTGACATATCGGCAGAAATTGCGAAGAATTCAAAGATAATAAGGGAATCTGCAGAAGATGCGGATCCCCTATCTATACGATGATCGGTTACATCGCGAATAAACCGAAATGTATCATCTGCAGCGAAGCAGGATCGAAAAATCGGTAATCTGGGATGGTAAGAAGAACAACCATAGAGTGGAAAAGATCATCAAAATGGCTCTAAGAAACGATCTAATCGCGACGAATCCTAAAGAAGACTATACACAGTATAAGAACCGAAGCAAATAAAATATAGACACAATGTTGATAGGAGATTGCATGTACGCTAAGCTGCGAAAAGCAGAAGTGTTTGAGGTATTTTCAGCGTCGGACAATCAATACGTACTACATACCTTCTAAAGTATGAATTATAAGAATAACGAAGAGGGATTTGCAAGCCTCGATGGAGAAAAAGCGAATTGAATGATCTATTTTTAAGTAACTAAAATATATGATAAGTGTAATTATATAAACCAATTTCAAATATTTAATTAAAACATTATGAAATGATATGAAATTAGATAGGATTTTAGATGTAATGGAGTATCTTGAAGGGATATTGTATTTTGAATTAACTAAAATATAAAATATGTATTAATATTTATACCAATTTGAAATATTTACTAGAAAAATCATGAAAGCATGTGGTCCAGCGAGTGGGGGATTAAGGGATCGTTGCGAGGAGCATGAGGCCCAGCGAGTGGGGACTCGCGTCTCCCGGTGGGACTAGGGGCGCGTCTTTCGCGTTTAACTTATGAAATAGTATAATGAAGTAGTATAGCATGAACTTACAATTACGTGTGTGTTGTTCGTGTCTTGCATTCTTAACGTGTGTAACTTCGATATATGAATTCTTATATGCAGGAATACATTAGTCCGGATATAGTATATATATATGTATATATATATACGCACAAAAGTAGAACACAGGTTCTGTTAAAGTCGTCTCCCTGAATTGGAATAGTTCCCATTGAGGTTATGGGCTTCGACTGTCCCTTTCAGCAAGACGAAATCACCCGTGCGAGGTAGACAAGGGTGTTCGTCTTTGGTGCGAGCGAGGCAGATATACTCATTAGTGGGAGTGAGACAGTAGTGCTTGTCGGTGAGATTGAAACAGCGATGCCAGAGCGAAACAGAGATTGAATCGCGATGTTGCATCTCAATTCAGTGTTTAATGTAAGATGTAATATTTAAGTCAAAGCGTTATGTTTATCTCTTCTACACTTCAAAAGAATGTGAGCACTACTCTCCCGTAAAAAGGAATAGCATTATAAGATGTATACTGTTCGATGCAATAGAGTTCTATTACATTATTCAACGCGATATCGCATCTCATTTCTATGTTTCATGATAAGATATAATATTCGTTGCGAAGTGTCACCTATACCTCGCATACACTTCAAATGAATGTAAATGCGATACTTCCATGCTTGGAAATAGCGTTTGCAGATGTCCACGTATAAATGCAATAGAGTCCTAATGGTTCATAAATCGCGATATCGCATTTCATTTCTATGTTTCATGATAAGATATAATATACATCGCAAATTGTCATGTATTCCTCGCATACACTTCAAATGAATGCAAATGCGACACTTCCTCCCTAGGATATAGCGTTTGCAGATGTCTACGTATCGAAGCAATATAGTTCTAATGCTTCTTAAAACGAGATAACGCATCTCATTACTATGTTTCATGTTAAGATATAATATACATTGCGAATTGTCATGTATACCTCGCATACACTTCAAATGAGTGTAAATGCGACAGTTCCTTGCTGCGAAATAGCGTTTCCAGATGTCTACGTATCGAAGCAATAGAGTTCTAGTGCACCTTAAAACGTGATATCGCATCACATTTCTATGTCTTATGATAAGATATAATATTCATTGCGAAGTGTCATGTGTTCCTCGTCTGCGCTTCAATTGAATGTAAATGCGACACTTCCTTTCTAGGAAATTACGTTTCCAGATGTATACGTATCGAAGCAATAGAATTCTCTAGCATCTTAAAGCGCGATATCGCAATTCATTTCTATGTTTCATGATAAGATATATTCATTGCGAAGTGTCATGTATTCCTCGTGCACACTTCACATGAACGTAAATGCGACACTTCCTTGCAAGGAAATAGCGTTTGCAGATGTCTACGCATCGTAGCAATAGAGTTCTAATGCTTCTCAAAACGAGATATCGCATCTCATTTCTATGTCTTATGATAAGATATAATATTCATTGCGAAGTGTTATGTGTTCCTCGTCTGCACTTCAATTGAATGTAAGTGCGACACTTCCTTTCTAGGAAATTACGTTTCCAGATGTCTACGTATCGAAGCAATAGAGTTCTAATGCTCTTAGAAACGCGAAATCGCATCTCATTTCTAAGTTTCGTGATGAGATATAATATTCATTGCGAAGTGTCACTTATACCTCGCATACGCTTCAAATGAATGTATATGCGACACTTACTTGCTAGGAAATAGCGTTTGCAGATGACTACGTATCGAAGCAATATAGTTCTAATGCATCTTAAAACGCGATATCGCATCTCATTCCTATGTCTCATGATAAGATATAATATTCATTGCGAAGTGTTATGTATTCCTCGTCTACACTTCAAATGAATGTAAATGCGACACTTCCTTTCTAGGAAATAGCGTTTCCAGATGTTTACGTATCGAAGCAATATAGTTCTAATGCATCTTAAAACGCGACATCGCATCTCATTCCTATGTCTCATGATAAGATATAATATTCATTGCGAAGTGTTATGTATTCTTCGTTTACACTTCAAATGAATGTAAATGCAACACTTAATTCCCAGGGAATAGAGTTTCCAGATGTTTACGTATCGAAACAATAAAGTTCTAATGCTTCTTAAAACGAGATATCGCATCTCATTTCTGTGTTTCATGATATGATATAATATTCATTGTGCAGTGTTATGTATACCTCGCATACACTTCAACTGAATGTAAATGCGACACTTCCTTGCCAGGAAATAGCGTCTGTAAATATCTACGTATTGTAGCAATAGGGTTCTAGTGCTTCTTAAATCGCGATATCGTATCTTATTTCTATATTTCATGATAAGATATAATATTCATTGCGAAGTGACATGTATACCTCACATACACATCAAATGAATGTAAATACGACACTTCCTTCCTAGGATATAGCGATAGCAGATGTCTACGTGTCGAAGCAATAGGGTTCTAATGCTTCTTAAATCGCCATATCGCATCTCATTTTTATGTTTCATGATAATATATAATATTCTTTGTGGAGTGTTATGTATACCTCGTATTCACTTCAAAAGAATGTAAGTGCAACACTTCCTTGCTAGGAAATAGCGTCCGCTGATATCTACGTATCGTAGCAATAGAGTTCTAATGCTTCTTAACAAGCGATATCGCATCTCAATTCTATGTTTCATGATAAGATATAATATTCATTGCGAAGTGTCATGTATACCTCGTATTCACTTCAAAAGAATATAAATGCGACGCTTCCTTGCTAGGAAGTAGCGTTTGCAGATGTCTACGTATCGAAGCAATAGAGTCCTAATGCTTCATAAATCTAGACATCGCATCTCATTTCGATGTTTCATGTCAAGATATAATATTCATTGTGCAGTGTTATGTATACCTCGCATACACTTCAAATGAATGTAACTGCGACACTTCCTTGCTAGGATATAGCGATGGCAGATGTCTACGTATCGAAGCAATAGTGTTCCAATGCTTCTTAAATCGCGATATCGCACATCAATTCTACGTTTCATGATAAGATATAATATTCATTGTGGAGTGTTATGTATACCTCGTATTCACTTCAAAAGAATGTAAATACGACACTTCCTTGCTAGGAAATAGCGTCTGCAGATATCTACGTATCGAAGAAATAGATTTCTAATGCTTCTTAAAACGCGATATCGCTCCTCATTTCTATGTTTCATGATAAGATATAATATTCATTGCGAAGTGTTATGTATTCCTCGTCTACACTTCAAATGAATGTAAATGCGACACTTCCTTTCTAGGAAATAGCGTTTCCAGATGTTTACGTATCGAAGCAATATAGTTCTAATGCATCTTAAAACGCGATATCGCATCTCGTTCCTATGTCTCATGATAAGATATAATATTCATTGCGAAGTGTTATGTATTCTTCGTTTACACTTCAAATGAATGTAAATGCAACACTTAATTTCCAGGGAATAGAGTTTCCAGATGTTTACGTATCGAAACAATAAAGTTCTAATGCTTCTTAAAACGAGATATCGCATCTCATTTCTGTGTTTCATGATATGATATAATATTCATTGTGCAGTGTTATGTATACCTCGCATACACTTCAACTGAATGTAAATGCGACACTTCCTTGCCAGGAAATAGCGTCTGTAAATATCTACGTATTGTAGCAATAGGGTTCTAGTGCTTCTTAAATCGCGATATCGTATCTTATTTCTATATTTCATGATAAGATATAATATTCATTGCGAAGTGACATGTATACCTCACATACACTTCAAATGAATGTAAATACGACACTTCCTTCCTAGGATATAGCGATAGCAGATGTCTACGTGTCGAAGCAATAGGGTTCTAATGCTTCTTAAATCGCCATATCGCATCTCATTTTTATGTTTCATGATAATATATAATATTCTTTGTGGAGTGTTATGTATACCTCGTATTCACTTCAAAAGAATGTAAGTGCAACACTTCCTTGCTAGGAAATAGCGTCCGCTGATATCTACGTATCGTAGCAATAGAGTTCTGATGCTTCTTAACAAGCGATATCGCATCTCAATTCTATGTTTCATGATAAGATATAATATTCATTGCGAAGTGTCATGTATACCTCGTATTCACTTCAAAAGAATATAAATGCGACGCTTCCTTGCTAGGAAGTAGCGTTTGCAGATGTCTACGTATCGAAGCAATAGAGTCCTAATGCTTCATAAATCTAGACATCGCATCTCATTTCGATGTTTCATGTCAAGATATAATATTCATTGTGCAGTGTTATGTATACCTCGCATACACTTCAAATGAATGTAACTGCGACACTTCCTTGCTAGGATATAGCGATGGCAGATGTCTACGTATCGAAGCAATAGTGTTCCAATGCTTCTTAAATCGCGATATCGCACATCAATTCTACGTTTCATGATAAGATATAATATTCATTGTGGAGTGTTATGTATACCTCGTATTCACTTCAAAAGAATGTAAATACGACACTTCCTTGCTAGGAAATAGCGTCTGCAGATATCTACGTATCGAAGAAATAGATTTCTAATGCTTCTTAAAACGCGATATCGCTCCTCATTTCTATGTTTCATGATAAGATATAATATTCAATCTGGAGTGTTATGTATAGCTCGTATTCACTTCAAATGAATGTAAATGCGACACTTCCTTGCTAGAAAAAGTGTTTGCAGATGTCTCCGTATCGAAGCAATAGAGTTCTAATGCTTCTTAATACGCGATATCGCATCACATTTATATGTTTCATGGTAGGATATAATACTCATTGCGAAGTGCCACTTATACCTCGCATACACTTCATATGAATGTCAACGCGAGACTTCCTTGCTAGGAAATAGCGTTTGCAGATGCCTACGTATCGTAGCAATAGAGTTCTAATGCTTCTTAAAACGCAATATCGCATCTAATTTCTGTGTTTCACGATAAGGTACAATATTCATTGCGAAGTGTCATGGATACTTGGTATTCACGTCAAAAGAATGCAAATGCGGCACTTCCTTGCTAGGATATAGCGTTTGCAGATGTCTATGTATCGTAGCAATAGATTTCTAACGCTTGTTAAATCGGGATATCGCATCTCATTTCTATGTTTCATGATAAGATACGATATTCATTACGAAGTGTTATGTTTTCCTCTTATACACATCAAATGAATGTAAGTGCGATACTTCCTTGCTAGGAAGTACCGTTTTCAGTTGTCTACGCATCGTAGCAATAGAGTTCCAATGCTTCTTAAATCGCGATATCGCATCTTATTTCTATGTCTCGTGATAAGTTATAATGTTCATTGTGGAGTGTTATGTATACCTCGTCTACACTTCAAAAGAGTGTAAATGGCACACTTCCTTGCAAGGAAATAGCTTTTCCAGATGTCTACGTATCGAAGCAATAGATTTCTAATGCATCTTATAGTGAGATAACGCATCTCATTACTATGTTTCATGTTAAGATATAATATACATTGCGAATTGTCATGTATACCTCGCATACACTTCAAATGAGTGTAAATGCGACAGTTCCTTGCTGCGAAATAGCGTTGCAGATGTCTACGTATCGAAGAAATAGAGTTCTAGTGCACCTTAAAACGTGATATCGCATCACATTTCTATGTCTTATGATAAGATATAATATTCATTGCGAAGTGTCATGTGTTCCTCGTCTGCGCTTCAATTGAATGTAAATGCGACACTTCCTTTCTAGGAAATTACGTTTCCAGATGTCTACGTATCGAAGCAATAGAATTCTCTAGTATCTTAAAGCGCGATATCGCATTTCATTTCTATGTTTCATGATAAGATATATTCATTGCGAAGTGTCATGTATTCCTCGTGCACACATCACATGAACGTAAATGCGACACTTCCTTGCTAGGAAATAGCGTTTGCAGATGTCTACGCATCGTAGCAATAGAGTTCTAATGCTTCTCAAAACGAAATATCGCATCTCATTTCTATGTCTTATGATAAGATATAATATTCATTGCGAAGTGTTATGTGTTCCTCGTCTGCACTTCAATTGAATGTAAGTGCGACACTTCCTTTCTAGGAAATTACGTTTCCAGATGTCTACGTATCGAAGCAATAGAGTTCTAATGCTCTTAGAAACGCGAAATCGCATCTCATTTCTAAGTTTCGTGATGAGATAGAATATTCATTGCGAAGTGTCATGTATACCTCGCATACACATCGAATGAATGTAAATGCGACACTTCCTTGCTAGGAAATAGCGTTTGCAGATGTCTACGTATCGAAGCAATAGAGTTCTAATGCTTCATAAATCGCCATATCGCATCTCATTTCTATGTTTCATGATAAGATATAATATTCATTGCGTAGTGCCATGTATACTTCGTATTCACTTCAAAAGAATGTAAATGCGACACATCCTTGCTAGGAAGTAGGGTTTGCAGATGTCTACGCATCGAAGCAATAGTGTTCCAATGCTTCTTAAATCTCGTTATCGCACCTCAATTCTACGTTTCACGATAAGATATAATATTCATTGTGCAGTGTTATGTATATCTCGTCCACACTTCAAATGAATGTAAGTGCGACACTTCCTTGCTAGGAAATAGCGTTCGCAGATGTCTACGTATCGAAGCAATAGAGTTATAATGCTTGTTAAATCGCCATATCGCATCTCACTTCTATGTTTCATGATAAGATATAATATTCATTGTGAAGTGTTATGTATACCTCGTATTCACTTCAAAAGAATGTAAATGCGACACTTCCATGCTAGAATATAGCGTTTCCAGATGTCTACGTATTCAAGCTATAGAGTTCTAATGCTTCTTAAAACGCGATACCGCATCTCATTTCTATGTTTCATGGTAAGATATAATATTCATTGCGAAGTGTCATGTATACCTCGCATACACTTCAAATGAATGTAAATACGACACTTCATCGCTAGGAAATAGCGTTTGCAGATGTCTACGTATCGCAGAAGCAGTGTTCTAATGATTCTTAAAACGCGATATCGCATCTCATTTCTATGTTTCATGATAAGATATAATATTCATTGCGAAGTGTCATGTGTACACCGTATTCACTTCAAAAGAATGTAAATGCGACACTTCTCTGCTAGGAAATAGTGTTACCACATGTGTACGTATCGAAACAATAGTGTTCTAATGCTTCTTAAAACGTGATATCGCACCTCACTTCTGTGTTTCATGATAAGAGATAATATTCATTGCGAAGTTTCATGTATACCTTGTATTCACTTCAAAAGAATGTAAATGCGACACTTCCTTGCTAGGAAATAGCGTTTGCAGATGTCTACGTGTCGAAGGAATAGGGTTCTAATGCTTCTTAAAACAAGATATCGCATCTCACTTCTGTTTCATGATAAGATATAATATTCATTGTGAAGTGTTATGTATACCTCGTATTCACTTCAAAGGAATGTAAATGCGACACTTCCATGCTAGAAAATAGCGTTTGCAGATGTCTACGTATCGTAGCAATAGAGTTCTAATGCTACTTTAAACGGGATACCGCATCTCATTTCTATGTTTCATGACAAGATGTGATATTTATAGTGGAGTGTTGTGTATACCTCGTATTCACTTCAAAAGAATGTAAATGCGATACTTCCTTTCTAGGAAATAGCGTTTGCAGATGTCATCGTATGGAAACAATAGGGTTCTAATGCTTCTTAAATCGCGATATCTCATTTCATTTCTATGTTCCGTGATAAGGTACAATATTCGTCGTGGAGTGTTATGTATACCTCGTATTCACTTCAAAAGAATGTAATAGCGACACACCGTAGCTAAGAAATAGCGTTTCCAGATGTCTACGTATCGCAACAATAGAGTTCTAATGATTAGATATAATACTCATTGTGGAGTGTCATGTATACCTCGTATTCACTTCAAATGAATGAAAATGCGACACTTCCTTGCTAGGAAATAGCGTTTGCAGATGTCTCCGTATCGAAACAATGGAGTTCTAATGCTTCTTAAAACGCGATATCGCATCTCATTTCTATGTTTCATGGTATGATACAATATTCAATGCGAAGTGTTATGTATACCTCGTCTGCACATCAAAAGAGTTTAAATGCCACACTTCCTTGCTAGCAAATAGCGTTTCCAGATCTCTGCGTATCCAAGCAATAGAGTTCTATCGCTTCTTAAAACGCGATATCGCATCGCAGTTCTATGTTTCATGATATGATGTAATATACATTGCGAAGTGTTACGTAAACCTCTTCAACACTTCAAAAAAATGCAAATGGCACACGTCCTTGCATAGGAAATGCGTTTCGAGATGTCTACGTATTGAAGCAATGGAGATCTAATGCTTCCTAGTACGCGATATCGCACCTAATTTCCATGTTCTATGATAAGATATAATATTCATTGCTAAGTGTTATGTATACCCAGTCTACACTTCAAAGGAATGTAAATGCCACACTTCCGTGCTAGGAAATGCGTTTCCAGATCTCTACGTATCGAAGCAATGGAGTTCTAATGCCTCTTGAAACGCGATATCGCATCTCGTTTCTATGTTTCATGATAAGATGTAATATTCATTGCGGAGTGTCATGTATACCACGTATTCACTTCAAAAGAATGTAAATGCTTGACACTTCCTTGCTACGGAGTAGCGTTTGCAGATGTCTGCGTATCGAAGCAATAGAGTTCTAATGCCTCTTGAAACGCGATATCGCATCTCGTTTCTATGTTTCATGATAAGATGTAATATTCATTGCGGAGTGTCATGTATACCACGTATTCACTTCAAAAGAATGTAAATGCTTGACACTTCCTTGCTACGGAGTAGCGTTTGCAGATGTCTGCGTATCGAAGCAATAGAGTTCTAATGCATCTTAAAACACGATATCGCATCTCATTCCTATGTCTCATGATAAGATATACTATTCATTGTGGAGTGTTATGTATACCATGTATTCGCTTCAGAACAATGTAAATGCGACACTTCCTTGCTAGGAAGTAGCGTTTTGCAGCTGTCTACGTATCGAAGCGATAGAGTTCTAATGCATCTTAAAACGCGATATAGCACACCACTTCTATGTCTCATGATAAGATATAATATTCATTGCGAAGTGTTATGTATTCCTCGTCTACACTTCGAATGAATGTAAATGCGACACGTCCTTGCTAGGAAATAGCGTTGGCAGATGTCCACGTATTGTAGCAATACATTTCTAATGCTCCTTAAATCGCGATATCGCAACTCATTTCTATGTCTCATGATAAGATATAATTTTCATTGTGCAGTGTTATGTATATCTCGTCTACACTTCAAATGAATGTAAATGCGACACTTGCATGCTAGGAAATAGCGTTTGCAGGTATCTACATATCGAAGCAATAGAGTTCTAGTGCTTCTCAAAACGCGATATCGCATCTCATTTCTATGTTTCATGATAAGATATAATACTCATTGCGAAGTGTTATGTTTTCCTCGTCCACACTTCAAATGACTGTAAATGCGACACTCCCTTGCAAGGAAGTAGCGTTTTGCAGATGTCTACGTATCGAAGCGATAGAGTTCTAATGCATCTTAAAACGCGATATAGCACACCACTTCTATGTCTCATGATAAGATATAATATTCATTGCGAAGTGTTATGTATTCCTCGTCTACACTTCGAATGAATGTAAATGCGACACGTCCTTGCTAGGAAATAGCGTTGGCAGATGTCCACGTATTGTAGCAATACATTTCTAATGCTCCTTAAATCGCGATATCGCAACTCATTTCTATGTCTCATGATAAGATATAATTTTCATTGTGCAGTGTTATGTATATCTCGTCTACACTTCAAATGAATGTAAATGCGACACTTGCATGCTAGGAAATAGCGTTTGCAGGTATCTACATATCGAAGCAATAGAGTTCTAGTGCTTCTCAAAACGCGATATCCCATCTCATTTCTATGTTTCATGATAATATATAATATTCATTGTGCAATGTTATGTATACCTCGCATACATTTCAAAAGAATGTAAATGCGACACTTCCTTGCCAGGAAATAGCGATTGCAGATGTCTACGTATCGACGCAATAGAGTTCTAATGCTTCTTGGAACGGGATATCGCATCTCATTTCTATGTTTCATGGTAAGATATAGTATTCATTGCGAAGTTTCACGTGTTCCTCGTATGCACTTCAAATGAATGTAAATGCGGCACTTCCTTCTTAGGAAATAGCGTTTGCAGATGTCTACGTATCGTAGCAAGCGTGTTATAATGCTTCTTAAAACGAGATATCGCATCTCATTTCTATGTTTCATGATAACATATAATATTCATTGCGAATTATTATGTATACCTCGCATACACTTCAAATGAATGTAAATGCCAAACTTCCTTGCTAAGAAATAGCGTTTGCAGATGTCTACGTATCGTAGCAATAGAGTTCTAGTGCTTCTTCGAACGGGATATCGCATCTCATTTCTATGTTTCATGATAATATAATAATATTCATTGTGCAATGTTATGTATACCTTGCATTCACTTCAAGAGAATATAAATGCGACACTTCCTTGCTAGGAAATAGCGTTTGCAGATTTCTGCGTATCGTAGCATTAGATTTCTATTGCATCTCAAAACACGATATCGCATCTCATTTCTATGTTTCATGATAAGATATAATGTTCATTGCGAAGTGTTATGTATACCTCGCATACACTTCAAATGAATGTAAAAGCGACACTTCCTTTCTAGGAAATAGCGTTTCCAGATGTTTACGTATCGAAGCAATAGAGTTCTAATGCTTCTTATATCGCCATATCGCATCCCTTTTCTATGTTTCATGATATGATATAATATTCATTGTGAAGTGTTATGTATACCTCGTATTCACTTCAAAAGAATGTAAATGCGACACTTCCTTGCTAGGAGATAGCGTTGGCAGATGTCTACGTATCGGAGCAATAGAATTCTAATGCTTCTTAAACCGAGATATCGCATCTCAATTCTATGTTGCTTGATAAGATATAATTATCATTGCGTAGTGTCATGTATACATCGTATTCACTTCAAAAGGATGTATATGCGACAGTCCCTTGCTAGAAAGTAGCGTCTGCAGATGTCTACGAATCGAAGCAACAGTGTTCTAATGCTTCTTAAATCGCGAAATCCCATCTCATTTCTATGATTCATGATAAGATATAATATTCATTGTGGAGTGATATGTATACCTTGCATTCACTTCAAATGAATGTAAATGCGACACTTACATGCTAGGAAATAGCGTTTGCAGATGTCTACTTACCGCAGTAATAGAGTTCTAATGCTTCTTAAAACGCGATATCGCATCTCATTTCTATGTTTCATGATAAGATATAATATTCATTGTGGAGTGACATGTATACCTTGCATTCACTTCAAATGAATGTAAATGCGACACTTCCATGCTAGGAAATAGCGTTTGCAGATGTCTACGTACCGCAGTAATAGAGTTCTAATGCTTCTTAAAACGCGACATCGTATCAGACTTCTATGTTTCATGATTAGATGTAATATTCATTGCGAAGTGTCATGTATTCCTCGCATACACTTCAAATGAATGTAAATGCGACACATCCTTGCTAGGAAATAGCGTGTGCAGATGTCTACGTACCGTAGCATTAGAGTTCCAATGCCTCTTATAACGCGATATCGCATCTCATTTCTATATTTCATGATATTATACAATATTCATTGCGTAGTGACATGTATACCTCAAATACACTTCAAATGAATGTAAATGCGACACTTCCTTGCTAGGAAATAGCGATGGAGATGTCTACGTATCGAAGCAATAGGGTTCTTATGCTTCTTAAATCGCCATATCGCATCTCATTTCTATGTTTCATGGTAAGATATAATATTCATTGCGTAGTGTCTTGTATATCTCGCATACACTTCAAAAGAATATAAATGCGATGCTTCCTTGCTAGGAAGTAGCGTTTGCAGATGCCTACGTATCGAAGCAATAGAGTTCTAATGCTTCTTAAATCGCGATATAGCAGCACATTTCTATGTTTCATTATAAGATATAATATTCATTGCCAAGTGTCATGTGCACCTAGTATTCCTTTCAAAAAAATGTAAATGCGACTCTTCCATGCTAGGTAGTAGCGCTTGCAGATGTCAACGTATCGAGAAATAGGGTTCTAATGCTTCTTAAATCACAATATCGCATCTCATTTCTATGTTTCATGATAAGATATAATATTTATTGTGGAGTGTTATGTATACCTCGTATTGACGTCAAAAGAATGTAAATACGACACTTCCTTGCTAGGAAATTGCGTCTGCAGATATCTACGTATCGTAGCAATAGAGTTCTAATGCTTCTTAAAAAGCGATATCGCATCTCATTTCTATGTTTCATGATAGGATGTAATATTAATTGCGAAGTGCCATGTGTACCTCATTTTCACTTAAAAAGAATGTAAATGCGACACATTCTTGCTAGGAAGTAGCGTTTGCAGGTGTCTACGTATCGGAGCTATAGAGTTCTAATGCTTCTTAAAACGCGATATCGCATCTCATTTCTATATTTCATGATAAGATATAATATTCATTGCGAAGTGTCGTATATACCTCATATTCACTTCAAACGTATATAAATGCGACACTTCCTTGCTAGGAAATTGCGTTTGCAGATGTTTATCTATCGAGGCAATAGAGTTCTAATACTTCTTAAAACGCGATATCGCATCCCATTTTTATGTTTCATGATAAGATATAATATTCATTGTGAAGTTTCACGTATTCCTCGTATTCACTTCAAACGAATGTAAATGCGGCACTTCCTTCTTAGGAAATAGCGTTTGCAGATGTCTACGTACCGTAGCAAGCGTTTTATGATGCTTCTTAAAACGAGATATCACATCTCATTTCTATGTTTCATGATAATATATAATATTCATTGTGCAATGTTATGTATACCTCGCATTCACTTCAAAAGAATATAAATGCGACACTTCCTTCTTAGGAAATAGCGTTTGCAGATGTCTACGTACCGTAGCAAGCGTTTTATAATGCATCTTAAAACGCGATATCGCATCTCATATCTATGTCTCATGATAAGATATAATATTCATTGTGTAGTATTATGTATACCTGTTTTCACTTCAAAAGAATGTAAATGCGACACTTCCTTGCTAGGAAATAGCGTTTCTAGATGTCTACGTATCGAAGCAATATAGTTGTAATGCTTCTTAAAAAACGATATCGCATCTCAGGTATATGTTGCATGATAAGATATAATATTCATTGCGAAGTGTTATGTATACCTCGTCAACACTTCAAACGAATGTAAATGTCACACGTCCTTGCTAGGAAGTGCGCTTCCAGATGTCTACGTATCGAAGCAATAGTGTTCTAATGCTTCTTAAAACGCCATATCGCATCTCAGTTCTATGTTTCATGGTATGATACAATATTCAATGCGAAGTGTTATGTATACCTCGTCTGCACATCAAAAGAGTTTAAATGCCACACTTCCTTGCTAGCAAATAGCGTTTCCAGATCTCTGCGTATCCAAGCAATAGAGTTCTATCGCTTCTTAAAACGCGATATCGCATCGCAGTTCTATGTTTCATGATATGATGTAATATACATTGCGAAGTGTTACGTAAACCTCTTCAACACTTCAAAAAAATGCAAATGGCACACGTCCTTGCATAGGAAATGCGTTTCGAGATGTCTACGTATTGAAGCAATGGAGATCTAATGCTTCCTAGTACGCGATATCGCACCTAATTTCCATGTTCTATGATAAGATATAATATTCATTGCTAAGTGTTATGTATACCCAGTCTACACTTCAAAGGAATGTAAATGCCACACTTCCGTGCTAGGAAATGCGTTTCCAGATCTCTACGTATCGAAGCAATGGAGTTCTAATGCCTCTTGAAACGCGATATCGCATCTCGTTTCTATGTTTCATGATAAGATGTAATATTCATTGCGGAGTGTCATGTATACCACGTATTCTCTCCAAAAGAATGTAAATGCGACACTTCCTTGCTAGAATATAGCGATGGCAGATGTCTACGTATGGACGCAATTGAGTTCTAATGCTTCTTAAAACGAGATATTGCATCTCATTTCTTTGCTTTATGATAAGATATAATATTCATTGCGGAGTGCCTTGCATTCCTCGCATACACTTCAAATGAATGTAAATGCGACACTTCCTTGCTAGGAACTAGCGCCTGCAGATGTCTACGTATCGAAGCAATAGAGATCTAATGCTGCTTAAACCGTGATATCGCATCTCATTTCTATGTTTCATGATAGGATATAATATTCATTGCGAAGTGTCTTGTATACATTGCATACACTTCAAATGAACGTAAATGCGACACTCCCTTGCTAGGTAATAGCGTTTGCAGATGTCTACTTATCGTAGCATTTGTGTTCTAATGCTTCTCAAAACGCGATATCGCATCTCATTTCTATGTTTCATGATAAGATACAATATTCATTGCGAAGTGCCATGTATACCTCGTATTCACTTCAAAACAATGTAAATGGGACACTTCCTTGCTAGGAAATAGCGTTTGCAGATGTCAACGTATCGTAGCAATAAAGTTCTAATTCTTCTTAAAACGCGACATCGCATCTCATTTCTATGTTTCATGATAAGATATAATATTCATTACGAAGTGTTATGTATACCTCGTATTCCTTTCAAGAGAATGTAAATGCGACACTTCATTGCTAGGAAATAGCGTTTGCAGATGTCTACGTATCGTAGCAATAAAGTTCCAATGCATCTTATATCGCGATATCCCATCTCATTTCTATGTTTCATGATAATATATAATATTCATTGTGCAATGTTATGTATACCTCGCATACATTTCAAAAGAATGTAAATGCGACACTTCCTTGCCAGGAAATAGCGATTGCAGATGTCTACGTATCAACGCAATAGAGTTCTAATGCTTCTTGGAACGGGATATCGAATCTCATTTCTATGTTTCATGGTAAGATATAGTATTCATTGCGAAGTTTCACGTATTCCTCGTATGCACTTCAAATGAATGTAAATGCGGCACTTCCTTCCTAGGAAATAGCGTTTGCAGATGTCTACGTATCGTAGCAAGCGTGTTATAATGCTTCTTAAAACGAGATATCGCATCTCATTTCTATGTTTCATGATAACATATAATATTCATTGCGAAGTGTTATGTATACCTCGCATACACTTCAAATGAATGTAAATGCCAAACTTCCTTGCTAAGAAATAGCGTTTGCAGATGTCTACGTATCGTAGCATTAGATTTCTATTGCATCTCAAAACACGATATCGCATCTCATTTCTATGTTTCATGATAAGATATAATGTTCATTGCGAAGTGTTATGTATACCTCGCATACACTTCAAATGAATGTAAAAGCGACACTTCCTTTCTAGGAAATAGCGTTTCCAGATGTTTACGTATCGAAGCAATAGAGTTCTAATGCTTCTTATATCGCCATATCGCATCCCTTTTCTATGTTTCATGATATGATATAATATTCATTGTGAAGTGTTATGTATACCTCGTATTCACTTCAAAAGAATGTAAATGCGACACTTCCTTGCTAGGAGATAGCGTTGGCAGATGTCTACGTATCGGAGCAATAGAATTCTAATGCTTCTTAAACCGAGATATCGCATCTCAATTCTATGTTGCTTGATAAGATATAATTATCATTGCGTAGTGTCATGTATACATCGTATTCACTTCAAAAGGATGTATATGCGACAGTCCCTTGCTAGAAAGTAGCGTCTGCAGATGTCTACGAATCGAAGCAACAGTGTTCTAATGCATCTTAAATCGCGATATTGCATCTCATTTCTATATTTCATGATAAGATATAATATTCATTGTGCAGTGTTATGTATACCTCGTATTCACTTCAAAAGAATGTAAATGCGACACTTCCTTGCTAGGAAGTAGCGTTTGCAGATGTCTACGAATCGAAGAAATAGAGTTCTAATGCTTCTTAAATCGCGAAATCCCATCTCATTTCTATGATTCATGATAAGATATAGTATTCATTGTGCAGTGTTACGTATACCTCGTATTTTCTACAAAATAATGTAAATGTGACACTTCCTTGCTAGGAAATGGCGTTTGCAGATGTCTACGTATCCAAGCAATAGAGTTCTAACACCTCTTAAATCGCGATATTGCATCTCATCTCTATGTTTCATGATAGGATAAGATATTAATTGCCAAGTGTCATGTATACCTCGTATTCACTTCAAAAGAATGTAGATGCTACACTTCCTTCCTAGGAAATAGCGTTTGCAGGTGTCTACGTGTCGAAGCAATAGATTTCTAATGCTGCTTAAATCGCGATATCGCATCTCATTTCCATGTTCATGATAAGATATAATATTTATTGTGCAGTGATATGTATATCTCGTCTACACATCAAAAGAATGTAAATACGACACTTTCTTGCTGGCAAAATAGCGTTTGCAGATGTCTACGTATCGAAGCAATAGAGTCCTAATGCTGCTTACATCGCGATATCGCATCTCATTTCCATGTTTCATGATAAGATACAATATTCATTGCGAAGTGTCTTGTATACCTCGCATACACTTCAAATGAATGTAAATGCGACACTTCCTTGCTAGGAAATAGCGTTGGCAGATGTCTACGTATCGAAGCAATAGAGATCTACTGCATCTTAAATCGCGATAACGCATCTCATTTCTTTGTTTCATGATAAGATATAATATTCATTGTGCAGTGTTATGTATACCTCCTATTCGCTTCAAAAGAATGTAAATGCGACACTTCCTTGATAGGAAATAGCGTTTGCAGATTCTACGTATCGTAGCAATAGAGTTCTAATTCTTCTTAAAACGCGATATCGCATCTCATTTCTATGTTTCATGATAAGATACAATATTAATTGCCAAGTGTCATGTATACCTCGTATTCACTTCAAAAGAATGTAAATGCTACACTTCCTTGCTAGGAAATAGCGTTGGCAGATGTCTACGTATCGAAGCAATAGAGATCTACTGCTTCTTAAATCTCCATATCGCATCTCATTTCTATGTTTCATGATAAGGTAAAATATTCATTATGAAGTGTCATGTATGCCACGTATTCACTTCAAAAGAATGATAATGCGTCACTTGCTTGCTAGGAAATAGCGTTTGCAGATGTCTACGTATCGAAGCAATAGTGTTCTAATGCTTCTTAAATTGCGATATCGCATCTCATTTCTATGTTTCATGTTAAGATATAATATTCATTCCGAAGTGTCACGTATACCTCGTATTCACTTCAAACTAATGTAAATGCGACAATTCCTTGCTAGGAAGAACCGTCTGCAGATGTCTACGTATCGAAGCATTAGAGTTCTAATGCTACTTCTATCGCGATATCGCATCTCATTTCTATGTTTGATGATAAGATATAATATTCGTTGCGATGTGTTATGTATTCCTTGTCTACACTTCAAAAGAATGTAAATGCAAGACTTCGTTGCTAGGAAATAGCGTTTCCAGATGTCTACGTACCGAAGCAATAGAGTTCTAATTCTTCTTAAAACGCGATATCGCATCTCATTTCTACGTTTCAAGATAAGATATAATATTCATTGTGGAGTGTTATGTATACCTCGTATTCACTTCAAAAGAATGTAAATGCGACTCTTCGTTTCTAGGAAATTACGTTTCCAGATGTTTACTTTTCAAAGCAATAGATTTCTAACGCTTCTTAAAACGCAATATCGCATCTCATTTCTACGTTTCATGATAAGATATAATATTCATTGTGCAGTGTTATGTATATCTCGCCTACACTCCAAATGAATGTAAATGCGACACTTCCTTGCTATTAAATAGCGTTTGCAAACGTCTACGTATCGTAGCAATAGAGTTCTAACGATTCTTAATTCGCGATATCGCATCTCATTTCTATGTTTCATGATAAGATATAATATTCATTGCGAATTGTTATGTATTCCTCGTATTCACTTCAGAAGAATGTAAATGCGACACATCCTTCTTAGGAAGTAGCGTTTGCAGATGTCTACGTATCGATGCAATAGTCTTCTAATCCACCTTAAATCGCGATATCATATCTCATATCTATGTTTCATGATAAGATATAATATTCAATGCGAAGTGACATGTATACTTCAGAAGAAAGTAAATGCGACACTTCCTTGCTAGGAAATAGCGTTTGCAGATGTCTCCGTATCGAAGCAGTAGAGTTCTAAAACTTCTTAAAACGCGATATTTCTCCTCATTTCTGGTTCATGATAAGATATAATATTCATTGTGGAGTGTTATGTATACCTCGTATTCACTTCAGATGAATGTAAATGCGACACTTCCTTGCTAGGATATAGCGTTTGCAAAAGTCTACGTATCGAAGCAATAGAGTTCTAATGCCTTATAAATCGCGATATCGCATCTCATTTCTATGTTTCATGACAAGATATAATATTCATTGTGGAGTGTTATGCATACCTCGTATTCACTTCAGATGAATGTAAATGCGACACTTCCTTCCTAGGAAATAGCGTTTGCAGATGTCTACGTATCGCAGCAATAGAGTTCTAACGCTTCTCAAAACGCGATATCGCATCCCATTTCTATGTTTCGTGATAAGGTATAATATTCATTGTGTAGTGTTACGTATACCCCGCATTCGCGTCAAAAGAATGTAAGTGCGACACTTCCTTGCTATTAAATAGCGTTTCCAGATGTCTACATATCGAAGCAATAGAGTTCTAATGCATCTTAAATCGCGATATCGCGTCTCATTTCCATGTTTCGTGATAAGATATAATATTCATTGTGGAGTGTTATGTCTACTTCGTATTCACCTCCAAAGAATGTCAATGCGACACTTGCTTGCTAGGAAATAGCTTTCCAGATGACTACGTTGTAACGTCTCGCGTACTGCCTTCCATCCCCCAGCGCCTCCCACAGCATCCGGCAGCGACGTACTCACCGTCAGCAGCACCTAAGCACACGGGACATGCGCCACCACAACCAAACATACACCTCGTCCGCCGAGCCATGGCTGCTATCAAGGTACGAAGACCTAGGAGTTCGACCGATCGACCGTGTGACAACGTGCAGCATTTCCAAAGCCAGGAAAGGTGCAGCATCCAACCAGACGACTGGACCACTGGGCACAACAGCGAATCACCTACACCATTACAGCGTTATTCCTATTTCCAAAGTATATATTCGAAAATCGTACTCTAGATCTAAGTACTCGACACATACATTGTACATACGCAAACAACACACACATAGGTTCCATGATCAATATAAATATCCATAATTATAAGTTGAGGTACGCTCTGGCGGGTGTCCGACGCGCGCGGCTCACGCGTAACGCGAGCCGCGCCCCACTCCGACCGGCCGCCCCACTGCGCGGACCGAGCGGCTACCCCACTCCGGGGTCCAGCGACTCGGGCGCCACGCGACCTAAGGAGGGCGCGGACCCGCGATCCGAAAGGCAGTATTCTCCGAGCTGCGTTCCAAGCTGATCATTAGAGAGCTCTAATGCCTACGGGCTATTATCCACCTTAGTCAGAGGTGTTCGTAATTCTATTCTAAATTCAAGTTCAATTCCAATCATCGAGTCTCGTTCTAATTCCAATCCTAAACAATTATGTCTACTTTTAACTTAGTCTTAGGGAAAGTACAGTGTAAGCTTAGGATTAACTTAGAATATACTTTGATTTTACCACCTAACTACTAGTTCAGTTATTGATAATTTCCATTAACTTCATTCTTATCCTACGAGTTCTTCCACGAGCCAACGCGTGGACATTCTACATTCAAACCAATCGTTAGTCGATCATTCGTAATCAGCTGGTTAGAGCGGACCGCCGCTTAGCTTCGCTGACCCGTACGTGAGACTGCGTGCAGATAACGTCGACATTTCACTCTCTGGACCGACAGGCTAGAGCGGACCGCCGCTTACCCGAGTCGTATCTAGTCTGCTGAAGTTAGACGCGAATGTGCAGTAATTCGAAGCGAAAGGCTCGAAGACGTGCGGGAAGGAAGAACTTCCTACGCCGTCTCGTACGTGAATACGTGGGCACCAAAGCCTTACCGTCGATCTGTGCATCCGCCACCGTCCTCGTGACTTCTCAACGTTCCACGCCGACAACCTTATCCGATCCAAGGAAGCCGAACATTGCTGAATCCCCGCAACCCTGGGCGCTCATCCCTTGGACATGCAGCCTCGCAGTCCTTACGCAGCATCGATACCAGACTACGATCCACGGAAGCAGAGATATCTCAGGAATGAATATTGATTTGTTCGCTATCAAGACGGCAAAGGTAGGATTTTTCCACATTTACCGCGTTAGCGTGTTCGTAAAAGCGTTCGTTGTCCCACGGAAGGAACGCGGCATTAGTCGCAATTAAGCGAGCCGTTTCCGCGAACTGGCTGCGTGTAGTGTCCGAATAAAGCGGAAATTTTCCACCATCGTGACGTGACAACGTATCGAAGCATTAGAGTTCTAAAGCTTCCAAAATCGCGATATCGCATCTAATTTCTATATTTCGTGATAAGGTATATTCATTGCGAAGTGTCCCTTACACTTCGCATACACTTCAAATGAATGTAAATGAGACACTTCCTTCCTAGGAAATAGCGTTTGCAGATGTCTACGTATCGTAGCAATAGAGTTCTAATGCTTCTTAAATCGTCATATCGGACCTCACTTCTACGCTTCATAATAAGATATAATATTCATTGTGCAGTGTTATGTATATCTCGTCTACACTTCAAATGAATGTAAATGCGACACTTCCTTGCTTGGAAATAGCGATGGCAGATGTCTACGTATCGTAGCATTAGAGTTCTAATCCTTCTTAGAACGCGATATCGCATCTCATTTCTATGTTTTATCATAAGATACAATATTCATTGCGGAGTGTCATATATATTTCGTATTCACTTCAAACGAATGTAAATGCGACACTTCCTTGCTAGGAGGTAGCGTTTGCAGATGTCTACGTATCGAAGCAATAGAGTTCCAATGCATCTTAAATCGCGGTATCGCATCTCATATCTATGTTTCATGATAAGATACAATATTCAATGCGAAGTGTCATGTATACCTCGCATTCACTTCAAATGAATGTAAATGCGACACTTCATTGCTAGGATATAGCGATGGCAGAAGTCTACGTATGGAAGCAATAGAGTTCTAATGCTTCTTAAATCGTCATATCACATCTCATTTCTATGTTTCATGATAAGATATAATATTCATTGTGCAGTGTTATATATACCTCGTATTCACTTCGAAAGAATATAAATGCGACACTTCCTTCCTAGGAAATAGCATCTGCAGATATCTACGTATCGTAGCAATAGAGTTCTAATGTTTCTTAAATCGCGATATCGCATCTCACTTGTATGTTTCATGATGAGATACAATAATCATTGCGGAGTGTCATGTATACTTCGTATTCACTTCAAAAGGATGTAATTGCGACACTTCATTGCCAGGATATAGCGCTTGCAGATGTCTATGTATCGAAGCAATAGAGTTCTAATGCTTCTAAAATCGCGATATTGCATATCACTTCCACGTTTCATGATAAGATATAATATTCATTGTGCAGTGTTATGCATATCTCACCTACACTTCAAAAGAATGTAAATGCGACACTTCCTTGCTAGGTAATAGCGTTCGCAGATGTCTACGTATCGTAGCAAATGTGTTCTAATGTTTCTTAAAACGCGATACCGCTCCTCATTTCTATGTTTCACGATAAGATATAATTTTCATTGTGGAGTGTTATGTATACCTCGTATTCACCTCAAATGAATGTAAAGGCGACACTTCCTTGCTGGGAAATAGCGTTTGCAGATGTCTACGTATCGTAGCAATAGAGTTCTAATGCTTCTTAAAACGCGATATCGCATCCCATTTCTATGTTTCATGATAAGGTATAATGTTCATTGTGGAGTGTTATGTATACCTCGTATTCACTTCAAAAGAATGTGAAAGCGACACTTCCTTGCTAGGAAATAACGTTTGCAGATGTTTACGCATCGTAGCAAGAGAGTTTTAATGCCTCTCAAAACGCGATATCTCATCTCAATTCTATGTTTCATGATAAGATATAATTTTCATTGTGGACTGTTATGTATACCTCGCATACACATCAAATGATTATAAATGCGACACTTCCTTGCAAGGAAGTGGCGTTTGCAGATGTCTACGTATCGAAGCAATAGAGTTCTAATACTTCTTAATTCGCTATATCGCATCTCATTTCTATGTTTCATGATAAGATATAATATTCATTGTGGAGTGTTATGTATACCTCGTACTCACTTCAAAAGAATGTAAATGCGACACTTCCTTGCTGGGAAATAGAGTCTGCAGATGACTACGTATCGTAGCAATAGATTTCTAATGCATCTTAAAACGCGATATCGCATCTCATTTCAATGTTTCATTATGAGATACAATATTCATTGCGAAGTGTCATGTGTACCTCGCATACACTTCAAATGAATGTAAATGCGACACTTCCTTTCTAGGAAATAGCGTCTGCAGATGTCTACGTATCGTAGCAATAGAGTTCTAATGCTTCTTAAATCGTCATATCGCATCTCATTTCTATGTTTCATGATAAGATATAATATTCATTGTGCAGTGTTATATATACCTCGTATTCACTTCGAAAGAATATAAATGCGACACTTCCTTCCTAGGAAATAGCATCTGCAGATATCTACGTATCGTA
The DNA here is from genome assembly GCF_050948175.1 of Xylocopa sonorina. Taxonomy (NCBI): domain Eukaryota; kingdom Metazoa; phylum Arthropoda; class Insecta; order Hymenoptera; family Apidae; genus Xylocopa; species Xylocopa sonorina. The sequence goes on from NW_027490201.1 coordinate 820,130, forward strand.
GCAATAGAGTTCTAATGTTTCTAAAATCGCGATATCGCATCTCACTTGTATGTTTCATGATGAGATACAATATTCATTGCGGAGTGTCAAGTATACTTCGTATTCACTTCAAAAGGATGTAATTGCGACACTTCATTGCCAGGATATAGCGCTTGCAGATGTCTATGTATCGAAGCAATAGAGTTCTAATGCTTCTAAAATCGCGATATTGCATCTCACTTCCACGTTTCATGATAAGATATATGATTCATTGTGGAGTGTTATGTATATCTCGCATACAATTCAAATGAACGTAAATGCGACACTCCCATGCTAAGAAATATCGTTTGCAGATGTCTAAGTATCGTAGGAATGGAGTTCTAATGCTTCTTAAGACGCGATATCGCATCACACTTCTATGTTTCATTATAAGATATAATATTCATTACGAATTGTCATGTATAGCTCGCATACACTTCAAAAGAATGTAAATGCGACACTTCCTTCCTAGCAAATAGCGATGGCAGATGTCTACGTATCGAAGCATCAGGGTTCTAATGCTTCTTAGAACGCGAAAACACTCCCCGTTTATATGCTTCATGATAAGATATAATATTCATTGCGAACTGTCTTGTATACCTCGCATACTCACCAAATGAATGTAAATGCGACACTTCCTTGCTAGGAAGTAGCGTTTGCAGATGTCTACGTATCGAAGCAATAGAGTTCCCATGCATCTTAAATCGCGATATCGCATCTCACGTCTATGTTTCATGATAAGATATAATATTCATTGCGGAGTGTCATGTATACTTCGTATTCACTTCAAATGAATGTAAATGGGACACTTCCTTGCTAGGAAATAGCGTTGGCAGATGTCTACGTATCGAAGCAGTAGAGTTCTAATGCTTCTTAAACCAAATATCGCATCTCATTTCTATGTTTCATGATAAGATATAATATTCATTGCGATGTGTCATGTATACTTCGTATTCTCTCCAAAAGAATGTAAGTGCGACACTTCCTTGCTAGGAAGTATCGTTTGCAGATGTCTACGTATCGAAGCAATAGAGTTCTCATGCATCTTAAATCGCGACATCGCACCTCATTTCCATGTTTCATGATACGACATAATATTCATTGCGATGTGTCATGTGTATCTCGCATACACTTCAAATTAATGTAAATGCGACACTTCCTTGCTAGGAAATAGCGTTTGCAGATGTCTACGTATCGAAGCAAAAGAGTTCTAACGCTTCTTAAAACGAGATATCGCATCACATTTCTATGTTTCATGGTAAGATAGAATATTCATTGCGAAGTGTCATGTATACATCGTATTCACTTCAAAAGAATGTAAATGCGACACTTCGACTCTAGGAAGTGGCACTTGCAGATGTCTACGTATCGAAGCAATAGCGTTCTAATGATTCATAAAACGAGATATCGCATCTCATTTCCATGTTTCATGATAAGATATAATACTCATTGCGAAGTATTACGTGTGCCTCGTATACTCTTCAAATGAATGTAAGTGCAACACTACCTTGCTAGGAAGTAGCGTTTGCAGTTGTCTACGTATCGAAGCAATGGAGTTCTAATGCTTCTTAAAACGCGATATAGCATCTCATTTCTATGTTTCACTATAAGATATGATATTCATTGCAAAGTGTCATGTATACCTCGCATACACTTCAAATGAATGTAAATGCGACACTCGCTTGATAGGATATAGAGTTTGCAGATGTCTGCATATAGAAGAAATGGAGTTCTAATGCTTCTTAAAACGCGATATCGCATCCCTCTCCTATGTTTCATGATAAGATATAATATTCATTGCGAAGTGTCATGTATACCTCGTATTCACTTCAAGAGAATGTAAATTCGACGCTTCCTTCCTAGGAAATAGCGTTTGCAGAAGCCTACGTATCGTAGCAATGGTGTTCTAGTGCTTCCCAAAACGCGATATCGCATCTCATTTCTATGTATCAAGATAAGATATAATATTCATTGCGAAGTGTCATGCATACCTCGTATTCACTTCAAAAGAATGTAAATGTGACACTTCCTTGCTAAGAAATTGCGTTTGCAGATGTCTCCGTATCGTAACAATAGAGATCTAATGCTTCTTAAATCGCGATATCGCGTTTCATTTCTATGTTTCGTCATAAGCTATAATATTCTTTGCGAAGTGTCATGTATACCTTGTATTCACTTCAAAGGAATGTAAATGCGACACTTCGTTGCTAGGAAATAGCGTTTGCAGATGTCTACGTATCGTAGCAATAGATTTCTAATGCTTCTTAAAACGCGATATCGCATCTCATTCCTAAGTTTCATGATAAGATATAATATTCTTTGCGAAGTGTCATGTATACCTCGTATTCACTTCAAAAGAATGTAAATTCGACGCTTCCTTGCTAGGAAATAGCGTTTGCAGAAGTCTACGTATCGTAGCAATGTTGTTCTAATGCTTCTCAAAACGCGATATCGCATCTCACTTCTATGTTTCATGATAAGATATAATATTCATTGCGAAGTGTCATGTGTACCTCGCATACACATCAAATGAATGTAAATGCGACACTTCCTTGCTAGGAAATAGAGTTTGCAGATATCTACGTATCGAAGCAATAGAGTTGTAATGCTTCTTAAAACGAGATATAGCATCTCATTTCAACGCTTCATGATAAGATATAATATTCACTGCGAAGTGTTATGTATTCCTCGTCCACACTTCAAATGAATGTAAATGCAGCACTTCCTTGCCAGGAAATAGCGTTTGCAGATGTCTCCGTATCGAAGCAGTAGAGTTATAAAGCTTCTTAAAACGCGATATCGCTCCTCATTTCTGGTTCATGATAAGATATAATATTCATTGCGGAGTGTTATGTATATCTCGTATTCACTTCAGATGAATGTAAATGCAACACTTCCTTGCTAGGATATAGCAATGGCAGATGTCTACGTATGGACGCAACAGAGTACTAATGCCTCTTAAAACGAGATATTCTATCTCACTCCTATGTTTTACGATAAGATATAATATTCATTGCGGAGTGTCATGTATACCTCGTTTTCACTTCAAAAGAATGTAAATGCGACACTTCATTGCTAGGAAATAGCGTTTACAGATGTCTACGTGTCGTAGCAATAGAATTCTAATGCTTCTTAAAACGCGATATCGCATCGCATTACTTTGTTTCATGATAAGCTCTAATATTCTTTGCGAAGTGTCATGTATACCTCGTATTCACTTCAAAGGAATGTAAATGCGACACTTCGTTGCTAGGAAATAGCGTTTGCAGATGTCTACGTATCGTAGCAATAGAGTTCTAATGCTTCTTAAAACGCGATATCGCATCTCATTCCTAAGTTTCATGATAAGATAGAATATTCTTTGCGAAGTGTCATGTATACCTCGTATTCACTTCAAAAGAATGTAAACTCGACGCTTCCTTGCTAGGAAATAGCGTTTGCAGAAGTCTACGTATCGTAGCAATGGTGTTCTATTGTTTCTCAAAACGCGATATCGCATCTCATTTCTATGTTCCATGATAAGATATAATATTCATTGCGAAGTGTCATGTGTACCGCATACACATCAAATGAATGTAAATGCAACACTTCCTTGCTAGGAAATAGAGTTTGCAGATATCTACGTATCGAAGCAGTAGAGTTGTAATGCTTCTTAAAACGAGATATAGCATCTCATTTCAACGTTTCATGATAAGATATAATATTCACTGTGAAGTGTTATGTATTCCTCGTCCACACTTCAAATGAATGTAAATGCAGCACTTCCTTGCTAGGAAATAGCGTTTGGAGATGTCTCCGTATCGAAGCAGTAGAGTTCTAAAGCTTCTTAAAACGCGATATCGGTCCTCATTTCTGGTTCATGATAAGATATGATATACATTGTGGAGTGTTATGTATATCTCGTATTCACTTCAGATGAATGTAAATGCAACACGTCCTTGCTAGGATATAGCAATGGCAGATGTCTACGTATGGACGCAACAGAGTACTAATGCCTCTTAAAACGAGATATTGCATCTCACTCCTATGTTTTACGATAAGATATAATATTCATTGCGGAGTGTCATGTATACCTCGTATTCACTTCATATGAATGTAAATGCGACACTTCCTTGCTAGGAAATAGCGTTTGCAGATGTCTACGTATCCGTAGCAATAGAGTTCTAATGATTCTTAAAACGCGATGTCGCATTACACTTCTACCTTTCATGATAAGATATAATATTCATTGTGGAGTGTCATGTATACCTCCTACACACTTCAAATTAATGTAAATGCGACACTTCCTTGGTAGGACATAGCGTTTGCAGATGTGTACGTATCGCAGCAATAGAGTTCCAATGCTTCTAAAAACGCGATATCGCATCACATTTCGATGTTTCATGATAAGATATAATATTCATTGCGAAGTGTTATGTATTCCTCGTCCACGCATCAAATGAATGTAGATGCAACACTTCCTTGCTAGGAAATAGCGTTTGCTGATATCTACGTATCGAAGCAATAGAGTTCCAATGCTTCTTGAAACGAGATATCGCAGTTCATTTCTATGTTTCATGATAAGATATAATGTTCATTACGAGGTGTCATGTATACCTCGTATTCACTTCAAAAGAATGTAAATGCCGCACTTCCTTCCTGGGAAATAGCGTTTGCAGATGTCAACGTATTGAAGCAATAGTGTTCTAATGCTTCTTAGATCGCGATATCGCATCTCATTCCTATGTTTCATGATAAGATAGAATATTCATTGTACAGTGTTATGTATACCTCGTATTCACTTCAAAAGAATGTAAATGCGACACTTCCGTGCTAGGAAATAACGTTTGCAGATGTCTACGTATCGTAGCAATTGAGTTCTAATGCTTCTTAAAACATGATATCGCATCTCATTACTATGTTTCATGGTAAAATATAATGATCATTGCGAAGTGTCACTTATACCTCGCATACACTTCAAATGAACGTAAATGCTGCAGTTCCTTGCTAGGAAATAGCGTTTGCAGATGTCTACGTATCGAAGCAATAGAGTTCTAATGCTACTTAAAACGCGATATCGCTTCTCATTTCTATGCTTCACGATAAGATATAATATTCATTGCGAAGTGTTATGTATACCTCGTATACACTTCAAAAGATTGTAAATGCGGCACTTCATTGCTAGGAAATAGCGCTTGCAGATGTCTACGTATCGAAGCAATCGAGTTCTAATGCTTCTTAAAACGCGATATCGCATCACATTTCTATGATTCATGATAAGAAATAATATTCATTGCGAAGTGTTATGTATTCATCGTCCACGCTTCAAGTGAATGTAAATGCGACACTTCCTTGCTAGGAAATAGCGGTTGCAGATGCCTACGTATCGTAGCATTAGGGTTCTAATGCTTCTCAAAACGCGATATCGCATCTCATTTCTATGTTTCATGATAAGATATAATATTCATTGCGAAGTGTCTTGTATACGTCGCATACACTTCAAATGAATGTAAATACGACACTCCCTTGCTAGGAAATAGCGTTGGCAGATGTCTACGTATCGAAGCTGTATAGATCTACTGCTTCTTAAGTAACGTTATCGCATCTCATTTCTATGTTTCATGATAAGGTATAATATTCATTGCGAAGTGTCATGTATACCTCGTATTCACATCAAAAGAATGTAAATGCGACACTTCCTTGCTAGGAAATAGCGTTTGCAGATGTCTACGTATCGAAGCAATAGAGATATAATGCTCCTTAAAACGAGATATCGCATGTCATTTCTATGTCTCATGATTAGATATAATATTCACTGCGAAGGTTCATGTATACCTCGTATTCACTTCGAAAGAATGCAAATGCGACACTTCTCTGCTAGGAAATAGCGTTTGCAGATGTCTACGTATCGAAGCAATAGGGTTCTAATGCTTCTTAAAACGCGATATCGCATCTCATTTCTATGTTTCATGACAAGATATAATATTCATTGCGAATTGTCATGCATACCTCGTATTCACTTCAAAAGAATAAAATTGCGACACTTCCTTGCTAGAAAATAGCGTTTGCAGATGTCTACGTATCGTAGCAATAGAGTTCTTATGATTCATAAAACGCGATATCCCATCTCATTTCTATCTTTCATGATAAGATATATTATTCATTGCGATTTGTCACTTATACCTCGCATACACTTCAAATGAATGTATATGCGACACTTCCCTGCTAGGAAATAGCAATGGGAGATGTCTACGGATCGAAGCAACAGAGTTCTAATGCTTCTTAAAACTAGATATCGCATCTCATTTCTATGTTTTATGATAAGATATAATATTCATTGCGGAGCGTCATGTATACTTCGTACTCACTCAAAAGAATGTAAATGCGACACTTCCTTGCTTGGAAATGGCGTTTGCAGATGTCTACGTATTGAAGCATTAGGGTTCTAATGCTTCTTAAATCGCCATATCGCATCTCATTTCTATGTTTCATGATAAGATATAATATTAATTGCGAAGTGTCATGGATACCACGTATTCACTTCAAAAGAATGTAAATGCGACAGTTCCTTGCTAGGGAATAGCGTCTGCAGATGTCTGCGTATCGAAGCAATATAGTTCTAATGCTTCTTATAACGAGATTTCGCATCTCAATCCTATGTTTTATGATAAGATATAATATTCATTGCGAAGTGTCTTGTATACCTCGCATACACTTCAAACGAATGGAAATGCGACAGTTCCTTGCTCGGGAATTGCATTTGCAGATATCTACGTATCGAAGCATTAGAGTTCTAATGCTTCTTAAATCGCGATATCGCATCTCATTTCTATCCTTCATGATAATATATAATATTCATTGTGGACTGGTTCGTATACATCGAATTCACTTCAAAAGAATGTAAATGAGACACTTCCTCGCTAGGAAATAGCAATGGGAGATGTCTACGGATCGAAGCAACAGAGTTCTAATGCTTCTTAATACTAGATATCGCATCTCATTTCTATGTTTTATGATAAGATATAATATTCATTGTGAAGTGCTATGTATACCTCGTATTCACTTCAAAAGAATGTAAACGCGACACTTCCTTGCTAGGAAATAGCGTCTGCAGATGTCTACGTATCGAAGCAACAGAGTTCTAATGCTTCTTAAAACGAGATATCGCATCTCATTTCTATGTTTTATGATAAGATATAATATTCATTGCGGAGTGTCATGTATACTTCGGATTCCCTTCAAGAGAATGTAAATGCGACACTTCCTTGCTAGGATATAGCGATGGAAGATGTCTACGTATCGAAGCAACAGTGTTCTAATGCTTCTTAAAACGAGATATCGCATCTCATTTCTATGATTCATGATATGATATAATATTCTTTGCGATTGGTTATGTATATCTCGTCTACACTTAAAAGGAATGTAAATGCGACACTTCCTTCTAGGAAATAGCGTTTGCAGGTGTCTAGGTATCGTAGCAATAAAGTTCTAATGCTTCTTAAATGGCGATATCGCTCCTCATTTCTATAATTCATGGTAAGATATAATATTCATTGTGAAGTGTTATGTATACCTCGTATTCACTTCAAAAGAATGTAAATGCGACACTTCCTTGCTAGTGTCACGTTCGGCGAAAGAATTTTTCGTTTATCCGGAGGCTTCACGACACGAGCCTATTTATACGGATTTCGGTACGCGGGAGCGCGTTACGACCGGGCCCGATATTTTTGGCTTACGCGACGCGGTAAAAACACTCGCGGTATGATGGAAAAGCCTTACCTTTCGCTGGCTTCAGTCTCGATACGCATGTACAATGTGCGTCGAGGGTCGTTGGTAGGTATCGATACAGCGATCGGTCGGTTGATGTTGACGGTGACTTTGATTAACTTCCAGCAAAACGGGAAACAGCGGTCTGGATGCAGAGTAGATTCAGCGGAGACTGTGGATATTGCAGAGACGTTGGCTGCAGAGGCAGGCGAATCGGCGTTGATCGGCATTTCGGAAAACTGTGACTGAACCGGAACGATGACGACAGGTTGCTGCGGTACGAGGACTCGGGGTGTATCTCCCAGGTATTCACGAGCAAGTGAACGAATAAAATTCTTACGACCCGCGCGTCGTGTTCTTCGCGAACCGGATCCACGTTTCATTCACCCAGTTTTTCTGTACTTTCAGGCAATGTTCAGAAGGATAAGCCGCAGTCCGCTCTATTGCAACGTCGCAATGCTGAGTTCTATACTCCTTCAAGGTGAACAAACGCAACCCAATTGTTGGAAGGAACACGTCGTAGAATTTGTAGTTTAAGAATAATGTTTTAACGTAAGAACTAGTATATTATGTTTAGATATAGTAATTATTGGAATAGGAACTAGTAGAACTGGTAAAAGAACTTGTAGATTGGATATAGTAACTAAAGTAAAATATATTCTAAGTTACAGTGTACAAAAGTGAAATTATTCTAAGTTAGAACTAGTTAAATGGAAATAGCAACGCGTAGCCTAGACCCCACATTGAGGCGGCTTGAGATGGAAGATCGATGTTAACTCTAGAAGCCCGAGGACTCGAATGTGTCTCTCGAGGCGCGTCTGGGACCTCCTCGGTTCGCGGGGCGCTACGGTCGCAGGCGCTCGTGGTAGGGTGCGCGCGGTCCAGCGAGTGGGGACTCGCGGCTCGTGGTGGGGCTAGCGGCTCGTGCCGATAGCCTGGGCGCATCTAGCGTCTAATCTTAAGAATGAGGACTTAGAATTACATGTGTGTTGTGGTGTGTTACAATTCGTGTCGAGTACTTATATCTATGAGTATTATAGGCTTATTCTAGAAATAGTATGTAGGTTCAGGCAACGTAGATTCCCTGAACTGGAAAAGACCCCATTGCAGCGAGGGACTGCGGCTTCTTCTCTCTGTTGGGCGGAATTCCTGATGAGAGGGCGATAGGGTTGCTCGTAGGTGCGAGCGAGACAGCGTTCCTTGCAGGTACGACTGAGTGCGTGCGGTCGTGCGCGCGCGAACTCTGCTGGTTGCCGATACTTCAGGCGAGTATTGCAGGTTGCCTCTGTCCAGGGGTCGATGCTGGAGGTTCCGAGGTTGCTGACGTATGTAATGGGTGGCAGGCGCTACGCCTGATGTCACACTAGGAAATAGCGTTGGCAGATGTCTACGTATCGAAGCATTAGAGTTCTAATCCCTCTTAGAACGCAATAGCGCATCTCATTTCTATGTTTTATGATAAGATATAATATTCATTGCGGAGTGTCATGTATACTTCGTATTCACTTCAAAAGAATGTAAATGCTACACTTCCTTGCTAGGATGTAGCGTTTGCAGATGTCTACGTATCGAAGCAATAGATTTCTAATGCTTCTTGAAACTAGAAATCGAATCTCATTTCTATGTTTCACGATAAGATATAATATTCATTGCGAAGTGTCATGTATACCTCGTATTCACATCAACAGAATGTAAATGCGAGAGTTCCTTCCTAGGGAATAGCGATGGCAGAAATCTACGTGTCGAAGCAATAGAGCTCTAATGCTTCTTAAAACGAGATATCGCTCCTCATTTCTATGTTTTATGATAAGATATAATATTCATTATGACGTGCCGTGTATTCCTCGAATTGTCATCAAAAGAATGTATATAGGACACTTCCTTCCTAGGAAGTAGCGTTTCCAGATGTCTAGCGAATAGAGTTCGAAGCAATAGAGTTATAATGCTTCTTAAAACGGGATATCGCATCTCATTTCTCTGTCACACGATAAGATATAATATTCATTGCGAAGTGTTATGTATTCCTTATCTACGCTTCAAATGAATGTAAATGCGACACTTCCTTTCTAGGAAATAGCGTTTCCAGATGTCTACGTATCGAAGCAATAGTGTTCTAATGCTTCTTAATACGCGATATCGCATCTCATTTCTATGTTTCATGTTAAGATATATTATTTATTGTGGAGTGCTATGTATACTGTAACGTCAGGCGTACCACCTTCCACCCCCACAAGGACGTCTCCACCCACGTCATCTCCAGAGGAGCGATACGACAACTACTTCCTGGAATCACCCGCAATTACGCACCCATATTCCCTGTTCGCGTACATGCGGTCTTAAGTATAAGCACACGACACATTCATGTACATACACACACCACAAACACATAGAATTAAGGAAATGTACATAATATAAGTGCGCTAGAATTAAGACGCGTTCACGCTCGAGCGCGCGGCCGACGCGCGCGGCTCACCGCGTAACGCGGTCGTCCCCTCCACGAGCGGCCTCCCCGCTCTTCCGCCACGCGCCGTCCCCACTCCGGGGCCCAGCGACTCGCGCGCCTCGCGACCAGAGGAGGTCGCGGACGCGCTGATCCGGAGTCAGTTCCTATCTCGCCTCCGAATCGAGCACTTGGCTCCCAAGCAACGAGCTCTCAGCTCTAATACTTCTCTTTTTATCGCATCTCCCTTAGCGGAGTCCTTAACGTAAACTTAGTTCTATTTCAATCTCTTATTGTAATCTTATTCAATATCTTAGAATTAGTCGAAGTGTATTAGGGTAGTGAAATTATAGAATATACATTAGCTTTTACCAGATCCAACTCCTCTTTATTCAATATTCAATCACAATTCCCAATTCTAATTCGTGGGTACGCTCGCGAATATCTTACTAGTTCCGAATTCGTCTGCGATAGTCTTGAAGCTGGACGGTTAGAGCGAACCAACGCTTAGCCGCTCTTACTTCACTGCTACCGTAACCGAGTATCTTGCGCCCACGCGTATCCCTACAAGCTAGAGCGAACCAACGCTTAGCCGAGCAGTACTCCGTCAAAGCGCAAATACTCTCGATGAACTTTGAGCCTCCGAGAAAGCGTGCACGACGCGCGGGACGGAAAGAATATATTCGACGTCTTATTCGAGAATACGTGGGAGGTACACACGAGTACCCGTATCCGGATCACCATCGAGCAGCTTCCGTTCCCGTCAAGGAGGTTTTCGCCGCCGTACGTCCCGTACGAGCAAAGGACCGACAAATTTCAGCGACGATACGCACCAGCCAGGATCAACCTGCGTGGCGCCTTGTTCCGATAACCGTTCCGCCGTTCCAGCCGTACGCCGCTGCGATCCCGGTCTCCGACCCACGACGTCCACGATACCTGGAATGGGAAAGCAAATAGGAATTCTATGCATCGGAAAAGGTAAGTGCTGTACGTTTTATTCGGTAAACCGCGTCCTAACCGCCAACGAACCCAGCTCCGCGCAATTCGCGTTGATTTCGGGAACCGGCTTAAACTCGTTTTAACGTATCGAGTGCATCGGCACTCTGGGACGTGACAATACCTCGTTTCCACCTTAAAAGAATGTAAATGCGACACTTCCATGCTAGGAAGTAGCGTTTCCAGATATCTATGTATCGAAGCAATAGAGTTCTAATGATTCTCAAAACGCGATATCGCATCTCATTCCTATGATACATGGTAAGATATAATATACATTGCAAAGTATCACGTATAACTCGCATACACTTGAAACGAATGTAAATGCGACACTTCCATGCTGGGAAATAGAGTTTGCAGATATCTACGTAACGAAGCAATAGAGTTCTAATGCCTCTTGAAACTAGAAATCGTATCTCATTTCTATGTTTCACGATAAGATATAATATTCATGGCGAAGTGTCATGTATACATCGTTTTCACATCAAAAGAATGTAAATACGAAACTTCCTTGCTAGGAAGTAGCGTTTCCAGATGTCTAGGTATCGAAGCAATAGAGTTCTAATGCTTCTTAAAACGGGATATCGCATCTCATTTCTATGTCACACGATAAGATATAATATTCATTGCGAAGTGTTATGTATTCCTTATCTGCGCTTCAAATGAATGTAAAAGCGACACATCCTTTCTAGGAAATAGCGTTTCCAGATGTCTACGTATCGAAGCAATAGTGTTCTAATGCTTCTTAAATCGCGAGATCGCACCTCATTTCTATGTTTCGTGATAAGATATTATATTCATTGTGGAGTGTTATGTATGCATCGTACTCACTTCAGAAGAATGTAAATGCGACACTTCCTTGCTAGGAAATAGCGTTTGCAGATGTCTACGTACCGTAGCAATTGAGTTCTAATGCTTCTTATATCGCAATGTCGCATCTCATTTCTATGTTTCAGGATGAGATACAATATTCATTCTGGTGTGATATGTATACCTCGTATTCACCTCAAAAGAATGTAAATGCGACACTTCCTTGCGAGGATACAGCGTTTCCAGATGTCTTCGTATCGAAGCAATAGTGTTTTAATGCTACTTAAAACGCGACATCGCAACGCATTTCTATGTTCCGTGATATGATATACTATTCATTGCGACGTGTCACCTATACCTCGTATTCACTTCAAAAGAATGTAAGTGCTACACTTCCTTGTAGGGAAACAGCGTTTGCAGTTGTCTACGTATCGTAGCAATAGAGTTCTAGTGCTTCTTAGAACGTGATATCGCTCGTCAATTCTACGTTTCATGATAAGATATAATATTCATTGCGAATGGTTATGGATATCTCGTCTACTCTTAAAAAGAATGTAAATGTGACACTTCCTTGCTAGGAAGTAGCGCTTCCTGATGTCCACGTATCGAAACAATAGAGTTCTAATGCTTCTTAAAACGGGATATCGCATTTCATTTCTATGTTTCATGATAAGATATAAAATTCATTGCAAAGTGTCATGTATACATCGTATTCACTTCAGAAGTATGTAAATGCACAATTCCTTGCTAGGAACTAGCGTTTCCAGATGTCTACGTATCGAAGCAATGGAGTTCTAATGCTTCTTAAAACGGGTTGTCGCATCTCATTTCTATGTTTCATGATAAGATATAATATTCGATATGGAGTGTTATGTATATCTCGTATTCACTTCAAAAGAATATGAATGCAACGCTTCCTTGCTAGGAAATAGTTTTTCCAGATATCTACGTATCGTAGCAATATAGGTCTAATGCTTCTTAAAACGCGATATCGCATCTCATTTCTATGTCTCATGATAAGATATAATATTCATTGCGAAGTGTTATGTATACCTCGTATCCTCCTCAGAAGAATGTAAATGCGACACTTCCTTGCTAGGATATAGCGTTTCCAGATGTCTACGTATCGAAGCAATAGAGTTTCAATGCTTCTTACAACGCGACATCGCATCGCATTTCTATGATCCGTGATAATATTTAATATTCATTGCGAAGTGTCACGTATACCTCGTACTCACTTCAAATGAATGTAAATGCGACACTTCCTTGCTAGGAAAAAACGTTTGCAGATGTCTACGTATCGAGGCAAATGAGTTCTAATGCTTCTTAGAACGCGATGTCGAATCGCATTTCTATGTTTCATGATAAGATATAATATTCATTGCGAAGTGTCACGTATAGCTCGTATTCACTTGATAAGAATGCAAATGCGACGGTTCCTTGATAGGAAATAGCGTCGGCAGGTGTCTACGTATCGTAGCAATAGGGTTCTGATGCTTCTTAAAACGCGATATCGCATCTCATTTCTATGTTTCGTGATAAGATTTAATATTCATTATGGAGTGTTATGTATACCTCGTGTACACTTCAAATGAATGTAAATGCGGCACTTCCTTTCTAGGAAATTACGTTTGCAGATGTCTACGTATCGAAGCAATTGAAAGAATGTGAATGCGACACTTCCTTGCTAGGAAATAGTGATTGCAGATGTCTACGTGTTGAAGAAATAGTTTTCTAATGCTTCTTAAAACGCGATATCGCAACTCATTTCTATGTTTCATGATAAGATATAATATTCATTGCGAAGTGTCATGCATACCTCGCATACACTTCAAACGAATGTAAATGCGACACTTACTGCCTAGGAATTAGCGATGGCAGATATCTACGTATCGAACCAATACAGTTCTAATGCTACTTATATCGCCATATCGCAACTTATTTCTATGTTTCATGATAAGATATAATATTCATTGGGAAGTGTCTTGTATACCTCGCATACACTTCAAACGAATGTAAATGCGACACTTCCTTCCTAGGAAATAGCGTTGGCAGATGTCTACGTATCGAACCAATACAGTTCTAATGCTTCTTATATCGCCATTTCGCATCGCATTTCTATGTTTCATGATAATATATAATATTCATTGTGGAGTGTTATGTATACCTCGCATTCACTTCAAATGATTGTAAATGCGACACTTCCTTGCTAGGATATAGCGATGGCAGATGTCTACGTATCGAAGCAACAGAGTTCTAATGCTTCTTAAATCGCGATATAGTAACTCACCTCTACGTTTCATGATAAGATATAATATTCATTGTGGAGTGTTATTATAACCTCGTATTCACTTCAAAAGAATGTAAATGCGACACTCCCTTGCTAGGAAATAGCGTTTGCAGATGTCTACGTATCGTAGCATTGGAGTTTTAATGCTTCTCAAAACGCGATATTGCATCTCATTTCTATGTTTTATGATAAGATATAATATTCATTGCGAAGTGTCTTGTATACCTCGCATACACATCAAATGAATGTAAATGCGACACTTCCTTGCTAGGAAATAGCGTTTCCAGACGTCTACGTATCGAAACAATAGGTTTCTAATGCTCCTAAAATCGCGATATTGCATCTCATTTCTATGTTTCATGATAAGATATAATATTTATTGTGCAGTGTTATGTATATCTCGTCTTCACTTCAAAAGAATGTAAATGCGACACTTCCTTGCTAGAAAATAGCGTCTGCAGATGTCTACGTATCGTAGCAATAGAGTTCTAATGCTTCTTAAAACCCGACATCGCATCTCATTTCTATGTTTCATGATAAGATATAATATTCATTGCGAAGTGTCTTGTATACCTCGCATTCACTTCAAAACAAGGTAAATACGACACTTCCTTGCTAGGAAGTAGCGTTTGCACATGTCTACGTATCGAAGCAATAGAGTTCCAATGCTTCTTAAATCGCGATATCGCATCTCATTTCTATGTTTCATGATGAGATATAATATTCATTGTGCAGTGTTATGTATACCTCGCATACACTTCAAATGAATGTAAATGCGACTCTTCCTTGCTAGGAGATAGTATTGGCAGGTGTATACATATCGAAGCAGTAGAGTTCTAATGCTGCTTAAATTTCGATATCGCATCTCATTTCTATGTTTCATGATGAGATATAATATTCATTGTGCAGTGTTATTTGTACCTCGTATTCGCTTCAAAAGAATGTATATGCGACACTTTCTTGCTGGGAAATAGCGTTTGCAGATGTCTACGTATCGTAGCATTAGTGTTCTAATGCTTCTTAAATCGCGATATCCCATTTCATTCCTATGTATCATGATAAGATATAATATTCATTGCGAAGTGTCTTGTATACCTCGCATACACATCAAATGAATGTAAATGCGACACTAAATGCGACACTTCCTTGCTTTGGAAATAGCGTTGGCAGATGTCCACGTATCGAAGCAATAGAGATCTACTGCTTCTTAAATCGCGATATCGCATGACATTTCTATGTTTCATGATAAGATACAATATTCATTGCGAAGTGTCATGTATACCTCGTATTCACTTCAAAACAATGTAAATGCGACACTTCCTTGCTAGGAAATAGCGTTTCCAGATGTCTACGTATCGAAGCAATAGGTTTCTAATGCTCCTAAAATCGCGATATCGCATCTCATTTCTATGTTTCATGATAAGATATAATATTCATTGCGAAGTGTCTTGTATACCTTGCGTACACTTCAATTGAATGTAAATACGACACTTGCTTGCTAGGAAATAGCGTCTGCAGATGTCTACGTATCGTAGCAATAGAGTTCTAATGCTTCTTAAAACCCGACATCGCATATCATTTCTATGTTTCATGATAAGATATAATATTCATTACGAAGTGTCTTGTATACCTCGCATACACTTCAATTGAATGTAAATACGACTCTTCCTTGCTAGGAAATAGTTCTTCCAGATATCTACGTATCGTAGAAATAGAGTTCTAATGCTACTTAAAACGCAACATCGCATCTCATTCCTATGTTTCATGATAAGATATAATATTCATTGTGCAGTGTTATGTATACCTTGTATTCACTTCAAAAGAATGATAATGCGTGACTTCCTTGCTAGGAAATAGCGTCTGCAGACGTCTATGTATCGTAGCAATGGTGTGCTAAAGCTTCATATAACGCGATATCGCAACTCATATCTATGTTTCATGTGTTACGTCAGGCGTTCCGCCTGCCGCCTTCCAGCATCATCCCCAGCTCCCGACGAGGCCCTATGCATATCCAGCTGCATTCAGCCGCACCGAACAAGTCTCGTTACAGTACGACAACACGTCCATCAGCCGGGCCAAGGCAGCCGAAAACGGACTCTCCAGAAGCCAGCCGCTTAACCTCCCACGTAGACAACGAGTCCTGAGTACCCACCACTCCAAGTCCGATGACCAGCTTCATTCAACTCACGAACGTTACTCATACTTCGCCAGCATTTATTCTTAAGTTCATCCCTCTAGATTAAGTACACTACAGACGAATGTACATACAGGAACAACAGAACAAATAGTCTTAAGATAGATTAAGTGCGATACGCAAGCGAGCGCCTGACGCGCGCGGCTCGCGCGTTCCGCGAGCCGCCCCACCACGACGACCGCCCCACTACGCGGGCCGAGCGGTCTCCCTTCTCCGACCGTCCGCCCCACCGCGAGGCCCGAGCGATACGCGCGCCGCGCGACCCGAGGAGGTCGCGGACGCGCGCCTGGAAGATCAGAATCGTCGTAGCCGGGAACCGAGACTAATCAATTTGGATACCTCAAGTCACTTCTGCCTTAGGCTTTTCTCCGCTTCACTTGGGAGTGTTCTCAATCTAATTCCCTTTACAAATTCCAATACCAGTTCTAATCTTCCAAGACTTAGTTTATCTTTAATAATCTACGTTTACTTTAAATTAGAATAGGGACAGTTAATGTGTATGCTTAGTATTTACTTTAGAATATATTCATTTATTTAGTCAATCAGTGCTTTAATTCTCTACAAATCCCTTAAGTTCTAAATTCATTTAGTTGCGGTTTCATACGAGTTTTTCGCGATCAAGGTTCACGGATAGTTGAAGCTCTGCTAGAGCGGACCGCCACTTAGCAAGCCGTATCCAGCTTCAAGGAAGCCGACACGTATGCCATCTAGTGCCAAGAGAACTTACTTCTGTAAGGAGAACCTCCAGTGCCACGCGACGCCTGCTCCTGGACAGCCGACTTGGAAGCTGGTGCCGATTTCCTTGCCGCCAATCAGCCCGTATCGAGGGATAATGCCGTTCAGCGATCCAAGGCGCCTCCATTACCTGCAACGAGATACGCAATTAGAAACAAGGCAAGACAGCTGAAGATAAGTGAGTGACGTTCTACTCACCGTGTTCGCGTCTTGATACGTTTCGCGTCCCATTCGAACCGAGCGTCCACCGCAATCGTGCGGAACTTTCGGAGTATCGGCTACGTGTTACCCGCGGTTAATCCTGCAATTTTCCGGACCCGTGACGTGACACATGATAAGATATAACATTCATTGTGGAGTGTTATGTTTACCTTGCATACACTTCAAATGATTGTAAATGCCACTCTTCCTTGCTAGGAAATAGCGTTTTCAGATATCTCTACATCGAAGCTATAGAGTTCCAATGCTCCTTAAAACGCGATATCGCATCTCATTTCTATGTTTTATGATAAGATATAATATTCATTGCGAAGTGTCTTGTATACCTCGCATAAACTTCAAATGAATGTAAATGCGACACTTCCTTGCTAGGAAATAGCGTTTGCAGATGTCTACGTATCGTAGCAATAAAGTTCTAATGCTTCTTAAAACGTGATATCGCACCTCACTTCTATGTTTCATGATAAGAGGTAATATTCATTGCGAAGTGTCTTGTATACCTCGTATTCACTTCAATAGAATGTAAATGCGACATTTCCTTGCTAGGAAATAGCGTCTGCAGATGTCTACGTATCGTAGAAATAGAGTTCTAATTTTTCTTAAAACGCGAGATAGCATCTGATTTCTGTTTCATTATAAGATATAATATTCATTGCGAAGTGTCATGTATACCTCGTATTCACTTCAAGAGAATGTAAATGCGACACATCCTTGCTAGGAAATAGCGTTTGCAGATTTCTACGTGTCGAAGCAATAGTGTTCTAATGCTTCTTAAGACGCGATATCGCAACCCATTTCTATGTTTCATGATAAGATATAATATTCATTGCGAAGTGTCATGTATACCTCGCATACACTTCAAACGAATGTTAATGCGACACTTCCTTACTAGGAAATAGCGTTTGCAGATGTCTCCGTATCGAAGCAATACAGTTCTAATGCTTCGTAAAACGAAACGTCGCATCTCATTTCTATGATTCATGATAAGATATAATATTCATTGCGAAGTGTCATGAATACCTCGTATTAACTTCAAGAAATGTAAATGCGACAATTCCTTGCTAGGAAATAGCGTTTCCACATGTCTACGTATCGAAACAATAGAGTTCTAATGATTCTTAAAACGTGATATCGCATCTCACTTCTATGTTTCATAATAAGATATAATATTCATTGCGAAGTGTTGTGTATACCTCGTATTCACTTCAAATGAATGTAAACACCACACTTCCTTGCTAGGAAATAGCGTTTGCAGATGACTACGTATCGTAGCATTAGATTTCTAATACTTTTCAAGACGCGATATCGCATCTCATTTCTATGTTTCATGATAAGATATAATATTCATTGTGGATTGTTATGTATACCCCGTATTCACTTCAAAAGAATGTAAATGCGACACTTCCTTGCTAGGAAATAGCGCCTGCTGATATCTACGTATCGTAGCAATAGAGTTCTAATCCTTCTTAGAACGCGATATCGCATCTTATCACTATGTTTCATGATAAGATATAAGATTCACTGCAAAGTGTCTTGTATACCTCGCATACACTTCAAATGGATGTAAATGAGACACTTCCTTGCTAGGAAATAGCGATGGCAGATGTCTACGTATCGCATCATTAGAGATCTAATGCTTCTCAAAACGCGATATCGCATCTCATTTCTATGTTTCATGATAAGATATAATATTCATCGCGAAGTGTCATGTATACCTCGTATTCACTTCAAAGAATGTAAATGCGTGACTTCCTTGCTAGGAAATAGCGTTAGCAGAGGTCTACGTATCGAAGCAATAGATTTCTAATGCTTCTTATATAGCGATATCGCATCTCATATCTATGTTTCATGATAAGATGTAATATTCATCGCGAAGTGTCATGTATACCTCGCATACACTTCAACTGAATGTAAATGCGACACTTCCGTGCTAGGAAATATCGATGGCAGATGTCTTCGTTTCGAAGCAAGAGAGATCTAATG
Source organism: Xylocopa sonorina (assembly GCF_050948175.1). Lineage (NCBI taxonomy): Eukaryota > Metazoa > Arthropoda > Insecta > Hymenoptera > Apidae > Xylocopa > Xylocopa sonorina. The sequence continues at coordinate 839,561 of NW_027490201.1, forward strand.
CTTCTTAAAACGAGATATCGCATCTCATTTCTATGTTTCATGATAAGATATAATATTCATTGCGAAGTTTCTTGTATACGTCTCATACACTTCAAATGATTGTAAATACGGCACTTTCTTGCTAGGAAATAGCGTTTGCAGATGTCTACGTATCGAAGCAACAGATTTCTAAATCTTCCTAAATTGCCATATCGCGTCTCATTTCTATGTTTCATGATAAGATATAATACACATTGCGAAGTGTCACTTATACATCGTGTTCACTTCAAAAGAATGTAAATGCGACCCTTCCTGGCTAGGAAATAGCGTTTGCAGATGTGTTCGTATCGTAGCAATAGAGCTGTAATGCTTCCTAAAACGCGATATCGCATCTCATTTGTATGTTTCATGATAAGATATAATATTCATTGCGAAGTGTCATGTATACCTCGTATTCACATCAAAAGAATGTAAATGCGACTCTTCCTTTCTGGGAAATAGCGTTTCCAGATATCTACGTATAGTAGCAATAGGGTACTAATGCTTCCTAAAACGCGATATCGCATCTCATTTGTATGTTACATGATAAGATATAATATTGATTGGGGAGTGCTATGTATCCCTCGTATTCACTTCAAAAGAATCAAAATGCGACACTTCTTTGCTAGGAAATAGCGTTTGCAGATGTCTACGTATCGTAGCAATAGGGTTCTAATGCTTCTTAAAACGGGACACCTCATGTCATTTCTATGTTTCATGATAAGATATAATATTAATTGCGAAGTGTCATGGATACCTCGTATTCACTTAAAGAGAATGTAAATGCAACACTTCCTTACTAGGAAATAGCGTTTTCAGATGTCTACGTATCGAAGCAATAGAGTTCTAATGCTTCTTATAACGGGATGTCGCATCTCATTTATATGTTTCATGATAAGTTATAATATTCATTGCCGAGTGTCATGTATACCTCGTATTCACTTCAAAAGAATGTAAATGCGACACTTCTTTGCTAGGAAATAGCGATTGCAGATCTCTACGTATCGAAGCAGTAGAGATCTAATGCTTCTTAAACCGCGATATCGCATCTCATTTCTATGTTTCATGGTAAGATAAAATAATCATTGCGAAGTGTCACTTATACCTCGTATTCACATCAAAAGAATGTAAATGCGACACATCCTTGCTAGGAAATAGCGTTTGCAGATGTCTACGTATCGTAGCAATAGAGTCCTGATGCTTCTCAAAACGCGATATCGCATTTCATTTTTATGTTTCATGATAAGATATAATATTCATTGCGAAGTTACATGTATACCTCGTATTCAGTTCAAAAGAATGTAAATGCGACACTTCCTTGCTAGGAAATAGCGTTTCCAGATGTCTACGAAACGTAGCTATAGAGGTCTGATGTTTCTTAAATCGCGATTTCGCATCTCACTTCAATGTTTCGTGATAAGGTATAATATTCATTGCGCAGTGTCATGTATACTTCGTATTCAGTTCAAAAGAATGTAAATGAGACACTTCCTGGCCAGGAAATATCGTTTGCAGATGTCTTCGTATCCTAGCATAGAGTTCTAGTGCTTCTTAAACCGCGTTATCGCATCTCATTTCCATGACTCATGATAAGATGTAATATACATTGCGAAGTGTTATGTATAGCTCGCCTACATTTCCAATGAATGTAAATGCGACACTTTCTTGCTAGGAAATAGCGTTTGCAGATGTCTATGTATCGAAGCAATAGTTATCTAATGCTTCTTAAATCGCGTTATCGCATCTCATTTATATGTTTCGTGATAAGGTATAATAATCATTGTGGAGTGTTATGAATAACCCGTATTCACATCAAAAGAATGTAAATGCGACTCTTCCTTGCTATTAAACAGCGTTTTCAGATGTCTACGTTTCGTAGCAATGGTGTTCTAATGCTTTTAAATCGCGGTATCGCATCTCATTTCTACGTTTCATGATAAGGTATAATATTCATTGCGTTGTATAATGTATACCTCGTATACACTTCAAACGAATGTAAATGCGACGCTTCCTTGCTAGGAATTAGCGTTTCCAGACATCTACGTATCGTAGCAATATAGGTCTAATGCTTCTTAAAACGCGATATCGCATCTCATTTCTATGTCTCATGATAAGATATAATATTCATTGCGAATTGTCATGTATACCTCATATTCACTGCAAAGGAATGTAAATTCGGTACTTCCTTGCTAGGAAGTAGCGTTTGCAGATGTCTACGTATCGTAGCAATAGATTTCTAATGCTTCTTATAACGCGATATCGCACATCATTTCTATGTCTCATGATAAGATATAACATTCATTGCGAAGTGTTATGTATTCCTCGTCTACACTTCAAATGAATGTAAATGCGACACTTCCTTGCTAGTGTCACGTCCGGCGAAAGAATTTTTCGTTTATCCGAAGGCTTCACGACACGAGCCTATTTATACGGTTTTCGGTCCGCGGGAGCGCGTTACGACCGGGTCCGATATTTTTGGCTTACGCGACGTGGTAGAAACACTCGCGATATGATGGAAAAGCCTTACCTTTCGCTGGCTTCAGTCTCGATACGCAAGTAGAATGTGCGTCGAGGGTCGTTTGTAGGTATCGATACAGCGATCGGTCGGTTGATGTTGACGGTGACTTTGATTAACTTCCAGCAAAACGGGAAACAGCGGTCTGGATGCAGAGTAGATTCAGCGGAGACTGTGGATATTGCAGAGACGTTGGCTGCAGAGGCAGGCGAATCGGCGTTGATCGGCGTTTCGGAAAACTGTGACTGAGCCGCAACGGTGACGACAGGTTGCTGCAGTACGAGGACTCGGGGTGTATCTCCCAGGTATTCACGAGCAAGTGAACGAATAAATTTCTTACGACCCGTGCGTCGTGTGCGAACCGGATCCACGTTTCATTCACCCAGTTTTTCTGTACTTTCAGGCAATGTTCAGAAGGATAAGCGGCGGTCCGCTCTATCGCAACGTCGCAAAGCTGAGTTCTATACCCCTTCAAGGTGAACAAACGCAACCCAATTGTTGGATGGAGCACGTCGTAGAATTTGTAGTTTAAGAATAATGTTTTAACGTAAGAACTAGTATATTATGTTTAGATTTAGTTATTATTGGAATAGGAACTAGTAGAACTGGTAAAAGGACTTGTAGATTGGATTTAGTAACTAAAGTAAAATATATTCTAAGTTGAAGTGTACAAGAGTGAAATTATTCTAAGTTAGAACTAGTAAAATGGAAATAGCAACGCGTAGCCTAGACCCCACATTGAGGCGGCTTGAGATGGAAGATCGATGTTAACTCTAGAAGCCCGAGGACTCGAATGTGTCTCTCGAGGCGCGTCTGGGACCTCCTCGGTTCGCGAGGCGCTACGGTCGCAGGAGCTCGTGGTAGGGTGCGCGCGGTCCAGCGAGTGGGGACTCGCGGCTCGTGGTGGGGCTAACGGCTCGTGCCGATAGCCTGGGCGCATCTAGCGTCTAATCTTAAGAATAAGGACTTAGAATTACATGTGTGTTGTGGTGTGTTACAATTCGTGTCGAGTACTTATATCTATGAGTATTATAGACTTATTCTAGAAATAGTATGTAGGTTCAGGCAACGTAGACTCCCTGAACTGGAAAAGTCCCCATTGCGGCGACGGACTGCGGCTTCTTCTCTCTGTTGGGCGGAATTCCTGATGAGAGGGCGATAGGGTTGCTCGTAGGTGCGAGCGAGACAGCGGTCCTTGCAGGTACGACTGAGTGCGTGCGGTCGTGCGCGCGCGAACTCTGCTGGTTGCCGATACTTCAGGCGAGTATTGCAGGTTGCCTGTGTCCAGTGGTCGATGCTGGAGGTTCGGAGGATGCTGACGTATGTAATGGGTGGCAGCCGCTTCGCCTGACGTCGCACTAGCAAATAGCGTTGGCAGATGTCTACGTATAGAAGCATTAGAGTTCTAATGCATCTTAAATCGCGATATCGCATCTCATTCCTATCCTTCATGACAAGATATAATATTCATTATGCAGTGCTATGTATATCTCGTCTACACTTCAAATGAATGTAAATGCGACACTTCCTTGCTAGGAAATAGCGTTTGCAGATATCTACGTATCGAAGCAATAGTGCTCCAATGCTTCTTATATCGTGATATCGCATCTCATTCCTATATTTCATGACAAGATATAATATTCATTGTGGACTGTTATGTATACCTCGTATTCACTTCAAAAGAATGTAAGTGCGACTCTTTCTTGCTGTTAAATAGCATTTGCAGATGTCTACGTATCGTAGCAACAGAGTTCTAATGCTTTTAGATCGCTATATAGCTCCTCATTTCTATGTTTCATGATAAGATATAATATTCACTGTGGAGTGTTATGTATACCTCGTATTCACTTCAAATGAATGTAAATGCGACACTTCCTTGATAGGAAATAGCGTTTGCAGATGTCTACGTATCGAAGCAATAGGGTTCTACTGCTTCCTAAAACACAATATCGCATCTCCTTTCTATGTTTCATGGTAAGTTATAATATTCATTGTGCAGCGTTATGTATATCTCGTCTACACTTCAAATGAATGTAAATGCGACACTTGCTTGGAGGGGAATAGTGTTTGCAGATGTCTACGTCTCGAAGCAATAGAGTTCTAATGCTTCTTAAATCGCCATATCGCATCCCACTTCGATGTTTCATGGTAAGGTATAATATTCATTGCGAAGTGCCATGTATACCTCGTATTGCTTTCAAAAGAATGTAAATGCGACACTTCCATGCTAGGAAGGAGCGTTTGCAGATGTCTACAGATGTCGCACTGAATATTAATACTTATCATGAAACATAGAACTGAGATGCGATATCGCGTTTGAGGAACCATTAGAACTCTATCGCTACAATACGTAGACATCTGCAAACGCTATTTCCTAGCAAGGAAGTGGCGCAGTTACATTCTTTTGAAGCAAATACGAGGTATACATAACACTGCACAGTAAATATTATATCTTATTATGAAACATAGAAATGAGATGCGAGATCTCGCTTTCAAGAAGCATAAGATCTCTATTGCTTCGATACGTAGACATCTGCAAACGCTACTTCCTAGCAAGGAAGTGTCCCATTTACTTTCTTTTGAATTGAATAAGAGGTGTACATAACACTGCACAATGAATATTATATCTTATCATGAAACATAGAAATGAGATGCGATATCGCGTCTTAAGAAGCATTAGAACTAGAACTCTATTCCTATGATACGTAGACATCTGCAAACGCTATTTCCTAGCAAGGAAGTGTCGCATTTACATTCTTATGAAGCGAATACGTGGTATACATAACACTCCACAATGAATATTATATCTTATCGTGATACATAGAAATGAGAAGCGATATCGTGTTTTAAGAAGCATTAGATCCCTATTGATACGATTCGTAGACATCTACAAACGCTACTTCCTAGCAAGGAAGTGTCGCATTTACATTCTTTTGAAGTGAATGCGAGGTATACATAACACTTCACAATGAATATTATATCTCATCATGAAACATAGATATGAGATGCGATATCGCTTTATAAGAAGCATTAGAACTCTATTGCTTCGATACATAGACATCTGCAAACTCTATTTCCTAGCAAGGAAGTTTCGCGTTTACATTTATTTGAAGTGTAGACGAGATATACATAGCACTGCACAATGAATATTATATCTTACCATGTAACGTAGAATTGAGATGCGATATCGCGTTTTAAGAAGCATTAGAACTCTATTGCTACGATACGTAGACACCTGCAGACGCTATTTCCTAGCAAGGAAGTGTCGCATTTACATTCATTTGAAGTGTATGCGAAGAATACATGACTCTTCGCAATGTATATTATATCTTATCATGAAACAAACAATTGAGATGCGATATCGCGTTTTAAAAAGAATTAGAACTTTATTGCTTCGATACGTAGGCATCTGCAAACGCTATTTCCTAGCAAGGAAGTGACGCAATTTACAATCTTTTGAAGTGAATACGAGGTGTACATAACACTCCACATTGAATATTATACCTTATCATGAAACATAGAAATGAGATGCGATATGGCGATTTAAGAAGCATTAGAACTCTATTGCTTCGATACGTAGACATCTGCAATCGCTATTTCCTAGCAAGGAAGTGTCGCATTTACATTCGTTTGAAGTGTAGACGAGATATACATAACACTGCACAAAGAATATTATATCCTATCATGAAACGTAGAATAGGGGTGCAATATCGTGATTTAAGAAGCATTAGAACTCTATTGCTTCTATACCTAGACATCTGCAAACGCTACTTCCTAGCAAGGAAGTGTCGCATTTACATTCTTTGGAAGTGAATACGAAGCATACATGACACTCCGCAATGAATATTATATCTTATAATGAAACAGAGAAATGAAATGCGATATCGCGTTTTAAGAAGCATTAGAACATTATTGCTACGATACGTAGACATCTGCAGACGCTATTTCGTATCAAGGAAGTGTCGCATTTACATTCATTTGAAGTGTAGACGAGATATAGATAACACTGCACAATGAATATTATATCTTATAATGAAACGTAGAAGTGAGATGCAATATCGCGTTTTAAGAAGCATTAGAACTCTATTGCTACGATACGTAGACATCTGCAGACGCTATTTCCTAGCAAGGAAGTGTCGCAATTATATTCTCAGGAAGTGTAGACGAGGTATACATAACACTCCACAATGAATATTATATTTTATCGTGAAACATAGAAATGAGGATCGATTCGCGTATTAAGAAGCATTAGAACTCTATTGCTACGATACATAGACATCTGCAGACGCTATTTCCTAACAAGGAAGTGTCGCATTTACATTCCTTGAAGTGAATACGAGGTATACATAACACTCCACAATGAATATTATATCTTATCATGAAACATAGAAATGAGATGCGATATCTCGTTTTAAGAAGCATTAGTACTCTATTGCTACGTAGATATCTGCAGACTCTAATTCCTAGCAAGGAAGTGACGCATTTACAATCTTTTGAAGTGAATACGAGGTATACATATCACTCCACAATGAATATTATATCTTATCATGAAACATAGGATTGAGAAGCGATATGGCGACTTAAGAAGCATTAGAACTCTATTGCTTCGATACGTAGATACCTGCAAACGCTACTTCCTAGCAAGGAAGTGTCGCATTTACATTCTTTTGAAGTGAATGCGAGGTATACATAACACTTCACAATGAATATTATATCTCATCATGAAACATAGATATGAGATGCGATATCGCTTTATAAGAAGCATTAGAACTCTATTGCTTCGATACATAGACATCTGCAAACTCTATTTCCTAGCAAGGAAGTTTCGCGTTTACATTTATTTGAAGTGTAGACGAGATATACATAGCACTGCACAATGAATATTATATCTTACCATGTAACGTAGAATTGAGATGCGATATCGCGTTTTAAGAAGCATTAGAACTCTATTGCTACGATACGTAGACACCTGCAGACGCTATTTCCTAGCAAGGAAGTGTCGCATTTACATTCATTTGAAGTGTATGCGAAGAATACATGACTCTTCGCAATGTATATTATATCTTATCATGAAACAAACAATTGAGATGCGATATCGCGTTTTAAAAAGAATTAGAACTTTATTGCTTCGATACGTAGGCATCTGCAAACGCTATTTCCTAGCAAGGAAGTGACGCAATTTACAATCTTTTGAAGTGAATACGAGGTGTACATAACACTCCACATTGAATATTATACCTTATCATGAAACATAGAAATGAGATGCGATATGGCGATTTAAGAAGCATTAGAACTCTATTGCTTCGATACGTAGACATCTGCAATCGCTATTTCCTAGCAAGGAAGTGTCGCATTTACATTCGTTTGAAGTGTAGACGAGATATACATAACACTGCACAAAGAATATTATATCCTATCATGAAACGTAGAATAGGGGTGCAATATCGTGATTTAAGAAGCATTAGAACTCTATTGCTTCTATACCTAGACATCTGCAAACGCTACTTCCTAGCAAGGAAGTGTCGCATTTACATTCTTTGGAAGTGAATACGAAGCATACATGACACTCCGCAATGAATATTATATCTTATAATGAAACAGAGAAATGAAATGCGATATCGCGTTTTAAGAAGCATTAGAACACTATTGCTACGATACGTAGACATCTGCAGACGCTATTTCGTATCAAGGAAGTGTCGCATTTACATTCATTTGAAGTGTAGACGAGATATAGATAACACTGCACAATGAATATTATATCTTATAATGAAACGTAGAAGTGAGATGCAATATCGCGTTTTAAGAAGCATTAGAACTCTATTGCTACGATACGTAGACATCTGCAGACGCTATTTCCTAGCAAGGAAGTGTCGCAATTATATTCTCAGGAAGTGTAGACGAGGTATACATAACACTCCACAATGAATATTATATTTTATCGTGAAACATAGAAATGAGGATCGATTCGCGTATTAAGAAGCATTAGAACTCTATTGCTACGATACATAGACATCTGCAGACGCTATTTCCTAACAAGGAAGTGTCGCATTTACATTCTTTGAAGTGAATACGAGGTATACATAACACTCCACAATGAATATTATATCTTATCATGAAACATAGAAATGAGATGCGATATCTCGTTTTAAGAAGCATTAGTACTCTATTGCTACGTAGATATCTGCAGACTCTAATTCCTAGCAAGGAAGTGACGCATTTACAATCTTTTGAAGTGAATACGAGGTATACATATCACTCCACAATGAATATTATATCTTATCATGAAACATAGGATTGAGAAGCGATATGGCGACTTAAGAAGCATTAGAACTCTATTGCTTCGATACGTAGATACCTGCAAACGCTACTTCCTAGCAAGGAAGTGTCGCATTTACATTCATTTGAAGTGTGCCAGGTATACATGACACTTCGCAATGAATATTATATGTTATCATGAAACATAAAAATGAGATGCGAAGTCTCGTTTTAAGAAGCATTAGAACTCTATTGTTTCTATACGTAGACATCTGGAATCTCTATTTCCTAGCAAGGAAGTGTCGCATTTACATTCTTTTGATGTGAATACGAGGTATACATGACACTTCGCAATGAATTTTATATCTTGTCATAAGACATAGAAATGGGATGCGATATCGCGATTCAAAAGGCATTAGAACACTATTGGTACGATACGTAGACATCTGCAAACTGATGCAAACTATTTCCTGGCAAGGAAGTGTCGCATTTACATTCAGTTGAAGTGTATGCGAGGTATACATGACACTTCGCAATGAATATTATATCTCATCGTGAAACATAGAATTGAGATGCGATATCGCGTTTTAAGATGCATTAGAACACAATTGCTTCGATACGTAGACATCTGCGAACGCTATCTAGTAGCAAGGAAGTGCCGCATTTACATTCATTTGAAGTGTATACGAGGTATACATGACACTTCGCAATGAATATTGTACCTTATCATGAAACATAGACATAAGATGCGATATCGCCTTTTGAGAAGCATTAGAACTCTATTGCTACGATACGTAGATATCTGCAGACGCTATTTCCTAGCAAGGAAGTGTCGAGTTTACATTCATTTGTAGTGTATGCGAGGAATACATATCACGTTGCAATGAATATTATATCTTATCATGAGACATAGGAATGAGATGCGATATCGCGTTTTGAGAAGCATTAGAACTCTAATGCTACGATACGTAGACATCTGCAAACGCCTTTTCCTAGCAAGGAAGAGTCGCATTTAAATTCATTTGAAGTGTATGCGAGGTATTCGAGACACTTCGCAATGAATATAATATCTTATCATGAAACATAGAAATGAGATGCGATATCGCGTTTTGAGAAGCATTAGAACTCCAATGCTACGATACGTAGACATCTGCAAACGCTATTTCCTAGCAAGGGAGTGTCGCATTTACATTCTATTGAAGTGAATACGAGGTTATGAGAACACTCCACAATGAATATTATATTTTATCATGAAACATAGAAATGAGATGCGATATCGCGATTTAAGAAGCATTAGAACTCTAATGCTACGATACGTAGACATCTGCAAACGCTATTTCCCAGCAAGGAAGTGTCGCACTTTCATTCTTTTGAAGCGAATACAAGGTACACATAACGCTGCACAATGAATATTATATCTCATCGTGAAACATAGAAATGGGATGCGATATCGCGATTTAAGCAGCATTAGAACTCTACTGCTACGATACGTAGACATCTGCAAACGCTATTTCCCAGCAAGGAAGTGTCGCACTTACATTCTTTTGAAGCGAATACGAGGTACACATAACGCTGCACAATGAATATTTTATCTTATCGTGAAACATAGAAATGAGATGCGATATCGCGATTTAAGCAGCATTAGAACTGTATTGCTACGATACGTAGACATCTGCAAACGCTATTTTCTAGCAAGAAAGTGTCGCATTTACATTCTATTGAAGTGAATACGAGGTATACATAACACTCCACAATGAATATTATATCTTATTATGAAACATAGAAATGTGATGCGATATCGCGTTTTAAGAAGCATTAGAACTAAATAGCTACGATACGTAGACATCTGCAAACGCTGTTTCCGAGCAAGGAAGTGTCGCATTTACATTCTTTTGAAGCGAATACGAGGTACACATAACGCTGCACAATGAATATTATATCTCATCATGAAACATAGAAATAAGAATCGATATCGCGATTTAAGCAGCATTAGAACTCTGTTGCTTCGATACGTAGACATCTGCCATCGCTATTTCCTAGCAAGGAAGTGTCGCATTTACATTCATTTGATGTGTATGAGAGGTATACAGGACACTTCGCAATGACTATTATATCTTATCATGATTCATAGAAATGAGATGCGATATCGCGTCTTAAGAAGAATAAGAACTCTATTGCTACGATACCGGGACATCTGCAGACGCTATTTCCTAGCAAGGAAGTATCGTATTTACATTCTTTTGAAGTGTAGACGAGATATACATAACACTGCACAATGAATATTATATCTTATCATGAAACATAGAAATGAGATGCGATATCTCGTTTTAAGAAGCAGTAGATCTCTATTGCTTCGATACCTAGACATCTGCCAACGCTATTGCCTAGCAAGGAAGTGTCGCATTTACATTCATTTGAAGTGTATGCGATGTACACAAGACACTTCGCAATGAATATTATATCTCATCATGAAACGTAGATATGAGATGCGGTATCCCGTTTCAAGAAGCATTAGAACTCTATATATTCGATACGTAGACATCTGCAACCGCTATTTCCTAGAAAAGAAGTGTCGGATTTACATTCATTTGAAGTGAATACGAGGTATACATGACACTTCGCAATGAATATTATACCATGTCATGAAACATAGAAATGATATGCGATATCGCTTTTTAAGAAGCATTACAACACTATTTCTTCGATACGTAGACATCTGGAAACGCTATTTCCTAGGAAGGAAGCGTCGAATTTACATTCTATTGATGTGAATACGAGGTATACATAACACTGCACAATGAATATTATATCTTATCATAAAACACAGAAATGAGATGCGATATCGCGATTTAAGCAGCATTAGAACTCTAATGCTTCGATACGTAGACACCTACCAATACTATCTCCTAGCAAGAAAGTGTCGCATTTACATTCTATTGAAGTGAATACGAGGTATACATAACACTCCACAATGAATATTATATCTTATCATGAAACATAGAAATGAGATGCTATATCGCTATTTAAGAAGCAATAGATCTCTATTGCTTCAACACGTAGACATCTGCAAACGCTACTTCCTAGCACGGAAGTGTCGCATTTACATTCATTTGAAGTGTATGCGAGGTATACAAGACACTTCGCAATGAATATTATAACTTATCATGAGACATAGAAATGAGATGCGATATCGCGTTTTGAGAAGCATTAGAACTCTAATGCTACGATACGTAGACATCTGCAAACGCTATTTCCTAGCAAGGAAGTGTCGCATTTACATTCATTTGAAGTGTATGCGAGGTATACAAGACACTTCGCAATGAATATTATAACTTATCATGAGACATAGAAATGAGCTGCGATATCGCGTTTTGAGAAGCATTAGAACTCTAATGCTACGATACGTAGACATCTGCAAACGCTATTTCCTAGCAAGGAAGAGTCGCATTTAAATTCATTTGAAGTGTATGCGAGGTATTCAAGACACTTCGCAATGAATATAATATCTTATCATGAAACATAGAAATGAGATGCTATATCGCGTTTTGAGAAGCATTAGAACTCCAATGCTACGATACGTAGACATCTGCAAACGCTATTTCCTAGCAAGGGAGTGTCGCATTTATATTCTATTGAAGTGAATACGGGGTATACATAACACTGCACAATGAATATTATATCTTATCATGAAACATAGAAATGTGATGCGATATCGCGTTTTAAGAAGCATTAGACCTAAATAGCTACGATGCATAGACATCTGCAAACGCTACTTCCTAGCAAGGAAGTGTCGCATTTACATTCTTTTGAAAGGGATACGAGGTATACATGACACTTCGCAATGAATATTATACCATATCATGAAACATAGAAATGGGTTGCGATACAGCGTTATGAGAAGCACTTGAGCTCTAATGCTACGATACGATGACATCTGCAAACGCTATTTCCTAGCAAGGAAGTGTCGCATTTACATTCTATTGAAGTGAATACGAGGTATACATAACACTGCACAATGAATATTATATCTTATCATGAAACACAGAAATGCGATGCGATATCACGTTTTAAGAAGCATTAGAACACTGTTGCTTCGATACGTAGACATCTGCCATCGCTATATCCTAGCAAGGAAGTGTCTCATTTACATTCATTTGAAGTGTATGCGAGGTATACATGACACTTCGCAATGAATACTATATCTTATCATGAAACATAGAAATGAGATGCGATATGCGTTTTAAGAAGCATTAGAACTCTATTGCTACGATACGTAGATATCTGCAGACGCCATTTCCTAGGAAGGAAGTGTCGTATTTACATTCTTTTGAAGTGAATACGAGGTTATAATAACACTCCACAATGAATATTATATTTTATCATGAAACATAGAAATGATATGCGATATGGCGATTTAAGAAGCATTAGAACTCTAATGCTACGATACGTAGACATCTGCAAACGCTATTTCCCAGCAAGGAAGTGTCGCATTTACATTCTTTTGAAGCGAATACGAGGTACACATAACGCTGCACAATGAATATTATATCTCATCATGAAACATAGAAATGAGATGCGATATCGCGATTTAAGCAGCATTAGAACTCTACTGCTTCGATACGTAGGCACCTGCCAATACTATCTCCTAGCAAGAATGTGTCGCATTTACATTCTTTTGAAGTGAATACGAGGTATACATAACACTCCACAATGAATATTATATCTTATTATGAAACATAGAAATGTGATGCGATATCGCGTTTTAAGAAGCATTAGAACTAAATAGCTACGGTACGTAGACATCTGCAAACGCTGTTTCCGAGCAAGGAAGTGTCGCATTTACATTCTTTTGAAGCGAATACGAGGTACACATAACGCTGCACAATGAATATTATATCTCATCATGAAACATAGAAATAAGAATCGATATCGCGATTTAAGCAGCATTAGAACTCTGTTGCTTCGATACGTAGACATCTGCCATCGCTATTTCCTAGCATGGAAGTGTCGCATTTACATTCATTTGATGTGTATGAGAGGTATACAGGACACTTCGCAATGACTATTATATCTTATCATGATTCATAGAAATGAGATGCGATATCGCGTCTTAAGAAGAATAAGAACTCTATTGCTACGATACCGGGACATCTGCAGACGCTATTTCCTAGCAAGGAAGTATCGTATTTACATTCTTTTGAAGTGTAGACGAGATATACATAACACTGCACAATGAATATCATATCTTATCATGATTCATAGAAATGAGATGCGATATCGCGTCTTAAGAAGAATAAGAAATCTATTGCTACGATACCGGGACATCTGCAAACGCTACTTCCTAGCATGGAAGTGTCGCATTTACATTCTTTTGAAAGGAATACGAGGTATACATGACACTTCGCAATGAATATTATACCATATCATGAAACATAGAAATGAGATGCGATAAGGCGATTTAAGAAGCATTAGAACTCTAATGCTACGATACGTAGACATCTGCAAACGCTATTTCCCAGCAAGGAAGTGTCGTATTTACATCCTCTTGAAGTGTAGACGAGATATACATAACACTGCACAATGAATATTATATCTTATCATGAAACATAGAAATGAGATGCGATATCTCGTTCTAAGAAGCAGTAGATCTCTATTGCTTCGATACCTAGACATCTGCCAACGCTATTGCCTAGCAAGGAAGTGTCGCATTTACATTCATGTGAAGTGTATGCGATGTACACAAGACACTTCTCAATGAATATTATATCTCATCATGAAACGTAGATATGAGATGCGGTATCCCGTTTTACGAAGCGTTAGAACTCTATTGCTACGATACGTAGACATCTGGAAACGGTACTTCCTAGCAAGGAAGTGTCGCATTTACATTCTTTGTAAGTGTTAACGAGATAAACATATCCCTCCTCAGTGAATATTATAACTTATCGTGAAACATAGAAATGAGATGTGATATCGCGTTTTAAGATGCATTAGAACTCTATTGCTTCGATACGTAGACATCCGGAAACGTAGTTTCCTAGAAAGGAAGTTCGCATTTACATTATTTTGAAGTGATTACGAGGTACACATGGGACTCCGCATTGAATTTTATACCTTATCATGAAACTATGAAATATAGATGCGATATCTCATTTTAAGAAGCATCGGAACTCCAATGCTTCGATACGTAGACATCTGGAAAAGCTATTTCCTAGCAAGGAAGTGTCGCATTTACATTCTTTGTAAGTGTTGACGAGATATACATAACCCTCCTCAATGAATATTATATCTTATCATGAAACATAGAAATGAGATGCGATATCGCTATATAAGAAGCATTAGAACTGTATTGCTACGATACGTAGACATCTGCAAACGCTATTTTCTAGCATGGAAATGTCGCATTTACATTCTTTTGAAGTGAATAGGAGGTGTACATGACACTTCGCAATGAATATTATCTCTTATCATGAAACATAGGAGTGAGATGCGATATCACGTCTTAAGAAGCATTAGAACTCTATTGCTTCGATACGTAGACAACTGCAAGCGCTGCTTCCTAGCAAGGAAATCTAGCACTTTCATTCATTTGAAGTGTATACGAGCTATGCGTAACACTCCGAAATGCGCATTATATCTTGTCATGAAACATAGAAATGAGATGCGATATCGCGATTTAAGTAGCACTAGAACACTATTGCTACGATACGTAGACATCTGCAGACGCTATTTCCTAGCATGGAAGTGTCGCATTTACAGTCTTTTGAAGTAAATACGATGTATACATAAAACTCCACACTGAATATTATATCTGATCATGAAACATAGACATGAGATGCGATATGGCGATTTAAGAAGCATTAGAACTCTATTGCTTCGTGTGTCATGTAAACCTCGTATTCTCTTCAAAGGTATGTAAAGGTGACACTTCCTTGCTAGGAAATAGCGTTTGCCGGTGTCTACGTATCGTAGCAATAGAGTTCTAATGCTTCTAAAAACCCGATATCGCATCACATTTCGATGTTTCATGATAAGATATAATATTCATAGCGAAGTGTCTTGTATACCTCGCATACTCATCAAATGAATGTAAATGCGACACTTGCTTGCTAGGAAATAGCGTTTGCAGATGTCTACGTATCGAAGCAATAGAGTTCTAATGCATCTTAAAACGATATATCGCATCTAATTTCTATGTTTCGTGGTATGATATAATATTCAATGCCAAGGGTCATGTATACCTCGTATTCACTTCAAAGGAATGTAAATGCGACAATTCCTAGCTAGGAAATAGCGTTGGCAGATTTCTACGTATCGAAACAATAGATTTCTAATGCTTCTTAATATAAGATGTCGCACCTCATTTTTATGTTTCATGGTGAGATATGATATTCATTGCGAAGTGTCATGTATACCTCGTTTCCACTTCAAAAGAATGTGAATGCGACACTTCCATTCTGGGAAATAGCGTTTGCATGATGTTTACGTATCGGAGCAATAGAGTTCTAATGCTTCTTTTATCGCGATATCGCATCTCATTTCGATATTTCCTGATAAGATATAATATTAATTGTGAAGTGTCATGTATACCTCGCATATACTTCAAATGATTGTAAATGCGACACTTTCTTGCTAGGAAATAGCGCTTTCAGATGTCTACGTATCGAAGCAATATAGTTCTAATGCTCCTTAAAACGGAATACCGCATCTCATTTCAATGTTTCACGATAAGATATAATATTCATTGCGAAGTGTCATGTATACCTCGCATACACTTCAAATCAATGTAAATGCGGCACTTCCATGCTAGGAAGTAGCGTTTCCATATGTCTACGCATCGAAGCAGTAGAGTTCTAATGCTTCTTAAATCAGGATATGGCATCTCATTTCTATGTTTCATGATAAGATATAAAATTCATTGTCAAGTGTCATGTATACCTCGTACTTACCTCAAACGAATGTAAATGCGACACGTCTTTGCTAGGAAATAGCGTTTGCAGATGCTTACGTATCGAAGCAATAGTGTTCTATTGCTTCTTAAATCGCGATATCGCATCTCATTTCTATGTTTCATGATAAGGTATATTATTCATTGTGGAGTGTTATGTATGAAGCGTATTTACTTCAAAAGAATGTAAATGCGGCACTTCCTTGCTAGGAAATAGCGTTTGCAGATGTCTACGTATCGTAGCAATAGAGTTCTAACGCCTTTCAAAACGCGATATCGCATCCCATTTCTATGTTTCATGATAAGATATAATATTCATTGCGAAGTTTCATGTGTACCCCGCATACACATCAAATGAATGTAAATGCGACACTTCCTTGCTAGGAAATAGCGTTTGCAGATGTCTACGTATCGAAGCAATAGATTTCTAATGCTTCTTAAATCGCGATATCGCATCTCATTTCTATGCTTCATTATAAGATATAATATTCATTGTGGAGTGTTATGTATACCTCGTAATCTACACTTCAAATGAACGTATTTGCGACACTTCCTTGCCAGGAAATAGCGTTTCCAGGTGTATACGTATCGAAGCAATAGAGTTCCAATGCATCTTCAAACGCGACATCGCATCTCATTTCTATGATTCATGATAAGATATAATATTCAGAACGAAGTGTGATGTATACCTCGCATTCCTTTCAAAAGAATGTAAATGCGACACTTCCTTGCTAAGAAGTAGCGTTTGCAGATGTCAACGTATCGAAGCAATAGTGTTCTAATGCTTCTTAAATCGCCATATCGCATTTCATTTCTATGTTTCATGACAACATATAATATCCGTTGTGAAGTGTTATGTAAACCTCGCATACACATCAATTGAATGTAAATGCAACACATTCTTGCCAGGAAATGGCGTTTGCAGATGTCTACGTTTCGAAGCAATAGATTTGTAATGCTTCTTAAATCGCGATTTCGCATCTCATTCCTATGTTTCGAGATAAGATATAATATTCATTGTGGAGTGTTATGTATACCTCGCATACAATTCAAGAGAATGTAAATGCGACACTTCCTTGCTAGGAAATAGCGTTTGCAGATGTCTGCGTATCGAAGCAATATAGTTCTAGTGCTTCTTAAATCGAGATATCGCATCTCATTTCAACGTTTCATGATAAGATATAATATTCATTGCGAAGCGTTATGTATTCCTCCTCCACACGTCAAATGAATGTAAATGCGACACTTCCTTTCCAGGAAATTACGTTTCCAGATGTCTATATTGTAACTTATCGATACAATAAGTTATTATACGATAAGTTACAATATTCATTGCGAAGTATTATGTATTTCTGGTCTGCACTTTGAATGAATGTAAATGCGTGCTAGGAAATAGAGTTTGCAGATGTCTACGTATCGTAGCAATAGAGTCCTAATGCTTCTTAAAACGCGATATCGCATCACTTTCTTATGTGTCATGATAGGATATAATATTCACTGCGAAGAGCCACTTATACCTCGCATACACTTCAAATGAATGTAAATGCGACACATCATTGCTAGGAAATAGCGCTTGCAGTTGTCTACGTATAATAGCAATACAGTTCTGATGCTTCTCAAAACGCGATATCGCATCTCATTTCTTTGCTTCATGATAAGATATAATATTCATTGCGAAGTGCCACTTATACCTCGCATACACTTCAAATGAATGTAAATGCGACACTTCATTGCTAGGAAATAGCGTTTGCAGATGTCTCCGCGTCGACGCAATAGAGTTCTAATGCTTCTTAAAACGCGATATCGCATCTCATTTCTATGTTTCATGATAAGATATAATATTCATTGCGAAGTGCCACTTATACCTCGCATACACTTCAAATGAATGTAAATGCGACACTTCCTTGCTAGGAAGTAGCGTTCGCAGATGTCTACGTATCGTAGCATTAGAGTTCTAATGCTTCATAAATCGCCATATCGCATCTCATTTCTATGTTTCATGCTAAGATATAATATTCGTTGCGGAGTGTTATGTATACCTCGTATTCACTTCAAAAGAATGTAAATGCGACACTTCCTTCCTAGGACATTACGTTTCCAGATGTCTACGTATCGAAGCAATAGCGTTCTAATGTTTCTTAAAGTGAGATATCGCATCTCATTTCTATGTTTCACGATAAGATATAATATACATTGCGAAGTGTCATGTATACCTCGCATACACTTCAAATGAATGTAAATGCAACACTTCCTTGCTGGGAAATAGCGTGTTGCAGATGTCTACGTATCGATGCAATACAGTTCTAATGCTTCTTAAATCGCGATATCGCATCTCATTTCTATGCTTCATGATAAGATATAATATTCATTGCGAGGTGTCATGTATACCTCGCATACACTTCAAATGAATGTAAATGCGACACTTCCTTCCTAGGACATAGCGTTTGCAGATATCTACGTATCGAAGCAATAGAGTTCTAATGCCTCTTAAAACGCGATATCGCATCTCATTGTACATTGCATGATAAGATATAATATTCATTGCGAAGTGTCATGTATACCTCGCATAAACTTCAAATGAATGTAAATGCGACACATCCTTGCTAGGATATAGCGCTTGCAGATGTCTACGTATCGATGCAATAGAGTTCTAATACTTCTTAAATCGCGATATCGCATCTCATTTCTATGCTTCATGATAAGATATAATATTCATTGCGAGGTGTCATGTATACCTCTCATACACTTCAAATGAATGTAAATGTGACACTTCCTTGCAACGAAATAGCGTCTGCAGATGTATACGTATCGTAGCAATAGAGTTCTAATGCTCCTTAAATCACGATATCGCATCTCATTTCTATGTTTCATTATAAGATATAATATTCATTGCGAAGTGACATGTATACCTCGCATACACATCAAATGAATGTAAATGCGACACTTCCTTGCTAGGAAGTAGCGTCTGCAGATGTATAAGTATCGAAGCAATAGAGTTCAAATGCATCTTAAATCGCCATATCGCATCTCACTTCTATGTTTCATGATAAGATACAATATTCATTGCGGAGTGTCATGTATACTTCGTATTCACTTCAAAGGAATGTAAATGCGACACTTCCATGCCAGGAAATAGCGCTTGCAGATGTCTATGTATCGAAGCAATAGAGGTCTAATGCTTCTTAAATCGCGATATCGCGTCTCACTTCTACGTTTCATGATAAGATATAATATACATTGCGAAGCGTTATGTATTCCTCGTCCATACTTCAAATGAATGTAAATGCGACACTTCCTTGCTAGGAAGTAACGTTTGCAGATATCTACGTATCGAAGCAGTAGAGTTCTAATGCTTCTCAAAACGCGATGTCGCATCTCGTTTCTATGTCTCATGATAAGATATAATATCCATTACGAAGTGTCGTCTATTCCTCGTCTACACGTCAAGTGAATGTAAATGCGACACTTCCTTTCTAGGAAATTACGTTTCCAGATGTCTACGTATCGTAGCAATACAGTTATGATGCTTCTCAAAACGCGCTATCGCATTTCATTTCTATGTTTCATGATAAGATATGATATTCATTCCGAAGTGTCATGTATGCCTCGTATTCACTTCAAAAGAATGCAACTGCGACACTTCCTTGCTAGGAAATGGCGTTTGCAGATGTCTACGTATCGTAGCAATAGAGTCCTGATGCTTCTTAAAACGCGATATGGCATCTCATTTCTATGTTTCATGATAAGATATGATATTCATTGCCAAGTGACATGTATACCCCGCATACACTTCAAGGAAAGTAAATGCGACACTTCCTTGCTAGGAAGTAGCGTTTGCAGATGTCTAGGTATCGTAGCAATAGCGTTCTAATGCTTCTTAAGACGCGATATCGCATCTCAGTTCTACGCTTCATTATAGGATATAATAATCATTGCGAAGTGCCATGTATAGCTCGCATACACTTCCAAAGAATGTAAATGCGACACTTTCATGCTAGGAAATAGCGTTCGCAGATGTCTACGTATCGTAGCAATAGAGTTCTAATGCATCTTAAAACGCGATATCGCAACTCATTCCTACATTTCATGATAGGAAACAATATTCTTTGCGAAGTGTCACGTATACCTCGTATTCACTTCAAACGAATGTAAATGCGGCACTTCCTTGTAAGAAAGTAGCATATGCAGAAGTCTACGTATCGCTGCAATAGAGTTCTAAAGCTTCTTAAAACGGGATATCGCATCTCATTTCTATGTTTCATGATAAGATATAATATTCATTGTGCAGTGTTATGTAAACCCCGTATTCACTTCAAAAGAATGTAAATGCTACACTTCCTTGCTAGGAAATAGCGTTTGCAGTTGTCTACGTATCGAAGCAATAGAGTTCTAATGCTGCTTAAATCGCATTATCGCATCTCATTTCTATGTTTCGTGATAAGATATAATATTAATTGAGAAGTTTCTCTTATACCTCGCATATACTTCAAATGAATGTAAATGCGACACTTCCTTGCTAGGAAATATCGTTTCCAGATGTCTACGTTTCGAAACAATACAGTTCAAATGCCTCGTAAAACGAGATGTCGCATCTCATTTCTAAGTTTCGTGATAAGATATAATATTAATTGCGAAGTGTTATGTATCCCATGTATTCACTTCAAAAGAGTGTAAATGCGATACTTCCATGCTAGGAAATAGCGTTTCAAGATGGCTACGTATCGAAACAATACTGTTCTAATGCTTCGTAAAACGAGATGTCGCATCTCATTTCTATGTTTCAGGATAAGATATAATATTCATTGCGAAGTTACATGTATACCTCGTGTTCACTTCAAAAGATGCGACACTTCCTTGTAGGAAAAAGCGTTTCCAGATGTCTGCGTATCGAAAAAATAGGTTTCTAATGCTTCTTAAAACGAGATGTCGCATCTCACTTCTATGTTTCATGATAAGAGATAGTATCCATTGAGAAGTGTCATGTATACCTGGTATTCACTTCAAAAGAATGTAAATGCGACACTTCCTTGCTAGGAAATAGCGTTTGCAAATGTCTACGTATCGTAGCAATAGGGTTCTAACGATTCCTAAAACGCGACATC
The DNA here is from genome assembly GCF_050948175.1 of Xylocopa sonorina. Taxonomy (NCBI): domain Eukaryota; kingdom Metazoa; phylum Arthropoda; class Insecta; order Hymenoptera; family Apidae; genus Xylocopa; species Xylocopa sonorina. Next base: position 861,399 of record NW_027490201.1, read on the forward strand.
GCATCTCATTTCTATGTTTTATGATAAAATATAATATTCTTTGCGAAGTGTCATGTATACCACGTATTCACTTCGAAAGAATGTAGATGCGACACTTCCTTGCTAGGAAATAGCGTTTCCAGATGTCTACGTTTCGAAACAACACAGTTCAAATGCTTCGTAAAACGAGATGTCGCATCTCATTTCTATGTTTCATGATAAGGTATAATATTTATTGCGAAGTGTCACTTATACCTTGGATACACTTCAAATGAATGTAAATGCGGCAGTTCCTTCCTAGGAAATAGCGTTTGCAGATGTCTCCGTATCGAAGCGATTGAGTTCTAATGCTTCTTAGAAAGGGATATCGCATGTCATTTCTATGTTTCAGGATAAGATATAATATTCATTGCGAAGTTACATGTATACCTCGTATTCACTTCAAAAGATGCGACACTTCCTTGTAGGAAAAAGCGTTTCCAGATGTCTGCGTATCGAAAAAATAGGTTTCTAATGCTTCTTAAAACGAGATGTCGCATCTCACTTCTATGTTTCATGATAAGAGATAGTATCCATTGCGAAGTGTCATGTATACATGGTATTCACTTCAAAAGAATGTAAATGCGACACTTCCTTGCTAGGAAATAGCGTTGGCAAATGTCTACGTATCGTAGCAATAGGGTTCTAACGATTCCTAAAACGCGACATCGCATCTCATTTCTATGTTTCATGATAATATATAATATTCATTGCGAAGTGTCACTTATACCTCGCATACACTTCAAATGAATGTAAATGCGACACTTCCTTGCTAGGAAATAGCGATTGTGGATGTCTACGTATCGAAGCAATAGAGTTCTAATGCTTCTTAAAACGGGATACCGCATCTCATTTCCATGATTCATGATAAGATATAATATTCATTGCGAAGTGTCTTGTATACCGCGCATGCACTTCAAATGAATGTAAATGCGACACTTCCTTGCTAGGAAATAGCGTTGGCACATGTCTCCTTATCGAAGCAATAAAGTTCTAGTGCTTCTTAAATCGCCATATCGCATTTCATTTCTATGTTTGCTGATAAGATATAATATTCATTGTGGAGTGTTATGTATACCTCGTATTCCTTTCAAAAGAATGTAAATCCGACACTTCCTTTCTAGGAAGTAGCGTTTGCAGATGTCTACGTATCGAAGAAATAGAGTTCTAATGCTCCTTAAATAGCGATATCGCATCTCATTTCTATGTTTCATGATAAGATATAATATTCATTGCGAAATGTCATGTATTCCTCGTATTCACTTCAAAAGAATGTAAATGCGACACTTTCGTGCTAGGAAATAGCGTTTGCAGATGTCTACGTATCGTAGCAATAGAGTTCTAATGCTTCTTAAAACGTGATATCGCATCTCACTTCTATGTTTCATTGTAAGATAAAACAATCATTGCGAAGTGTCACTTATACATCGCATACCCTTCAAATGAATGTAAATGCGACGCTTCATTGCTAGGAAATAGCGTTTGCAGATGTTTATGTATCGAAGAAATAGATTTCTAAAGATTCTAAAAACAAGATGTCGCATCTCATTTCTATGTGTCATGATAAGATATAATATTCATTGCGAAGTGTCATGTATACCTCGTATTCGCTTCAAAAGACTGTAAAAGCGACACTTCCTTGCTAGGAAATAGAGTTTGCAGATGTCAACGTATCGTAGCAATAGAGTTCTAATGCTTCTTAAAACGAGACTTCGCAACTCATTTTTATGTTTCATGATAAGATATAATAGTCAGTGCGAAGTGTCATGTATCCCTTGTATTATCTTCAAAATAATGTAAATGTGACACTTCCTTGCTAGGAAATAGAGTTTGCAGATGTCTACGTATCGTAGCAATAGGGTTCTAACGCTTCTTAAAAGGCGATAGCGCATCTCATTTTTATGTTTCATGATAAGATATAATATTCATTGTGCAGTGTTATGTATATCTCGTCTACACTTCAAAAGAATGTAAATGCGACACTTCCTTGCTAGGAAATAGCGTTTGCAGATGTCTACGTATCGTAACAACAGGGTTCTATTGCTTTTTAAATCGCGATGTCGCATCTCATTTCTATGCTTCATCATAAGATATAAAATTCATGGTGCAGTGCTATGTATACCTCGTATTCACTTCAAAAGAAGGTAAATGCGACGCTTACTTGCTAGGAAACAATGTTTGCAGATGTCTACGTATCGTAGCAATAGTGTTCTAATGCTTCTTAATTCGCGATATCGCATCTCATTTCTATGTCTCATGATTAGATATAATATTCACTGCGAAAGTTCATGTATACCTCGTATTCATTTGAAGAGTATGTGAATGCGACACTTCCTTGCTAGGAAATAGCGTTTGCAGATGTCTACGTTTCGAAGCAACAGAATTCTAATGCTTCTTAAATCGTCATATCGCATCTCATTTCTATGTTTCATGATAAGATGTAATATTCATTACGAGGTGCCATGTATACCACGTATTACTCTCAAAAGAATTTAAATGCGACACTACCTTGCTAGGAAGTAGCGTTTGCAGATGTCTACGTATCGAAGCAATAGATTTCTAATGCTTCTTAAATTGCCATATCGCATCTCATTTCTATGTCTCATGATTAGATATAATATTCACAGCGAAGGTTCATGTATACATCGTATTCACTTCAAAAGAATGCAAATGCGACACTTCCCTGCTCGGAAATAGCGTTGGCAGATGTCTACGTATCGTAGCATTAGTGTCCTGATGCTTCTCAAATCGCGATATCGCATATCATTTCTATGTTTCATGATAATATATAATAATCATTGCGAAGTGTCATGTATACCTCGCATACACTTCAGATGAATGTAAATGCGACACTCCCTTGCTAGGAAATAGCGTTTGCAGATGTCTACCTATCGTAGCAATAGAGTTCTAATGCGTTAAAAATCGCGATATCGCTTCTCATTTCTATGTTTCACGTTAAGATATACTATTCATTGTGGAGTGTTATTCATACCTCGTATTCACTTCAAAGGAATGTAAATGCGACACTTCCTTGCTAGGAAATAGCGTTTGCTGATGGCTACGTATCGTAGCAATAGTGTTCTATCGCTTCTTAAAACGCAATACCTCATCTCATTTCTATGTTTCATGATAAGATATGATATTCATTGCAAAGTGCCACTTATACCTCGCATACACTTAAAATGAATGTAAATGCGACACTTCCTTGCTAGGAAATAGCGTTTGCAGATGTCTACGTATCGTAGTATTAGAGTTCTAATGCTTCGCAAAACGCTATATCGCATCTCATTTCTATGTTTCATGATAAGATATAATATTCATTGCGAAGTGTCATGTATACCACGCATACACTTCAAATGAATCTAAATGTGACATTTCCTTGCTAGGAAGTAGCGTTGGCAGATGTCTACGTATCGAATCAAGAAAGTTCTAATGCTTCTCAAAACGCGATATCGCATCTCATTTCTATGTTTCATGGTAAGATATAATATTCATTGTGGAGTGTTATGTATACCACGTATTCACCTCAAAAGAATGTAAACGCGACACTTCCTTGCCTGGAAATAGCTTTTGCAGATGTCAACATATCGTAGCATTAGGCTTCTAATGCTTCTCAAAATGCGATAGCGCATCTCATTTCTATGTTTCATCATAAGATATAATATTAATTGCGAAGTGCCATGTATACCCCGTATTCACATCAAAAGAATGTAAATGCGAGACCTCCTTGCTAGGAAGGAGCGTTTGCAGATATCTACGTATCGAAGCAATAGGATTCTAGTGCTTCTTAAATCGCGGTATCGCATCTCATTTCTATGTTTCATGATAAGATATAATATTCATTGTGCAGTGTTATGTATACCACGTATTCACTTCAAAAGAATGTAAATGCGACACTTCCCTGCTAGGAAATAGAGTTTGCAGATATCTACGTATCAAAGCAATAGAATTCTAATGCTTTTTAAATCTTCCTATCGCATCTCATTTCTATGTTTCATGATAAGATATAACATCCATTACGAAGTGTTATGTATTCCTCGTCTACACTTCAAATGAATGTAAATGCGACACTTCCTTTCTAGGAAATTACGTTTACAGATATCTATGTATCGGAGCAATAGGGTTCTAAAGCTTCTTAAAGCGCGATATTGCATCTCATTACTATGTCCCATGATAAGATATAATATTTATTGCGAAGTGTTATGTATTCCTCGTCTGCACTTCAAATGAATGTAAATGCGACACTTGCATTCCAGGAAATTACGTTCCCAGATGTGTACATATCGAAGCAATAGAGTTCCAATGCTTCCTAAAACGCGATATTGCATATCACTTCTATGTTTCATGATAAGATATAATATTCATTACGATGTGTTATGTATTCCTCGTCTACACTTCAAATGAATGTACATGCGACACTACCTTGCTAGGGAATAGCGTTTCCTGATGTCTACGCATCGAAGAAATAGAGTTCTATTGCTTCCTAAAACGCGATATCGAATCTCATATCTATGTTTCATGATAAGAAATAATATTCATTGCGAAGTGTCATGTATACCTCGCATACACTTCAAATGAATGTAAATGCGATACTTCCTTGCTTGGAAGTGGCGTTTGCAGATGTCTACGTATCGAAGCAATAGAGTTCTCATTCTTCTTAAATCGCTATATCGCATCTCATTTCTATGTTTCATAATAAGGTATATTATTCATTGCGGAGTGTCATGTATACCTCGTATTCTCTTCAAAAGAATGTAAATACGACACTTCCTTGAAAGGAAATAGTGTTTACAAATGGCTACGTATGGTAGCATTAGGGTTCTAAATCTTTTCAAAACGCGATATCGCATCTCATTTCTATGTTTCATGATAAGATATAATATTCATTGTGGAGTGTTATGTCTACATCGTATTCACCTCAAAAGAATGTAAGTGCGACACTTCCATGCTAGGAAATAGCGTCTACAGATGTCTACGTTTCGTAGCAATAGAGTTCTGATGCTACTTAAAACGCGATATCGCATCTCATTTCTATGATTCATTATAAGGTATATTATTCATTGCGTAGTGTCATGTATACGTTATACTCACTTCAAAAGAATGTAAATGCGACACATCCTTGCACGGAAGTAGCGTTTGCAGATGTCTACGTATCGAAGCAATAGAATTCCAATGCTTCTTAAATCGTCATATCGCATGTTATTTCTATGTTTCATGATAAGATATAATCTACATTGCGATGTGTCATGTATACCTCGTATTCACTTCAAAAGAATGTAATGCGACACATCCTTGCTAGGAAGGAGCGTTTGCAGATATCTACGTATTGAAGCAATAGGATTCTAGTGCTTCTTAAATCGCGGTATCGCATCTCATTTCTATGTTTCATGATAAGATATAATATTCATTGTGCAGTGTTATGTATACCTCGTATTCACTTCAAAAGAATGTAAATGCGACACTTCCATGCTAGGAAATAGCGTTCGCTGATGTCTACGTATCGTAGCAAAAGTGTTCTAATGCTTCTTAAAACGCGAAGTCGTATCTCATTTCTATGTTTCATGTGTCACGTCACGAGGGTGGAAAATTTCCGCTTTACTCGGAGGCGACACGCAGCCAATTCGCGGAAACGGCTCGCTTAATTGCGACTAATGCCGGGTTCCTTCCGTGGGACAACGAACGCTTTTACGAACACGCTAACGCGGTAAATGTGGAAAAATACTACCTTTGCCGTCTTGATAGCGAACAAATCAATATTCTTTCCTGAGGTATCTCTGCTTCCGTGGATCGTAGTCTGGTATCGATGCTGCGTAAGGACTGCGAGGCTGAATGTCCAAAGGAATGAGCGCCCAGCGTTGCGGGGATTCAGCAATGTTCGGCTTCCCTGGATCGGATAAGTTTGTCGGCGTGGAACGTTGAGAAGCCACGAGGACGGTGGCGGATGCACAGATCGACGGTAAGGCTTTGGTGCCCACGTATTCACGTACGAGACGGCGTAGGAAGTTCTTCCTTCCCGCACGTCGAGCCTTTCGCTTCGAATTACTGCACATTCGCGTCTAATTTCAGCAGACTAGATACGACTCGGGTAAGCGGCGGTCCGCTCTAGCCTGTCGGTCCAGAGAGTGAAATGTCGACGTTATCTGCACGCAGTCTCACGTATGGGTCAGCGAAGCTAAGCGGCGGTCCGCTCTAACCAGCTGATTACCAATGATCGACTAACGATTGGATTGAATGTAGAATGTCCACGCGTTGGCTCGTGGAAGAACTCGTACGATAAGAATGAAGTTAATGGAAATTATCAATAACTGAACTAGTAGTTAGGAGGTAAAATCAAAGTATATTCTAAGTTAATCCTAAGCTTACACTGTACTTTCCCTAAGACTAAGTTAAATGTAGACTTAATTGTTTAGAATTGGAATTAGAACTAGACTCTATGATTGGAATTGAACTTGAATTTAGAATAGAATTACGAACACCTCTGACTAAGGTGGATTAGAGCTGTCTAATGATCAGCTTGGAACGAAGCTCGGAGAAGACTGACTCTCCGATCGCGGGTCCGCGACCTCCTTAGGTCGCGTGGCGCGCGAGTCGCTGGAGCCCGGAGTGGGGTGGCCGCTCGGCCCGCGCAGTGGGGCGGCCGGTCGGAGTGGGGCGCGGCTCGTCGGACGCCCGCTCGAGCGTATCGCAACTTATAATTATAGATATTTACGTTGATCTTAGAAGCTATGTGTGTGTTGTCTGCGTATGTACAATGTATGTGTCGAGTACTTAGATCTAGAGTACGATTTACGAATATATACTTTGGAAATAGGAATAACGCTGTAATGGTGTAGGTGATTCGCTGCTGTGCCCAGTGGTCCAGTCGTCTGGTTGGATGCTGCATCTTTCCTGGCTTTGGAAATGCACGTTGTCACACGGTCGATCGGTCGAACTCCTAGATCTTCGTACCTTGATAGCAGCCTTGGCACGGCGGACGTGGTGTATGTTTGGTTGTGGTGGCGCTCGTCCCGTGTACTTAGGTGCTGCTGACAGTGAGTACGTTGCTGCCGCATGCTGTGGGAGGCGCTAGGGGATGGAAGGCGGTATGCCAGACGTTACACCTCCCCCCATACGAAAGGAATCTTGGCCATGCCAAGATCTCCTGTCTGGAATCTGCGAATTAGTGGGTGGCTGCACACCTGTTGTCCTGCCGGTTGGCTGTTGTCGTACTGACGAATCCCTGCCGGATAAGCTGTGGCGGGCTCGCTTTGCATCTCTTGGGTGACCATTTCCGTAGCGTTCGCTGGTACTGGGTTCACTGGCACTTTCACTGCTCGTAGAGTTTTGAGAACATTTCTCACCTTTGGCTATCACATTTTCAGTCTCTATCTGTTTCAGTCCACTCATTCTTTTACATAACTTAATCTTATTGGTATGCACTATTTTATGTCGTCCCTTAATAGCTAACTTAACGTTATTATCATTCAGAACTTCGATTATTCTATAGGGGCCCGCGTATTGGGAATAAAATTTATGTTTATTGGGCTCCCTTAGCAAAAAGACCCATTGGCCGGCTTCGAACTTCTGAATGTTAAGCTTTCTATCGTAATAGTGTTTCGCACGACGTTTGGCATTATCAAGATTCTCCCTGGCGATCGCTTGTGATTTCGAAATTTTCTCGTTTAAATTAATGAGATAGTCCGAATAAGTCTCATTCTCTGTATTGTCTTGGAATGGTGTGTCGGATGGTACTCTCGCAATTCGACCGAAAACGAGTTCGTGCGGTGTGTATAATGTGCCCTCGTGGACACTTGTATTATAAGATAGCATTGCGTAAGGTAGCCATCGTTCCCAATCGCCACTGGTGTGTATGAAATGTTTGAGGTATTCCGCTAAAACATGGTGGGATCGTTCCACCGAACCATTTGTCTGTGGGTGGAAGGCTGTAGACTTGAATTGCTTTATCCTGAATTTAATCGCGATGGCCTTGATGAGGCTATTGATAAAGTTGGATCCCTGATCTGTTAAGATCCCTTTTGGGCAACCAAATTTGCAAATGAACCCGGTTATAAGTGCGTCTGCAATATCTACTGCCGAAGTTTGCTTTAATGGTATCGCGACTGAGTATTTCGTTAACAGGTCCTGGATGGTAAGTATGTTTTTGTAGCCGTCAGGAGTTGTAGGAAGTGGACCCATAACGTCCATCGAAATCTTATCAAATGCGGAACCCGGTGTGTCTGTCAAAGTTAGAGGTTGTTTCGTTTTTACACGAACTAATTTTTCCAATTGGCAGCTCCTACATTTACTAATATAATCCTGTATCTGGTTTTTCATGTTGGGCCAAAAATACTTTTCTCGGATGCGCGAATAAGTTTTATTTACGCCCTTATGTCCCCCTACTGGCGTGTCGTGATTCTGCTGTATTATTTTTAATCTATGTTCTTCCGGTGGTATATGGATTAGTCCCTGGCAAACCGTTATTTGAACCTGAATTTCATAAAACAAATCATCTAGAATTCTCTTAATTTGCGACCACGGCAAGGAGTCTAGTGACGTCTGCGCGATGCTGAATGTACTTAGTTGTAGCTCGGTGATTACATCGAACAGTGAACGTAATGTCTCTACTATTGTCTGATAATCTATGGCTCGACTGTCGTGCTCGATTACTGGAAGCTGAATTTGGTAATAGTCATCGATTTTCGTTACTCTAGCTTTCGTGAGATGGACGTCTTTCCTATTGAAAAAAAATTTTCCGCATTTTTGAATTTCCTTCGCGCCTGCATCGTATGGGTTTCCCGATTGTGTAATAAAAATGACAATGTTATCGCGTCTGGTAGCTATAGTGTCTCTTGAGAATTTGAATAATGGTTCGTATCGTACGTGTTCACCCTCTGCCGGTACGTAGATATCGGTCGGTAATGGCGGTAGGTTGTCATCGGAGCTAGGTGACGGTGGTGGTGCGGGTGGAGCTTGGGGCTCTCTCCGCTGGGAGGATTTCGGAATTGGATCGAAAATGTTTTCGTCAGAAGATGATTTCGTGAGTGGAAATACTCTTACTGGATTTCGTGAGAGCGCGTCGGCGTTTGAATTCGTTTTCCCGGCTTTATAAATCATCTCATAGTCGTACTCGGCAAGCTTCAGCCTCCACCGCACAAGACGGCTGGATGGATCCTTTACGGAATTCATCCACACCAGTGGACGATGGTCGGTGACTAGCTTAAATTGTTTGCCATATATGTATGGTCGGAAATGATGGACTGCGTAGATTATAGCTAAACACTCCTTTTCAATCGTTGAGTAGTTTCTTTCGGCCGAATTCAGGAGTCGCGAAGTATATGCAATCGGTAGATCACGGCCGATCGGCCCTTGGCTTAACACACCGCCTATCGCGTCTGCCGATGCATCCGTGGTAATTACGAACGGTAAATTAAAGTTCGGATACTGCAGGATTGGCGTCTCGCATAGCGCGTCGCGTAACTTAACAAAAGCATTCTCCTGCTCATTACGCCATACAAAAGTAGTATCCTTCTTTAATAAGTTCGTGAGAGGTTTAGCGACGTTGGAGAAATTTGATATGAATCGCCGATAGTATCCGGCAAGGCCTAAGAATTGTTTTATTTGTTTCGGATTAGTTGGTCGGGGAAAATCTCGAACCGCGCTTATCTTTGCCGGGTCCGGTTTCACGCCACTCTCACTGATTACGTGCCCAAGGTAACTCACTTCGCGCCTCAAAAACTCGCACTTATCGGGTTGGAGGACCAGATTGGCCTCTCTTAGTTTACGCGTTAATCTTTCGTACTTGACTGCGTGCTCTTGAAGGGAGCTAGCGTAGAGGACGATATCGCCCAAATAAACAAAGAGCTCGTTACCCTGTAGCCCCACGAGCACGTTATCCATTAGCCTCTGAAATGTGGCAGGCGCATTCTTAAGGCCGAACGGCATTCTCGTGAATTCGTAATGGCCATGCGGTGTGGAGAATGCCGTTTTATGTGCGTCAGCGGCTTCCATCGGGATTTGATGGAAACCGCTGGCCAAGTCGAATGTGCTAAAGTACTTAGCACTGCCCAACTGATCCAAAATCTCCGTAATACACGGCAAGGGATAGGCGTCGGCGATCGACTTCTCGTTTAGTGCACGATAATCGATCACTACACGCCAGCGCTTTTTCCCTTGAGAATCGGCCTTTTTGGGAACTACCCACAACGGCGAGTTGTACGGAGACTTTGAATCGCGGATAATACCATTTTGAAGAAGTTTATTAATCTGGTCCCGAATCTCCTCTTTATGTACGGGCGGAAATCTATACTGCTTGACGTTAATTGGTCGGTTGTCGACCGTGGGTATTTTGTGCGTAGCTGCGGTAGTGTGGCCTAAAGTATCGCCTTCTATGTAAAACAAATCTTGCGTCTTATCTACTAGGTTTATTACATGCTGTTTTTCCTCTTCGTTGAGGTGATCCAATCTTAGCGTATTAATTACATTTTCTAAACGAGATTTTGGCGTAGTTACAGATGTTCGCGTTAACATGACTTTAGCGGCTGTTTTGGCTACCTGAGCGTACGTTGGTTTTATTGCGGTGTTAAGAGGAGTTTCGTACCTGAAAACTATGTTTGAACGGGAAATGGATTGACTCGATTTCCCCTTTTGGGTTGTGCCGGACGAAGCGGCGGAAACGTTACCGATTTTTGGACGCGCTACTTGATTTGATTCGAACTTCTTCGAAGTGGTAAAAATCGAAAACAACGAATGGCTATCTTCCTCGGACTTGGATGGCTTGATCGCCACTGATTCGAGTTTTATGGAGGGCAGAACGATTTTAACCGCTTGATCGGTCGAGTTTATTACCCGAGTAATCGCCGTGCCTTCGTTGACTTTAACCAGCGCATTGCCAAAGAATAATCCCGGCCCGATATTTAATCGAGGAATTATTCCCTCCGAGATTTCAGAATTTACTACTCTGACCTTGACGCCGATATTCATACGCGGCGGAACTGTGACCGTTTCGTCGGTCTTAGAAAAATCGCGAACAGGTAGTTTGACCCTTCCGGAGGTTTTCGGATTTCCCTCCTGTATTTTATTTGGCGGATCGACCTTATTGAAAGTTTTAGAGGGTTTGGTTTTCGGCAGAATGACCTGTTCGGAGGTCCTAGATGCTTTGGTTTCGAAACTAGCGATTTCGCGGCGGAACGGAATTGTCTTTCCGTGCCACTTGATTTCGCATTTAGGAAAGGATATTTCCGCGTCGGAACAGAATCCAGATCCTAGGATCCCATCTGGACCGAGAGGGAAATCGTCACTTACAACATTGAATGGGACTACGCGGTCAAATAACACTAAGTTTACTGTACCGATAGTCGTAGTCTTGCCATTTGTCACGCCCGTAATTACTACTACTTCGTCGGTATCGATTCGAGCGGAAGAAGATAGTGCGGAACGTTTTATTATGTTAATCTCAGCGCCGGTATCTATCATAAATTCGGTTGGTTTAAGTAACGTATCCGATTTTAAGACGACGCTGGGAGTGTTAGTCTTACCCGTTAAATTTACTGCGGCTCTGTATTTTCGATTTCCGTGGTTTGATAGTTTGACGCGAGAGAACGAACTTGGCGAGTGGCCTCGCGTCCCGTCTCGCGGCGCGGAGGGAGGCCATTCCCGTTTCCCGATGCCCGGATGTTATTATAATATTGCCGCTTTCGGCATTCCTCAATCTCATGTCCCGGCGTTCGACAATATCTACAATATTTTTCGCGAGGAATTAACGGTCGCGGTTGGCTATACGCGGCCCTGGGAGCAGGTGTTTCGCGCTGGGTAAGTGGATTGTACGCGTTAGGTTCTGGTCGTAACGGAGTTGACCTGGCGCGGCAATCCCTAGCGTAATGACCTGTATTATTGCATGCGGAACAAATTATTTCGTTTCGTTTTACCCGGTTTTCTACCTGAGTTCGAGGATTTGTCAGGCGTTCGCGATCTAATTCGTACCTCTTGTATAATCCTCTAGCTCGCGAAAACGCTTCTTGGTGCGACTGGATCGTGTGTAAAGGAATTTGAACGCGAAGTTCTGGAATTAAACCGTCTGTGAAACATCGTAATGTAAGTTCGTCTACGTTGGATGAACCGCGTCCGGAAGCGTATGGATCTAACCTCTCGCAATCTATGATTGCAGTCCGCAGGTCCTTTACGCGGCTAATATAATCTAATATGTGCTCTCCTGATTTCATATAAATGTTGGTTAACTCTCCGCGGTAGTGATCCGCGGATCTGACGGCACCGAAAGAACTTCGCAAAATATCTGTTAACTTTAATATAGATTGGCACGGTTCGTCCTCCAATGCCAAATACGCGCGTCCCTTCAATTTACTTTTAATTAAACGGGTGAAAGTACGCTCGCAACCGCCCGGAATCAGCTCGTAAGCTCGCTTACACGCTCGCGTGAATTGCAGAACAGGCATGTTTTGCCCATCGTAGTGAGGAACGGCCTCCAAGGCTTGTTTTAGCGACAGTTCATCGTGTTGTGGATTCCCGGATTCGATATTCGAGTCCTGCGGCGTCGACGCGTTAAATTGTGGAATATCTAATGGGACGGTGTCGGCCCTTGAAACTGTTTGTGAATGACGCAAGGCCTCCAATTCACGGCGCATATGTTCTATCTGTTGCATTAGAGACACTGCATTGTCGGCGGGTCTATTACTTTCACAGGTCTCGGCAGTTCGTGGAACGGTGTCGGCAAGCGCGTCTTGAAACTCTATATTTCGGGCTACTCTTTTATCGCGATCCGCATCTACACCTGCGGCGGCGGCTCTAGACGATTGAAGGCGCGTTTTTGTAGGCGTCCGTGTCGCCATGGCTGATCGCGTAAGTTCAAAGCTGAATTTCTCGACTTAACGCGAAGCAATCCCACCGTTGTCACCAATTTTGTGTCACGTCACGAGGGTGGAAAATTTCCGCTTTACTCGGAGGCGACACGCAGCCAATTCGCGGAAACGGCTCGCTTAATTGCGACTAATGCCGGGTTCCTTCCGTGGGACAACGAACGCTTTTACGAACACGCTAACGCGGTAAATGTGGAAAAATACTACCTTTGCCGTCTTGATAGCGAACAAATCAATATTCTTTCCTGAGGTATCTCTGCTTCCGTGGATCGTAGTCTGGTATCGATGCTGCGTAAGGACTGCGAGGCTGAATGTCCAAAGGAATGAGCGCCCAGCGTTGCGGGGATTCAGCAATGTTCGGCTTCCCTGGATCGGATAAGTTTGTCGGCGTGGAACGTTGAGAAGCCACGAGGACGGTGGCGGATGCACAGATCGACGGTAAGGCTTTGGTGCCCACGTATTCACGTACGAGACGGCGTAGGAAGTTCTTCCTTCCCGCACGTCGAGCCTTTCGCTTCGAATTACTGCACATTCGCGTCTAATTTCAGCAGACTAGATACGACTCGGGTAAGCGGCGGTCCGCTCTAGCCTGTCGGTCCAGAGAGTGAAATGTCGACGTTATCTGCACGCAGTCTCACGTATGGGTCAGCGAAGCTAAGCGGCGGTCCGCTCTAACCAGCTGATTACCAATGATCGACTAACGATTGGATTGAATGTAGAATGTCCACGCGTTGGCTCGTGGAAGAACTCGTACGATAAGAATGAAGTTAATGGAAATTATCAATAACTGAACTAGTAGTTAGGAGGTAAAATCAAAGTATATTCTAAGTTAATCCTAAGCTTACACTGTACTTTCCCTAAGACTAAGTTAAATGTAGACTTAATTGTTTAGAATTGGAATTAGAACTAGACTCTATGATTGGAATTGAACTTGAATTTAGAATAGAATTACGAACACCTCTGACTAAGGTGGATTAGAGCTGTCTAATGATCAGCTTGGAACGAAGCTCGGAGAAGACTGACTCTCCGATCGCGGGTCCGCGACCTCCTTAGGTCGCGTGGCGCGCGAGTCGCTGGAGCCCGGAGTGGGGTGGCCGCTCGGCCCGCGCAGTGGGGCGGCCGGTCGGAGTGGGGCGCGGCTAGTCGGACGCCCGCTCGAGCGTATCGCAACTTATAATTATAGATATTTACGTTGATCTTAGAAGCTATGTGTGTGTTGTCTGCGTATGTACAATGTATGTGTCGAGTACTTAGATCTAGAGTACGATTTACGAATATATACTTTGGAAATAGGAATAACGCTGTAATGGTGTAGGTGATTCGCTGCTGTGCCCAGTGGTCCAGTCGTCTGGTTGGATGCTGCATCTTTCCTGGCTTTGGAAATGCACGTTGTCACACGGTCGATCGGTCGAACTCCTAGATCTTCGTACCTTGATAGCAGCCTTGGCTCGGCGGACGTGGTGTATGTTTGGTTGTGGTGGCGCTCGTCCCGTGTACTTAGGTGCTGCTGACAGTGAGTACGTCGCTGCCGCATGCTGTGGGATAAGATATAATATTCATTGTGCAGTGTTATGTATACCTCGTATTCGCTTCAAAAGAATGTAAGTGCGACACTTCCTTGCTAGGAAATAGCGTTGGCAGATGTCTACGTATCGATGCAATAGAATTCTAATGCTTCTTAAATCGCGATATCGCATCTCACTTCTATGTTTCATGATAGGATATAATATTCATTGCGAAGTGTCATGTATACCTCCTATTAACTTCAAAAGAATGTATATGCGACACTTCCCTGCTAGGAAGTAGCGTTTGCAGATGACTACGTATCGTAGCAATAGAGTTCTAACCCTTCCTAAAACAAGATATCGCGACTCATTTCTATGTTTCATGAGAAGATATAATATTCATTGCGAAGTGTCATGTACACCTCGTATTCACGGCAAAGGAATGTAAATGTGACACTTCCTTGCTAGGAAATAGCGTTTGCAGATGTCTACGTATCGATGCAATAGAGTTCTAATGCTTCTTATATCGCGATAGCGCATCTTACTTCTACGTTTCATGATAAGATATAATATTCATTGTCTAGCGCTATGTATATCTCGCCTACTCTTCAAATGAATGTAAATGCGACAGTTCCTTGCTAGGAAGTAGCGTTTGCAGATGTCTACGTACCGAAGCAATAGAGTCCTAATGCATCTTAAATCGAGATATAGCATCTCATTTCGATGTTTCATGATAAGATATAATCTTCATTGTGCAGTGTTATGTATACCTCGCATACACTTCAAATGAATGTAACTGCGACACTTCCTCCCTATAGCTATGGCAGATGCATACGTATCGAAGCAACAGAGTTTTAATGCTTCTTAAAACGAGATATCGCATCTCATTTCTATGTTTCATGATAAGATATAATATTCATTGCGGAGTGTTATGTATACCTCGTACTCACTTCAAAAGAATGTAAATGCGACACTTCCTTGCTAGGAAATAGCGATTGGAGATGTCTACGTATCGTAGCAATAGGGTTCTAATCCTTCCTAAAACAAGATATCGCGACTCATTTCTATGTTTCATGATAAGATATAATATTCATTGCGATGTGTCATGAATACCTCGTATTGACTTCAAAAGAATGTAAATGCGACACTTCCTTGCTAGGGAATAGCGTTTGCAGATGTCTACGTATGGTAGCAATAGAGTTCTAATGCTTCTCCAAACGCGATATTGCATCTCATTTCTATGTTTCATGATAAGATGTAATATTCATTGAGGAGGGTTATGTGTATCTCACCTACACTTAAAACGAATGTAAATGCAACACTTCCTGGCTAGGAAATAGCGTTTGCAAATGTCTACCTATCGTACCACTGGAGTTCTAATGCTTTTTAAAACGCGATATGGCTGCTCATTTCCATGTTTCATGATAAGATGTAATATTCATTGAGGGGTGTTATGTATACCTCGTATTCACCTCAAGAAAATGTAAATGCCACACTTCCTTGCTAGGAAATAGCGGTTGCAGATGTGTACGTATCGTAGCAATAGTGTTCCAATGCTTCTCAAAACGCGATATCGCATCTCATTTCTATGTGTCATGATAAGATATAATATTCATTGCGAAGTGTCATGTATACCTCGTATTCACTTCAAAAGAATGTAAATGCGTCACTTTCTTGCTAGGAAATAGCGTTAGCAGATGTCTACGTATCGTAGCTACAGCGTCCGAACGCTTTTCAAAACGCGATATCGCATCCCATTTCTGTGTTTCATGATAAGATATAATATTCAATGCGAAGTGTCATGTATACCTCGTATTCACTTCAAAAGAATGTAAATGCGACACTTCATTGCTAGGAAGTAGCGTTTGCAGATGTCTACGTATCGAAGCATTAGATTTCTAATGCATCTTAAATCGTGATATCGCATCTCATTTCTATATTTCTTAATAAGATGTAATATTCATTGTGGAGTACCATGTTTACATCGCATACACTTCAAGTGAATGTAAATGCGACACTTCCTTGCTAGGAAATAGCGTTTGCAGATGTTTACGTATCGAAGCATTAGGGTTCTAATGCATCTTAAAACGCCATATCGCATCCCATTTCTATGCTTCATGATAAGATATAATATTCATTGCGCAGTGTCATGTATACCTCGTATTTACATCAAAAGAATGTAAATGTGACACTTCCTTCCTAAGAAATTACGTTTGCAGATGTCTCCGTATCGAAGGAATAAGGTTCTAATGCTTCGTAAAACGCGATATCGCATTTCATTTCTATGTTTCGTGATAAGATATAATATTCATTCTGAAGTGTTATGTATACCTCGTATACACTTCAAAAAATGTAAATGCGACACTTCCATGCTAGGAAATAGCGTTTACAGATGTTTACGTATCGAAGCTACAGAGTTCTAATGCTTCTTATAACGCAATATCGCATCTCATTTCTATGTTTCGTGATAAGGTATAATATTCATCGTGGAGTGTTATGTATACTTCGTATTCACTTCAGATGAATGTAAATACAACACTACCATGCTAGGAAATAGCGTTTGCAGATGTCTGCGTATCGAAGCAATAGAGTTCTAATGCTTCTTATAACGCGATATCGCACCACATTTCTATGTCTCATGATAAGATGTAATATTCATTGCGAAGTGTTATGTACACCTCGCATACACTTCAAATGAATGTAAATGCGACACTTCCTTCCAAGGAAATAGCGTTTACAGATGTTTACGTATCGAAGCAACAGCGTTCTAATGCTTCTTAAAACGAGATATCGCATCTCATTTCTATTTTTACGATAAGATATAATATTCATTGCGAAGTGTCATGTTTACCTCGTATTCAATTCAAAAGAATGTATTTGTGACACTTCCATGCTACGAAATAGCGTTTGCAGGTGTCTACGTATCGTAGAAATGGAGTTCTAATGCTTCTTAAATCGCGATATCGCATCTAACTTCTATGTTTCGTGATAAGGTATAATATTCATCGTGGAGTGTTATGTATATCTTGCATACAATTCGAATGAATGTAAATGCGACACTTCCTTGCTAGGAAATAGCGATGTCAGATGTCTACGTATCGTAGCAATGGATTTCTAATGCTTTTAAATCGCGATATCGCAACTCATTTCTATGTTTCATGATAAGATATAATATTCATTGCGAAGTGTCATTTATACCTCGTATTCACATCAAAAGAATGTAAATCCGACACTTCCTTGCAATTAAATAGCGTTTGCAGATGTCTACGTATCGTAGCAATAGTGTTCTAATGCCTTTTAAATCGAGATATCGCATCTCATTTCCATGTTTCATGATAGGATATAATATTAATCTTGGAGTGTTGTTTATACCTCGCATTAACTTCAAAAGAATGTAAGTGTGACATTTCCTTGCTAGGAAATAGCGATTGCAGATGTCTACGCATAGTACCAATAGAGTTCTAATGCTTCTTAAATCGCCATATCGCATTCCATTTCGATGTTTCATGATAAGGAATAATATTCATTGCGAATTGTCATGTATACCTCGTATTCCATCCAATAGAATGAAAATGCGACACATCCTTGCAAGGAAGTAGCGTTTGCAGATGTCTACGTATCGAAGCAATAGAATTCCAATGCTTCCTAAATCGCGATATCGCACCTCAATTCTACGTTACATGGTCAGATATAATATTCATTGTGCAGTGCTATCTATATCTCGTCTACACTTCAAAGGAATGTAAATGCGACACTTCCTTGCTAGGAAATAGCGTCTGCAGATGTCTACGTATCGAAGCAATAGTGTTCTAATGCTTCTTAAATCGTCATACCGCATCTTATTTCTATGTTTCATGATAAGATATAATATTCATTGTGCAGTGTTATGTATACCTCGTATTCACTTCAAAAGAATGTAAATGCGACACTTCCATGCTAGGAAATAGCGTTCGCGGATGTCTACGTATCGTAGCAAAAGTGTTCTAATGCTTCTTAAAACGCGATGTCGCATCTCATTTCTATGATTCATGATAAGATATAATATTCATTGTGCAGTGTTATGTATACCTCGTATTCGCTTCAAAAGAATGTAAGTGCGACACTTCCTTGCTAGGAAATAGCGTTGGCAGATGTCTAGGTATCGAAGCAATAGAGTTCTAATGCATCTCAAAACACGATATCGCATCTCATTTCTATGTTTCATGATAAGATATAATATTCATTGCGGAGTGTTATTATAACCTCGTATTCACTTCAAAAGAATGTAAATGCGACACTCCCTTGCTAGGAAAGAGCGTTTGCAGATGTCTACGTATCGTAGCATTAGAATTCTAATGCTTCTCAAAATGCGATATCGCGTCTCACTTCTATGTTTCATGATAAGATATAATATTCATGGCGAAGTGTTATGTATTCCTCGCCTACACTTCAAATGTATGTAAATGCGACACTGCCTTGCTAGGAAATAGCGTTTGCATATGTCTACGTATCGTAGCAATAGTGTTCTAATGCTTCTTAAAACGCGATATCGCATCACATTTCTATGTTTCGTGATAGGATATAATATTCATTGCGAAGTGCCACTTATGCCTCGCATACACTTCAAATGAATGTAAATGCGAAACTTCATTGCTAGGAAATAGCGTTTGCAGATGTCTACGTATCGAAGCAAAAGTGTTCAAATGCTTCTTAATACGCGATATCGCATCACATATCTATGTTTCATGATAAGCTATAATATTCATTGTGCAGTGTTATGTACACCTCGTATTGACTTCAAAAGAATGTAAATGCGACAGTTCCTTGCTAGCAAATAGCGTCTGCAGATGTCTACTTATCGTAGCAATAGAGTTCTAATGCTTTATAAATAGCGATATCGCATCTCATTTCCAAGTTTCTAAATAAGATATAATATTCATTTGCGAAGTGTCATGTATACCTCGTATTCACTTCAAAGGAATTTTAAATGCCACACTTCCTTGCTAGGAAATAGCGTTTGCAGATGTCTGCGTATTGCAGCAATAGAGTTCTACTGCTTCTTAAAACGCGATATCGCATAGCATTTCTATGTTTCATGATAAGATATAATATTCATGGCGAAGTGTTATGTATTCCTCGCCTACACTTCAAATGTATGTAAATGCGACACTGCCTTGCTAGGAAATAGAGTATGCAGATGTCTACGTATCATAGCAATAGTGTTCTAAGGCTTCTTAAAACGCGATATCACAAATCATTTCTATGTTTCACGATAAGATATAATATTCAATGCGATGTGTTTTGTATTCATCGTCTACACTTGAAAGGTATGTAAATGCGACACTTCCTTTCTAGGAAATTACGTTTCCAGATGTCTACGTATCGAAGCAATAGAATACTAATGCTTCTTAAAACGCGATATCGCATCTCACTTCTATGTCTTATGATGAGATATAATATTCATAGCGAAGTGTCATGTATACCTCATATTCACTGCAAAAGAATGTAAATGCGGAACTTCCTTGCTAGGAACTAGCGTTTGCAGATGTCCACGTATCGAAGCAATAGAGTTCTAATGCTTCTTATAACGCGATATCGCCCATCATTTCTATGTCTCATGCTAAGATATAATATTCATTGCGAATTGTTATGTATTTCTCGTCTGCGATTCAAACGAATGTAAATGCAACACTCCCTTTCTAGGAAATTACGTTTCCAGATATCTACGTATCGAAGCAATAGTGTTCTAATGCTTCTTAAAACGCGATATCGCATCTCATTTCTATGTTTCACGATAAGATATAATATTCATTGTGGAGTGTTATGTATACATCGTATTCACTTCAGAAGAATGTAAATGCGACACCTCCTTGCTAGGAAATAGCGTTTGCAGATGTCTACGTACCGTAGCAGTTGAGTTCTAATGCTTCTTAAATCGCGATGTCGCATCTCATTCCTATGTTTCAGGATGAATACAATATTCGATGTGGAGTGTTATGTATACCTCGTATTCACCTCAAAAGAATGTTAATGCGGCACTTCCTTGCTAGGAAAAAGGGTTTGCAGATGTCTCCGTATCGAAGCAATAGAGTTCTAATGCTTCTTAAAACGGGATACTGCATCTCATTTCTATATTTCATGATAAGATACAATATTCATTGCACAGTGTTATGTATTCCTCGTCTGCAATTCAAATGAATGTAAATGCAACACTCCCTTTCTAGGAAATTACGCTTCCAGATATCTACGTATCGAAGCAATAGTGTTCTAATGGTTCTTAAAACGCGATATCGCATCTCATTTCTATGTTTCATGATAAGATATAATATTCATTGTGGAGTGTTATGTATACATCGTATTCACTTCAGATGAATGTAAATACAACACTACCATGCTAGGAAATAGCGTTTGCAGATGTCTACGTATCGAAGCAATAGAGTTCTAATGCTTCTTATAACGCGATATCGCACCTCATTTCTATGTCTCCTGATAAGATGTAATATTCATTGCGAAGTGTTATGTACACCTCGCATACACTGCAAATGTATGTAAATGCGACACTTCCTTGTCAGGAAATAGCGTTTGCAGATGTCTACGTATCGTAGCAATAGAGTTCTAGTGCATCTTAATACGCGATACCGCATCTAATTTCTATGCTTCATGATAAGATATAATATTCCTTGCGAAGTGCCACTTATACCTCGCATACACTTCAAATGAATGTAAATGCGACACTTCACTGCTAGGAAATAGCGTTTGCAGATGTCTACGTATCGAAGCAATAGTGTTCTAATGCTTCTTAAAACGGGATACTGCATCTCATTTCTATGTATCATGATAAGATATAATATTCATTGCGAAGTTTCATGTATACCCCGAACTCACTTCAAAAGAATGTAAATGCGACACTTCCTTTCTAGGAAATAGCGTTTCCACATGTCTACGTATCGAAACAATAGAGTTCTAATGGTTC
Source organism: Xylocopa sonorina (assembly GCF_050948175.1). Classification (NCBI taxonomy): domain Eukaryota; kingdom Metazoa; phylum Arthropoda; class Insecta; order Hymenoptera; family Apidae; genus Xylocopa; species Xylocopa sonorina. Next base: position 882,722 of record NW_027490201.1, read on the forward strand.
TTAAAACGCGATATCGCATCTCATGTCTATGTTTCATGATAAGATATAATATTCATTGAGAAGTAACATGTATACCTCGTATTCACTTCAAAAGAATGTAAATGGGACACTTGCTTGCCAGGAAATAGCGTTTGCAGATGTCTCCGTATCGAAGCAATAGTGTTCTAATGCTTCTTAAAACGCGATATCGCATCTCGTTTCTATGTTTCATGATAAGATATAATATTCATTGCGAAGTGTCATGTTTACCTCGCATAAACTTCAAATTAATGTAAATGTGACACTTCCTTTGCTTGGAAATAGCGTTTGCATATGTCTACGTATCGTAGCAATAGTGTTCTAATGCTTCTTAAAACGCGATATCGCATCACATTTCTATGTTTCGTGATAGGATATAATATTCATTGCGAAGTGCCACTTATGCCTCGCATACACTTCAAATGAATGTAAATGCGAAACTTCATTGCTAGGAAATAGCGTTTGCAGATGTCTACGTATCGAAGCAAAAGTGTTCAAATGCTTCTTAATACGCGATATCGCATCACATATCTATGTTTCATGATAAGCTATAATATTCATTGTGCAGTGTTATGTACACCTCGTATTGACTTCAAAAGAATGTAAATGCGACAGTTCCTTGCTAGCAAATAGCGTCTGCAGATGTCTACTTATCGTAGCAATAGAGTTCTAATGCTTTATAAATAGCGATATCGCATCTCATTTCCAAGTTTCTAAATAAGATATAATATTCATTTGCGAAGTGTCATGTATACCTCGTATTCACTTCAAAGGAATTTTAAATGCCACACTTCCTTGCTAGGAAATAGCGTTTGCAGATGTCTGCGTATTGCAGCAATAGAGTTCTACTGCTTCTTAAAACGCGATATCGCATAGCATTTCTATGTTTCATGATAAGATATAATATTCATGGCGAAGTGTTATGTATTCCTCGCCTACACTTCAAATGTATGTAAATGCGACACTGCCTTGCTAGGAAATAGAGTATGCAGATGTCTACGTATCATAGCAATAGTGTTCTAAGGCTTCTTAAAACGCGATATCACAAATCATTTCTATGTTTCACGATAAGATATAATATTCAATGCGATGTGTTTTGTATTCATCGTCTACACTTGAAAGGTATGTAAATGCGACACTTCCTTTCTAGGAAATTACGTTTCCAGATGTCTACGTATCGAAGCAATAGAATACTAATGCTTCTTAAAACGCGATATCGCATCTCACTTCTATGTCTTATGATGAGATATAATATTCATAGCGAAGTGTCATGTATACCTCATATTCACTGCAAAAGAATGTAAATGCGGAACTTCCTTGCTAGGAACTAGCGTTTGCAGATGTCCACGTATCGAAGCAATAGAGTTCTAATGCTTCTTATAACGCGATATCGCCCATCATTTCTATGTCTCATGCTAAGATATAATATTCATTGCGAATTGTTATGTATTTCTCGTCTGCGATTCAAACGAATGTAAATGCAACACTCCCTTTCTAGGAAATTACGTTTCCAGATATCTACGTATCGAAGCAATAGTGTTCTAATGCTTCTTAAAACGCGATATCGCATCTCATTTCTATGTTTCACGATAAGATATAATATTCATTGTGGAGTGTTATGTATACATCGTATTCACTTCAGAAGAATGTAAATGCGACACCTCCTTGCTAGGAAATAGCGTTTGCAGATGTCTACGTACCGTAGCAGTTGAGTTCTAATGCTTCTTAAATCGCGATGTCGCATCTCATTCCTATGTTTCAGGATGAATACAATATTCGATGTGGAGTGTTATGTATATCACGTATTCACTTCAAAAAAATATGAATGCGACGCTTCCTTGCTAGGAAATAGCGTTTCCAGATATCTACGTATCGTAGCAATATAGGTCTAATGCTTCTTAAAACGCGATGTCGCATCTCATTTCTATGTCTCATGATAAGATATAATATTCATTGTGGAGTGTTATGTATACCTCGTATTCACCTCAAAAGAATGTTAATGCGGCACTTCCTTGCTAGGAAAAAGGGTTTGCAGATGTCTCCGTATCGAAGCAATAGAGTTCTAATGCTTCTTAAAACGGGATACTGCATCTCATTTCTATATTTCATGATAAGATACAATATTCATTGCACAGTGTTATGTATTCCTCGTCTGCAATTCAAATGAATGTAAATGCAACACTCCCTTTCTAGGAAATTACGCTTCCAGATATCTACGTATCGAAGCAATAGTGTTCTAATGGTTCTTAAAACGCGATATCGCATCTCATTTCTATGTTTCATGATAAGATATAATATTCATTGTGGAGTGTTATGTATACATCGTATTCACTTCAGATGAATGTAAATACAACACTACCATGCTAGGAAATAGCGTTTGCAGATGTCTACGTATCGAAGCAATAGAGTTCTAATGCTTCTTATAACGCGATATCGCACCTCATTTCTATGTCTCCTGATAAGATGTAATATTCATTGCGAAGTGTTATGTACACCTCGCATACACTGCAAATGTATGTAAATGCGACACTTCCTTGTCAGGAAATAGCGTTTGCAGATGTCTACGTATCGTAGCAATAGAGTTCTAGTGCATCTTAATACGCGATACCGCATCTAATTTCTATGCTTCATGATAAGATATAATATTCCTTGCGAAGTGCCACTTATACCTCGCATACACTTCAAATGAATGTAAATGCGACACTTCACTGCTAGGAAATAGCGTTTGCAGATGTCTACGTATCGAAGCAATAGTGTTCTAATGCTTCTTAAAACGGGATACTGCATCTCATTTCTATGTATCATGATAAGATATAATATTCATTGCGAAGTTTCATGTATACCCCGAACTCACTTCAAAAGAATGTAAATGCGACACTTCCTTTCTAGGAAATAGCGTTTCCACATGTCTACGTATCGAAACAATAGAGTTCTAATGGTTCTTAAAACGCGATATCGCATCTCATGTCTATGTTTCATGATAAGATATAATATTCATTGAGAAGTAACATGTATACCTCGTATTCACTTCAAAAGAATGTAAATGGGACACTTGCTTGCCAGGAAATAGCGTTTGCAGATGTCTCCGTATCGAAGCAATAGTGTTCTAATGCTTCTTAAAACGCGATATCGCATCTCGTTTCTATGTTTCATGATAAGATATAATATTCATTGCGAAGTGTCATGTTTACCTCGCATAAACTTCAAATTAATGTAAATGTGACACTTCCTTTGCTTGGAAATAGCGTTTGCAGATGTCTACGAATCGTAGCAATAGAGTTCTAATGCTTCTTAAAACGCGATATCGCATCACATTTCTATGTTTCGTGATAGGATATAATATTCATTGCGAAGTGCCCTTATGCCTCGCATACACTTCAAATGAATGTAAATGCGAAACTTCATTGCTAGGAAATAGCGTTTGCAGATGTCTACGTATCGAAGCAAAAGTGTTCAAATGCTTCTTAATACGCGATATCGCATCACATATCTATGTTTCATGATAAGCTATAATATTCATTGTGCAGTGTTATGTACACCTCGTATTGACTTCAAAAGAATGTAAATGCGACAGTTCCTTGCTAGCAAATAGCGTCTGCAGATGTCTACTTATCGTAGCAATAGAGTTCTAATGCTTCTTAAAACGGGATATCGCATCTCATTTGTATGTTTCATGATAAGATATAATATTCATTGTGCAGTGTTATGTATACCTCGTATTCGCTCCAAAAGAATGTAAAGGCGACACTTCCATGCTAGGAAATAGCGTTTTCAGATGTCTACGTATCGTAGCAATAGATTTCTAATGCTTCTTAAAACGCGATATCGCTTCTCATTTCTATGTTTCATGATAAGATATAATATTCATTGCGAAGTGTCATGTATACCTAGCTATCACTTCAAATGAATGTAAATGCGACTCTTCGATGCTAGGAAATAGCGTTTGCAGATGTCTACGTATCGTAGCATTAGAGTTTTAGTGCTTCTCAAGAGGCGATATCGCATCTCATTTCTATGTTTCATGATAAGATATAATATTCATTGTGGAGTGTTAACATATCCTCGTATTCACTGCAATAGAATGTAAATGCGTCACTCCCTTGCTAGGAAATAGCGTTTGCAGAAATCTACGTATCGTAGCAATAGATTTCTAATGCTGTTTAAATCGCGGTATCGCATCTCATTTCTACGTTTCAAGATAAGATATAATATTCATTGTGCAGTGTTATGTTTATCTCGTCTACACTTCAAATGAATGTAAATGTGGCACTTCCCTGCTAGGAAATATCGTTTGCAGATGTCTAGGTATCGAAGCAATAGAGTTCTAATGCTTCCTGAAACGCGATATCGAATCTCATTTGTATGTTTCATGATAAAATATAATATCCATTGCGAAATGTCATGTATACCTCGTATTCACTTCAAAGGAATGTAAATGCGACACTTCCTTGCTAGGAAATAGTGTTTCCAGATATCTACGTATCGCAGCAATAGAATTCTAATGCTTCTTACAGCGCGATATCTCATCTCATTCCTATGGTTCGTGATAAGATATCGTATTCATTGCGAAGCGTCATGTATACCTCGCATACACTTCAAATGAATGTAAATGCGGCAATTGTTTGCAAGGAAATAACGTTGGCAGATGTCTACGTATCGAAGCTGTAGAGATCTGCTGCTTCTTAAATAGCGATATAGCATCTCATTTCTATGTTTCATGATAAGATATAATATTCATTGCGGAGTGTCATGTATACCTCGCATACACTTCAAATGAATGTAAATCCGGCTCTTCCCTGCTAGGAAATAGAGTTTTCAGATGTATACGTATCGAAGCAATAGATTTCTAATGCTTCTAAAATCGCGATATCGCATCTCATTTCTATATTTCTTGATAAGATATAATATTCATTGCGAAGTGTCATGTATACCTAGCTATCACTTCAAATGAATGTAAATGCGACACTTCGATGCTAGGAAATAGCGTTTGCAGATGTCTACGTATCGAAGCAATAGAGTTCTAATGCATCTTAAAACGAGATATCGCTCCTAATTTCTATGTTTTATGATAAGATATAATATTCATTGCGAAGTGCCGTGTATTCCTCGAATTGACATCAAAAGAATGTAAATACGACACTTCCTTGCTAGGAAGTAGCGTTTGCACATGTCTTTGTATCGTAGCAATAGGGTTCTAATTCCTCTGAAAACGCGATGTGGCATCTCATTTCTATTTTTCACAATGAGATATAATATTCATTGTGCAGCGTTATGTGTACCTCGTATTCGCTTCAAAAGAATGAAAGTGCGATACTTCCTTGCTGGGAAATAGCGTTTGCAGATGTCTACGTATCGTACCAATAGATTTCTAATGCTATTTAAATCGCGGTATCGCATCTCATATCTACGTTTCAAGATAAGATATAATATTCATCGTGAAGTGCCATGTGTACCCCGTATTCACATCAAAAGAATGTAAATGCGACAGTTCCTTCCTAGGAAATGGCGTTGGCAGATGTCTACGTGTCGAAGCTGTAGAGATCTGCTGCTTCTTAAATAGCGATATAGCATCTCATTTCTATGTTTCATGATAAGATATAATATTCATTGTGCAGTGTTATGTTTATCTCGTCTACACTTCAAATGAATGTAAATGTGGCACTTCCCTGCAAGGAAATATCGTTTGCAGATGTCTAGGTATCGAAGCAATAGAGTTCTAATGCTTCCTAAAACGCGATATCGAATCTCATTTGTATGTTTCATGATAAGATATAATATCCATTGCGAAGTGTCATGTATACCTCGTATTCACTTCAAAGGAATGTAAATGCGACACTTCCTTGCTAGGAAATAGCGTTTGCAGATGTCTATGTACCGTAGCAATAGAGTTCTAATTCTTCATAAAACGCGATATCGCATCTCATTTCTATGAATCATGATAAGATGTAATATTCATTGCTAAGTTTCTTGTATACTTCGCATAAACTTGAAATTAATGTAAATGCGGCACTTTCTTGCTAGGAAATAGCGATGGCAGGTGTCTACGTAACGAAGCAATAGAGTTCTAATGCTCCTTAAATCGTCATACCGCATCTCATTTCTATGTTTCAGGATTAGATATAATATTTATTGTGCAGTGTTATGTATACCTCGTACTCACTTCAAAAGAATGATAATACGTCACTTCCTTGCTAGGAAATAGCGTTTGCAGATGTCTATGCACCGTAGCAATAGAGTTCTAATTCTTCATAAAACGCGATATCGCATCTCATTTGTATATTTCATAATAAGATACAATATTCATTGCGAAGTGTCATGTATACCTCGTATTCACAAGAAAACAATGTAAATGCGACACTTCCCTGCTAGGAAATCGCGTTTGCAGATGTCTACGTATCGAAGCAATAGATTTCTAATGCTTCTGAAATCGCTATATCGCATCTCATTTCTATGTTTCATGATAAGATATAATATTCATTGCGAAGCGTTATGTATACCTCGTCTACACTTCAAAATAATGTAAATGCCACACTTCCTTGTATACCTCGTCTGCACTTCAAAAGAACGTGAATGATACACTTCCTTGCCAGGAAATGCGTTTCGAGGTGTCTACGTATCGAAGCAATAGTTTTCTAATGCTTCTTAAGTCGCGATATCGCATCTCATTTCTATGTTTCATGATAAGATATAATATTGATTGCGAAGGGTTATGTATACTTCGTCTACAGATCAAAAGAATATAAATGCCACACTTCCTTGCTAGGAAATCGTTTCGAGGTGTCTGCGGATCGAAGCAATAGGGTTCTAATGCTTCTTAAGACGCGATATCGCATCTCATTTTTATGTTTCATGATAAGATATACTATTCATTGCGAAATGTTATGTATACATCCTCTACACATCAAAAGAATGTAAGTGCCACACTTCCTTGCTAGGAAGTAGCGATTCCACATATCTACGTATCGAAGCAATAGAGTTCCAATGCTTCTCAAAACGCGATATCGCATCTCATTTCTATGTGTCATGATAAGATATAATATTCATTGCGAAGTGTCATGTATACTTCGTATTCACTTCAAAAGAATGTAAATGCGTCACTTTCTTGCTAGGAAATAGCGTTAGCAGATGTCTACGTATCGTAGCTACAGCGTCCGAACGCTTTTCAAAACGCGATATCGCATCCCATTTCTGTGTTTCATGATAAGATATAATATTCAATGCGAAGTGTTATGTATACCTCGACTGCACTTCAAAAGAATGTAAATACTAAACTCCCTCGCCAGGAAATAGCGTTAGCAGATGTCTACGTATCGTAGCAATAGATTTCTAATGCTTCTAAAAACGCGATATCGCATCTCATTTCTATGTTTCATGATAAGATATAATATTCATTGCGAAGTGTCATGTATACCTAGCTATCGCTTCAAATGAATGTAAATGCGACACTTCGATGCTAGGAAATAGCGTTTGCAGATATCTACGTATCGAAGCAATAGGGTTCTAATGCATCTTAAAACGAGATATCGCTCCTAATTACTATGTTTTATGATAAGATATAATATTCATTGCGAAGTGCCGTGTATTCCTCGAATTGACATAAAAAGAATGTAAATACGACACTTCCTTGCTAGGAAGTAGCGTTTGCAGATGTCTCCGTATCGAAGCAATAGTGTTCTAATGCTTCTTAAAACGCGATATCGCATCTCGTTTCTATGTTTCATGATAAGATATAATATTCATTGCGAAGTGTCATGTTTACCTCGCATAAACTTCAAATTAATGTAAATGTGACACTTCCTTTGCTTGGAAATAGCGTTTGCAGATGTCTACGAATCGTAGCAATAGAGTTCTAATGCTTCTTAAAACGCGATATCGCATCACATTTCTATGTTTCGTGATAGGATATAATATTCATTGCGAAGTGCCCTTATGCCTCGCATACACTTCAAATGAATGTAAATGCGAAACTTCATTGCTAGGAAATAGCGTTTGCAGATGTCTACGTATCGAAGCAAAAGTGTTCAAATGCTTCTTAATACGCGATATCGCATCACATATCTATGTTTCATGATAAGCTATAATATTCATTGTGCAGTGTTATGTACACCTCGTATTGACTTCAAAAGAATGTAAATGCGACAGTTCCTTGCTAGCAAATAGCGTCTGCAGATGTCTACTTATCGTAGCAATAGAGTTCTAATGCTTCTTAAAACGGGATATCGCATCTCATTTGTATGTTTCATGATAAGATATAATATTCATTGTGCAGTGTTATGTATACCTCGTATTCGCTCCAAAAGAATGTAAAGGCGACACTTCCATGCTAGGAAATAGCGTTTTCAGATGTCTACGTATCGTAGCAATAGATTTCTAATGCTTCTTAAAACGCGATATCGCTTCTCATTTCTATGTTTCATGATAAGATATAATATTCATTGCGAAGTGTCATGTATACCTAGCTATCACTTCAAATGAATGTAAATGCGACTCTTCGATGCTAGGAAATAGCGTTTGCAGATGTCTACGTATCGTAGCATTAGAGTTTTAGTGCTTCTCAAGAGGCGATATCGCATCTCATTTCTATGTTTCATGATAAGATATAATATTCATTGTGGAGTGTTAACATATCCTCGTATTCACTGCAATAGAATGTAAATGCGTCACTCCCTTGCTAGGAAATAGCGTTTGCAGAAATCTACGTATCGTAGCAATAGATTTCTAATGCTGTTTAAATCGCGGTATCGCATCTCATTTCTACGTTTCAAGATAAGATATAATATTCATTGTGCAGTGTTATGTTTATCTCGTCTACACTTCAAATGAATGTAAATGTGGCACTTCCCTGCTAGGAAATATCGTTTGCAGATGTCTAGGTATCGAAGCAATAGAGTTCTAATGCTTCCTGAAACGCGATATCGAATCTCATTTGTATGTTTCATGATAAAATATAATATCCATTGCGAAATGTCATGTATACCTCGTATTCACTTCAAAGGAATGTAAATGCGACACTTCCTTGCTAGGAAATAGTGTTTCCAGATATCTACGTATCGCAGCAATAGAATTCTAATGCTTCTTACAGCGCGATATCTCATCTCATTCCTATGGTTCGTGATAAGATATCGTATTCATTGCGAAGCGTCATGTATACCTCGCATACACTTCAAATGAATGTAAATGCGGCAATTGTTTGCAAGGAAATAACGTTGGCAGATGTCTACGTATCGAAGCTGTAGAGATCTGCTGCTTCTTAAATAGCGATATAGCATCTCATTTCTATGTTTCATGATAAGATATAATATTCATTGCGGAGTGTCATGTATACCTCGCATACACTTCAAATGAATGTAAATCCGGCTCTTCCCTGCTAGGAAATAGCGTTTTCAGATGTATACGTATCGAAGCAATAGATTTCTAATGCTTCTAAAATCGCGATATCGCATCTCATTTCTATATTTCTTGATAAGATATAATATTCATTGCGAAGTGTCATGTATACCTAGCTATCACTTCAAATGAATGTAAATGCGACACTTCGATGCTAGGAAATAGCGTTTGCAGATGTCTACGTATCGAAGCAATAGAGTTCTAATGCATCTTAAAACGAGATATCGCTCCTAATTTCTATGTTTTATGATAAGATATAATATTCATTGCGAAGTGCCGTGTATTCCTCGAATTGACATCAAAAGAATGTAAATACGACACTTCCTTGCTAGGAAGTAGCGATTCCACATATCTACGTATCGAAGCAATAGAGTTCCAATGCTTCTCAAAACGCGATATCGCATCTCATTTCTATGTGTCATGATAAGATATAATATTCATTGCGAAGTGTCATGTATACTTCGTATTCACTTCAAAAGAATGTAAATGCGTCACTTTCTTGCTAGGAAATAGCGTTAGCAGATGTCTACGTATCGTAGCTACAGCGTCCGAACGCTTTTCAAAACGCGATATCGCATCCCATTTCTGTGTTTCATGATAAGATATAATATTCAATGCGAAGTGTTATGTATACCTCGACTGCACTTCAAAAGAATGTAAATACTAAACTCCCTCGCCAGGAAATAGCGTTAGCAGATGTCTACGTATCGTAGCAATAGATTTCTAATGCTTCTAAAAACGCGATATCGCATCTCATTTCTATGTTTCATGATAAGATATAATATTCATTGCGAAGTGTCATGTATACCTAGCTATCGCTTCAAATGAATGTAAATGCGACACTTCGATGCTAGGAAATAGCGTTTGCAGATATCTACGTATCGAAGCAATAGGGTTCTAATGCATCTTAAAACGAGATATCGCTCCTAATTACTATGTTTTATGATAAGATATAATATTCATTGCAAAGTGCCGTGTATTCCTCGAATTGACATAAAAAGAATGTAAATACGACACTTCCTTGCTAGGAAGTAGCGTTTGCACATGTCTATGTATCGTAGCAATAGAGTTCTAATTCCTCTTAAAACGCGATATGGCATCTCATTTCTATTTTTCACAATGAGATATAATATTCATTGTGCAGCGTTATGTGTACCTCGTATTCGCTTCAAAAGAATGAAAATGCGATACTTCCTTGCTGGGAAATAGCGTTTGCAGATGTCTACGTATCGTACCAATAGATTTCTAATGCTATTTAAATCGCGGTATCGCATCTCATATCTACGTTTCAAGATAAGATATAATATTCATCGTTAAGTGCCATGTGTACCCCGTATTTACATCAAAAGAATGTAAATGCGACAGTTCCTTCCTAGGAAATGGCTTTGGCAGATGTCTACGCGTCGATGCTGTAGAGATCTGCTGCTTCTTAAATAGCGATATAGCATCTCATTTCTATGTTTTATGATAAGATAAAATATTCATTGCGGAGTGTCAAGTATACTTCGTATTCACTTCAAACGAATGTAAATGCCACACGTCCTTGCTAGGAGGTAGCGTTTGCAGATGTCTACGTATCGAAGCAATAGAGTTCCAATGCATCTTAAATCGCGATATCGCATCTCACTTCTACGTTTCATGATAAGATATAATATTCTTTGTGCAGTGTTATGTATACCTCGCATACACTTCAAATGAATATAAATGCGATACTTCCTTGCTAGGAAGTAGCGTTTGCAGATGTCTACGTATCCAAGCTATAGAGTTCTAATGCTTCTTAAATCGTCATATCGCATCTCATTTCTATGTTTCATGATAAGATATAATATTCATTGTGCAGTGTTATGTATATCACGTATACACTTCAAATGATTGTAAATGCGACACTTTCTTGCTTGGAAGTAGAGTTTGGAGATGTCGACGTATCGAAGCAATAGAGTTCTAATGCTTCTTAAATCGTCATATCGCATCTCATTTCTATGTTTCATGATAAGATATAATATTCATTGTGGAGTGTTATGTATACCTCGCACACACATCAAATGAATATAAATGCGATACTTCCTTGCAAAGAAGATGTCTCCGTATCGTCGCAATAGAGATCAAATGCATCTTATAACGCGAAATTGCTCCACATATATATGCTTCATGATTAGATATAATAGTCATTGTGGAGTGATATGTATACCTCGTACTCACATCAAAAGAATGTAAATGCGACACTTCCTTGCAAGGAAGTGGCGTTTGCAGATGTCTACGTATCGAAACAATAGAGTTCTAATACTTCTTAAATCGCCATATCGCATCTCACTTCTATGATACATGATAAGGTATAATATTCATTGCGGATTGTTATGTATACCTCGTATCCGCATCAAAATATTGAAAATGCGACACTTGCTTGCTAGGAATTAGCATTTGCAGATGTCCACGCATCGTAGCAATAGTGTTCTAATGCTTCTTAAAATGCGAAATCGCTCCACATTTATATGCTTCATGATAAGATATAATATTCATTGTGGAGTGTTATGTATACCTCGTACTCACTTCAAAAGAATGTAAATGCGACACTTCCTTGCTAGGAAATAGCGTCTGCAGATGACTACGTATCGTAACAATAGAGTTCTAATGCTTCTTAAAACGCAATATCGCATCACATTTCTATGTTTCATGATAATATATAATATTCATTGTGCAGTGTTTTGTATTTCTCGTCTACACTTCAAATGAATGTAAATGCGACACTCCCTTGCTAGTAGATAGCATTTGCAGATGTCTACGTATCGAAGCAATAGTGTTCTAATGCATCTTAAACGAGATGTCGCATCCCATTTCAATGTTTCATGATAAGATACAATATTCATTGCGAAGTGTCATGTATACCTCGTATTCACTTCAAAAGAATGTAAATGCGACACTTTCTTGCTAGGAAATAGTGTTTCCAGATATCTACGTGTCGGAGCAATAAAATTCTAATGCTTCTTAAAGCGCGATATCTCATCTAATTCCTATGTTTCATGATAAGATATCGTATTCATTGCGCAGTGTAATTTATACCTCGCATACAATTCAAATGAATGTAAATGCGGCACTTCATTGCTAGGAAATAGCGTTTGCAGATTTCTACGTATCGCAGAAATAGTATTCTAGTGCTTCTCAAAACGCGAAATCGCATCACATTTCTATGTTTCATGATCAGATATAATATTCATTGCGAAGTTACATGTATACCTCTTATTCACTTCAATAGCAAGTAAATACGACACTTCCTTGTCAGGAAATAGCGTTTGCAGATGTCTCCGTATCGAGGCAATTGTGTTGTAATGCTTCTTAAAACGAGATGTCGCATCTCATTTTTATGTTTTATGATAAGATATAGTATTCATTGCGAAGTGTTACATATACCTCGTCTAAACCTCAAAAGAATGTAAATGCCACACATCCGGTCTAGGAAATGCGTTTCCAGATGTCTACGTATCCAAGCAATAAAGTTGTAATGCTTCTAAAAACGCGACATCTCATCTAATTTCAATATCTCATGATAAGATGTAATATTCATTGCGAAGTGTTATGTATACATCGTCGGCACTTTAAAACAATGTAAATGCAACACTACCTTGTCAGGAAATATAGTTTGCACATGTCTACGTATCGAAGCAATAGAGTTCTAATGCTTCTTAAAACGCGATATCGCATCTCATTTCTATGTTTCATGATAAGATATAATATTCATTGAGCAGTGTTACGTATACCTCGAATTCGCTTCAAAAGAATGTAAATGCGACACTTCCTTGCTAGGAAATAGCGTTTCCAGATGTCTACGTATCGAAGCAATACAGTTCTAATGCTCCTTAAATCGCGATATCGCATCTCATTTCTATGTTTCATGATAAGATATAATATTCATTGCGAAGTGTCATGTATACCTCGCATACACTTCAAATGAATGTAAATGCGACACTTCCTTCCTAGGAAATAGCGTTTGCAGATGTCTACGTATCGACGAAGTAGAGACCTAATGCTTCTTATATCGCGATATCACATCACATTTCTATGTTTCATGATAAGATATAATATTCATTGTGGAGTGCCATGTTTACCTCGTGTTCACTTCAAAAGAATGTAAATGCGACTCTTCCTTGCTAGGAAATAGCGTTTCCAGATGTCTACGTATCGAAGCAATAGAGTTCCAATGCTTCTTAAAACGCGATATCGCATCACATTTCTATGTTTCATGATAATATATAATATTCATTGCGAAGTGTCATGTATACCTCTTATGCACTTCAAAAGAATGTAACTGCGACACTTCCTTGCTAGGAAATAGCGTTTGCAGATGTCTACGTATCGTAGCAAAGGAGTTCTAATGCTTCTTAAAACGAGATACCGCATCTCATTCCTATGTTTCATGGTAAGATATATTATTCATTGCGAAGTGTCATGTATACCTCGCATACACTTCAAATGAATGTAAATGCGACACTTCCTTCCTAGGAAATAGCGTTTGCAGATGTCTACGTATCGTAGCAATGATGTTCTAATGCATCTTATATCGCGATATCGCATCACATTTCTATGTTTCATGATAATATATAATATTCATTATGCAATGTTATGTATACCTCGTATTCACCTCAGAAGAATGTAAATGCGACACTCCCTTGCTAGGAAATATCGTTCGCAGTTGCCTACGTATCGAAGCAATAGATTTCTAATGCGTCTTGAACCGGGATATCGCATCTCATTTCTATGTTTCATGATAAGATATAATATTCATAGCGAAGTGTCATGTATACCTTGTATTCGCTTCAAAAGAATGTAAATGCGACACTTCCTTGCTAGGAAATAGCGTCTGCAGATTTCTACGTATCGTAGCAATAGGGTACTAACGCTTCCTAAAACGCGATATCGCATCACACTCTTATGTTTCATGATAAGATACAATATTCATTGCGAAGTGTCATGTATACCTCGTATTCACTTCAAATGAATATAAATGCGACACTTCCTTGCTAGGAAATAGCGTTTGCAGATGTCTACGTATCGAAGCAATAGAATTCTAGTGCTTCTTAAATCGTCATATCGCATCTCATTTCTATGTTTCATGATAAGATATAATATTCATTGTGCAGTGTTATGTATACCCCGTATTCACTTCAAAAGAATGTAAATACGACACTTCCTTGCTAGGAAATAGCGATGGCAGATGTCTACGTATCGAAGCAATAAAGTTCTAATGCTTCTTAAAACGGGATACTGCATCTCTTTTCTATGTTTCATAAAAGGATATAATATTAATTGCGAAACGTCATGTATACCTTGTATTCACTTCAAAAGAATGTAAATGCGTCACTTCCTTGCAAGGAAATAGCTATAGCAGATGTATACGTATGGAAGCAATAGATTTCTAATGCTTCTTAAATCGCCATATCGCATCTCATTTCTATGATTTATGGTAAGATATAATACTCATTGCGGAGTGTCATGTATACCTCGTACTCATTTCAAAGGAGTGTAAGTGCGACACTTCCTTGCTAGGAAGTAGCGTTTGCAGATGTCTACGTATCGAAGCAATAGAGTTCTAATGCTTCCTAAAACGAGACATCGCATCTCAATTCTACGTTTCATGATAAAATATAATATTCATTGTGAAGTGTTATGTATACCTCGTATTCACTTCAAGAGAATGCAAATGCGACACTTCTTTGCTGGGAAATAGCGTTTGCACATGTCTACATATCGTAGCAATACAGTTCTAATGCTTCTTAAAATGCGATATCGCATCTCATTTCTATCGTTCATGATAAGATATAATATTCATTGAGAAGTGTCACTTATACCTCGTATTCACTTCAAAAGAATGCAAATGCGACACTTCTTTGCTGGGAAATAGCGTGTTGCAGATGTCTACGTATCGTAGCAATAGAGTTATAATTCCTCTTAAAACGCGATATCTCTTCTCATTTCTATGCTTCATGATAATATATAATTTTCATTGCGAAGTGTCATGTATACCTAGCATACACTTCAAATGAAAGTAAATGCTACACTTCCTTGCTAGGAAGTAGCGTTTGCAGATGTCTACGTATTGAAGCTATAGAGTTCTAATGCTTCTTAAATCGCCATATTGCATCTCATTTCTATGTTTCATGATAAGATATAATATTCATTCTGGAGTGTTATGTACACCTCGTATTCACTTCTAAAGATTGAAAATGCGACACTTCCTTGCTAGGAAATTGTGTTTGCAGATGTCTACGTATCGTAGCAATAGAGTTATAATGCTTCTTAAAACGCAATACCGCACCTCACTTCTATGTTTCATGATGATATAATATTCACTGCGAAGTGTCATGTATACTTCGTATTCACTTCAAAAGAATGTAGATCCGACACTTCCTTCCTAGGAAATAGCGTTTGCAGATGTCTACGTATCGTAGCAATAGAGTTTTAATGCTCCTTAAATCGCGATATCGCATCTCATTTCTTTGTATCATGATAAGATATAATATTCATTGCGAAGTGTCATGTATACCTCGTATTCACTTCAAAAGAATGTAAATGCGACAGTTCCTTGCTAGGAAATAGCGTTTCCAGATGTCTACGTATAGAAACAATAGGGTTCTAATGCTTCTTAAATCGCGATATCGCATCTCATTTCTATGTTTCGTGATATGGTATAATATTCATTGCGAAATGTCATGCATACCTCGTATTCACTTCAAAGGAATGTAAATGCGACACTTCTTTGCTAGGAAATAGCGTTTCCAGATGTCTACGTATAGAAACAAAAGGATACTATTGCTTATTAAAACGAGACTTCGCATCTCATTTCTACGTTTCATGATGAGATATAATATTCATTGCGAAGTGTCATGTATACCTCGTATTCCGTTAAAGGAATGTAAATGCGACACTTCCTTCCTAGGAAATAGTGTTTGCAGATGTCTACGTATCGAAGCAATAGAATTTTAATGCTCCTTAAATCGCGATATCGCATCTCATTTCCTTGTTTCATGATAAGATATAATATTCATTGCGAAGTATACCATGCATACCTCGCATTCACTTCAAAAGAATGTAAATGCGACACTTCCTTCCTAGGAAATAGCGTTTGCAGATGTCTACGTGTGGTATGAATAGAGTTCTAATGCTTCTTAAAACGCGATATAGCATCCCATTTCTATGTTTCGTGATAAGATATAATATTCATTACGAAGTGTCACTTACACCGCGCATACATTTCATATGAATCTGAGTGCGACACTACCTTGCTAGGAAATAGCGTTTGCAGATGTCTACGTATCGAAGTAATAGAGTTCTAATGCTTCTTATACCGCGTTATCGCATATCATTTCTATGTTTCGAGTTCAGGTATAATATTCATTGTGGATTGTTTTGTATTCCTCGTATTCACTTCAAAAGAATGTAAATGCGACACTTCCTTGCTAGAAAATAGCATTTGCAGATGTCTCTGTATCGAAGCAATAGAGTTCTAAAGCTTCTTAAAACGCGATATCGCATCTCATTTCTATGCTTCATGATAAGATATAATATTCATTGCGAAGTGTCATGTATATCTCGCATACACTTCAAATGAATGTAAATGCGACACTTCCTTGCAAGGAAATAGCGTTTGCAGATGTCTACGTATCGAAGCAATAGAATTCTAGTGCTTCTTAAATCGTCATATCGCATCTCATTTCTATGTTTCATGATAAGATATAATATTCATTGTGCAGTGTTATGTATACCCCGTATTCACTTCAAAAGAATGTAAATACGACACTTCCTTGCTAGGAAATGGCGTTTGCATATGTCTACGTATCGTAGCAATAGAGTTCTAATGCTTCTCAAAACGCGATATCGAATCTCAATTTTATGAATCATGATAAGACGTAATATTCATTGCGAAGTGTCTTGTATACATCGCATGCACTTCAAATGAATGTAAATGCGACACTTCCTTGCTAGAAAATAGCATTTGCAGATGTCTCTGTATCGAAGCAATAGAGTTCTAAAGCTTCTTAAAACGCGATATCGCATCTCATTTCTATGCTTCATGATAAGATATAATATTCATTGCGAAGTGTCATGTATATCTCGCATACACTTCAAATGAATGTAAATGCGACACTTCCTTGCAAGGAAATAGCGTTTGCAGATGTCTACGTATCGAAGCAACAGAGTTCTAATGCCTCTTAAAACGCGATATCGCATCCCATTTCTATGTTTCGTTATAAGATATAATATTCATTGTGGAGTGCTATGTATACCTCGCATTCGCATAAAAAGAATGTAAATGCGACACTTCCTTGCTAGGAAATAGCGTTTGCAGAAGTCTACGTATCGTAGCAATAGAGTTCTAATGCTTCTTAAAACGTGATATCGCATCTCACTTCTATGTTTCATGGTAAGATAAAATAATCATTGCGAAGTATCACATATACCTCGCATACACTTCAAATGAATGTAAATGCGACACTTCATTGCTAGGAAATAGAGTCTGCAGATGTCTACGTATCGCAGAAATAGTGCTCTAATGCTTCTTAAAATGCGATATCGCATCTCATTTCTATGTTTCATGATAAGATATAATATTCATTGGTCAGTGTTATGTATATCTCGTCTGCACTTCAGTTGAATGTAAATGCGACACTTCCTTGCTTGGAAATAGAGTTTCCAGATGTCTACGTATCGAAGCTATAGAGTTCTAATGCTTCTTAAATCGCGATATCGCATCTCATTTCTATGTTTCCTGGCAAGATATAGTATTCATTGCGAAGTGTCATGTATACATCGTATTCACTTCAAAAGAATGTAAACGCGACACTTCCTTGCTATTAAATAGTGTTTGCAGATGTTTATGTATCGTAGGAATAGAGTTCTAATGCTTTTTAAATCGCGATATCGCATCTCGTTTCTATGTTTCACGTTAAGATATAATAATCATTGTGGAGTGTCATGCATACCTTGTATTCACTTCACAAGAATGTAAATGCGTCACTTCCGTGCTAGGAAATAGCGTTTGCAGATGTCTACGTATCGTAGCAATAGAGTTCTAATGCTTCTTAAAACGTGATATCGCATCTCACATCTATGTTTCATTGTAAGGTAAAATAATCATTGCGAAGTGTCACTTATACCTCGCATACCCTTCAAATGAATGTAAATGCGACACTTCCATGCTAGGAAATAGCGTTTGCAGAAGTCTACGTATCGTAGCAATAGTGTTCTAATGCTTCTTAAAACGGGATACCGCACCTCATTTCTATGTATCATGATAAGATATAATATTCATTGCGAAGTTACATGTATACTTCGTATTCACTTCAAAAGTATGTAAATGCGACACTTCCTTGCTAGGAAAGCGTTTGCAGAAGTCTACGTATCGTAGCAGTAGAGTTCTAATGCTTCTCAAAAGGCAATATCGCATCTCACTTCTATGTTTCATTGTTAGATAAAATTATCATTGCGAAGTGTCACTTATACCTCGCATACACTTCAAATGAATGTAAATGCGGCACTTCATTGCTAGGAAATAGCGTTTGCAGATGTCTACGTATCCAAGCTACAGAGTTCTAATGTTTCTTAAAACGCGATATCGCATCTAATTTCTATATTTCATGATACGATATAATATTCATTGCGAAGTGTCACTTATATCTCGCATAAACTAAAAAAGAAAGTAAATGCGACACTTCCTTGCTAGGAAATAGCGTTCGCAGATGTCTACGAATCGAAGCTACAGAGTTCTAATGCTTCTTTAAACGCGATATCGCATCTCATTTCTATGTTTCAGGATAAGATATAATATTCTTTTCGAATTGTCATGTATACCTCGTATTCACTACAAAAGAATGTAAATGCGACACTTCCTAGCTAGGAAATAGCGCTTGCAGAAGTATACGTATAATAGCAATAGAGTTCTAATGCTTCTCAAAACGCGATATCGCATCTCATTTATATGTTTCATGATCAGATATAATATTCATTGCGAAGTTACATGTATACCTCGTATTCACTTCAAAAGAATGTAAATACGACACTTCCTTGCCAGGAAGTAGCGTTTGCAGATGTCAAAGTATCGAAGCAATAGCGTTCTAATGCTTCTTAAAACGAGATATCGCATCTCATTTCTATGTTTCATGATATGATATAATATTCATTGAGAAGTGTTATGTATACCTAATCTACACATCAAAAGAATGTAAATGCCACACTTCCTTGCTAGGAAATAGCGTTTGCAGATGTCTACGTATCGACGAAGTAGAGACCTAATGCTTCTTATATCGCGATATCACATCACATTTCTATGTTTCATGATAAGATATAATATTCATTGTGGAGTGCCATGTTTACCTCGTGTTCACTTCAAAAGAATGTAAATGCGACTCTTCCTTGCTAGAAAATAGCGTTTCCAGATGTCTACGTATCGAAGCAATAGAGTTCCAATGCTTCTTAAAACGCGATATCGCATCACATTTCTATGTTTCATGATAATATATAATATTCATTGCGAAGTGTCATGTATACCTCGCATACACTTCAAATGAATGTAAATGTGACACTTCCTTCCTAGGAAATAGCGTTTGCAGATGTCTACGTATCGTAGCAATAATGTTCTAATGCATCTTATATCGCGATATCGCATCTCATTTCTATGTTTCATGATAATATATAGTATTCATTGTGCAATGTTATGTATACCTCGTATTCACCTCAAAAGAATGTAAATGCGACACTCCCTTGCTAGGAAATATCGTTCGCAGATGCCTACGTATCGAAGCAATAGATTTCTAATGCGTCTTGAACCGGGATATCGCATCTCATTTCTATGTTTCATGATAAGATATAATATTAATTGCGAAGTGTCATGTATACTATGTATTCACTTCAGAAAAAAGTAAATGCGACACTTCCTTGCTAGGAAATAGCGTTTGCAGATGTCTACGTATCGAAGCAATAGAATTCTAGTGCTTCTTAAATCGTCATATCGCATCTCATTTCTATGTTTCATGATAAGATATAATATTCATTGTGCAGTGTTATGTATACCCCGTATTCACTTCAAAAGAATGTAAATACGACACTTCCTTGCTAGGAAATGGCGTTTGCATATGTCTACGTATCGTAGCAATAGAGTTCTAATGCTTCTCAAAACGCGATATCGAATCTCAATTTTATGAATCATGATAAGACGTAATATTCATTGCGAAGTGTCTTGTATACATCGCATGCACTTCAAATGAATGTAAATGCGACACTTCCTTGCTAGGAATTAGCGATGGCAGATGTCTACGTATCGAAGCAACTGAATTCTAATGCTTCTTAAAACGCGATATTGCATTTCATTTCTATGTTTCATTATAAAATATAATATGCATTGCGAAGTGTCATGTATACCCCCATACACTTCAAATGAATGTAAATGCGTCACTTCCTTGCTAAGGAATAGTGTCTGCAGATATCTACGTAGCAATAGAGTACTAATGCTTCTTAAAACGCGAAATCGCACCTTATTCCTATGTTTCATGATAAGATATAATATTCATTGTGGAGTGTTATGTTTACCTTGTATTCACTTCATAAGAATGTAAATGCGACACTTCCTTGCTAGGAAGTAGCGTTTGCAGATGTCTACGTATCGTAGCAACAGTGTTCTAATGCTTCTTAAATCGCAATATCGCATCTCATTCATATGTTTCATGATAAGATATAATATTCATTGCGAAGTGTCATGTATACCACGTATTCACTTCAAAAGAATGTAAATGCGACACTTCCTTGCTAGGAAATAGCGTTTCCAGATGTCTACGTATAGAAACAAAAGGATACTATTGCTTATTAAAACGAGACTTCGCATCTCATTTCTACGTTTCATGATGAGATATAATATTCATTGCGATGTGTCATGTATACCTCGTATTCCGTTAAAGGAATGTAAATGCGACACTTCCTTCCTAGGAAATAGTGTTTGCAGATGTCTACGTATCGAAGCAATAGAATTTTAATGCTCCTTAAATCGCGATATCGCATCTCATTTCCTTGTTTCATGATAAGATATAATATTCATTGCGAAGTATACCATGCATACCTCGCATTCACTTCAAAAGAATGTAAATGCGACACTTCCTTCCTAGGAAATAGCGTTTGCAGATGTCTACGTGTGGTATGAATAGAGTTCTAATGCTTCTTAAAACGCGATATAGCATCCCATTTCTATGTTTCGTGATAAGATATAATATTCATTACGAAGTGTCACTTACACCGCGCATACATTTCATATGAATCTGAGTGCGACACTACCTTGCTAGGAAATAGCGTTTGCAGATGTCTACGTATCGAAGTAATAGAGTTCTAATGCTTCTTATACCGCGTTATCGCATATCATTTCTATGTTTCGAGTTCAGGTATAATATTCATTGTGGATTGTTTTGTATTCCTCGTATTCACTTCAAAAGAATGTAAATGCGACACTTCCTTCCTAGGAAATAGCGTTTGCAGGTGTCTACGTATCGTAGCAATATAGTTCTAATGCTTCTTCAAACGCGATATAGAATCTCATTTCTATGTTTCATGATAATATATAATAATCATTGCGAAGTGTCATATATACCTCGCATACACTTCAAATGAATGTAAATGCGACACCCCCTTGCTAGAAAATAGCGTTGTAGATGTCTAGATATCGTAGCAATAGAGTTCTAATGCTTCTTAAAAAGCGATATCGGTCCTCATTTCTATAATTCATGGTAAGTTATAATATTCATTGTGAAGTGTTATGTATACCTCGTATTCACTTCAAATGAATGTAAATGCGACACTTCCTTGCTAGTGTCTCGTCCGGCGAAAGAATTTTTCGTTTATCCGGAGGCTTCACGACACGAGCCTATTTATACGGTTTTCGGTCCGCTGGAACGCGTTACGACCGGGTCCGATATTTTTGGCTTACGCGACGCTGTAAAAACACTCGCGATATGATGGAAAAGCCTTACCTTTCGCTGGCTTCAGTCACGATACCCAGGTCGTTGGTAGGTATAGATACAGCGATCGGTCGGTTGATGTTGAAGGTGACTTTGATTTACTTCCAACAAAACGGGAAACAGCGGTCTGGATACAGAGTAGATTCAGCGGAGACTGTGGATATTGCAGAGACGTTGGCTGCAGAGGCAGGCGAATCGGCGTTGATCGGCGCTTCGGAAAGCTGTCACAGAACCGGAACGATGACGACAGGTTGCTGCTGTACGAGGACTCGGGGTGTATCTCCCAGGTATTCACGAACAAGTGAACGAATAAAATTCTTACGACCCGCGCGACGTGTTCTTCGCGAACCGGATCCACGTTTCATTCACCCAGTTTCTCTGTACTTTCAGGCAATGTTCAGAAGGATAAGCGGCGGTCCGCTCTATCGCAACGTCGCAAAGCTGAGTTCTATACTCCTTCAAGGTGAACAAACGCAACCCAGTTGTTGGAAGGAACACGTTGTAGAATTTGTAGCTTAAGAATAATGTTTTAACGTAAGAACTAGTATATTATGTTTAGATTTAATAATTATTGGAATAGGAACTAGTAGCACTGGTAAAAGAACTTGTAGATTGGACTTAATAACTAAAGTAAAATCTATTCTAAGTTAAACTGTACAAAAGTGAAATTATTCTAAGTTAGAACTAGTAAAATGGATATAGCAACGCGTAGCCTAGACCCCACATTGAGGCGGCTTGAGATGGAAGATCGATGTTAAATCTAGAAGCCCGAGGACTCGAATGTGTCTCTCGAGGCGCGTCTGGGACCTCCTCGGTTCGCGAGGCGCTACGGTTGCAGGCGCTCGTGGTAGGGTGCGCGCGGTCCAGTGAGTGGGGACTCGCGGCTCGTGGTGGGGCTAGCGGCTAGTGCCGATAGCCTGGGCGCATCCAGCGTCTAATCTTAAGAATAAGGACTTAGAATTACATGTGTGTTGTGGTGTGTTACAATTCGTGTCGAGTACTTATATCTATGAGCATTATAGACTTATTCTAGAAATAGTATGTAGATTCAGGCAACGTAGATTCCCTGAACTGGAAAAGTACCCATTGCGGCGACGGACTGCGGCTTCTTCTCTCTGTTGGGCGGAATTCCTGATGAGAGGGCGATAGGGTTGCTCGTAGGTGCGAGCGAGACAGCGGTCCTTGCAGGTACGACTGAGTGCGTGCGGTCGTGCGCGCGCAAACTCTGCTGGTTGCCGATACTTCAGGCGAGTATTGCAGGTTGCCTGTGTCCAGGGGTCGATACTGGAGGTTACGAGAATGCTGACGTATGTAATGGGTGGCAGGCGCTACACCTGACGTCACACTAGGAAATAGCGTTGGCAGATATCTACGTATAGAAGCATTAGAGATTTAATGCATCTTAAATCGGGATATCGCATCTCATTTCTATCCTCCATGACAAGATATAATATTCATTATGCAGTGCTATGTATATCTCGTCTACACTTCAAATGAATGTAGATGCGACACTTCCTTCATAGGAAATAGCGTTTGCAGATGTCTACGTATCGTAGCAATAGGCTTCTGATGCTTCTTAAATCGCGATATCGCATCTCATTTCTGTGTTCCATGATAAGATATAATATTCATTGCCAAGTGTCATGTATACCTCGCATACACTTCAAATGAATGTAAATGCGAGTCTTCCTTGCTAGGAAATAGCGTTTGCAGATGTCTACATACCGAAGCCATAGATTTCTAATACTTCTTAATTCACAATATCGCATCTCATATCTACGTTTCATGATAAGATATAATATTCATTGCGATGTGTCATGTATACCTCGCATAGACATCAAAAGAATGTAAATGCGACACTTCCTTGGTGGGAAATATCGTTTGCAGATGTCTACGTATCGTAGCATTAGATTTCTAATGCTTCTCAAAACGCGATATCGCATCTCATTTCTATGTTTCATGATAAAATATAATATTCATTGGGAAGTGTCTTGTATACCTCGCATACACTTCAACTGAATGTAAATGCGACACTTCATTGCTAGGAAATAGCGTTTGCAGATGTCTACGTATCGCGGAAATAGTGTTCTAATGCTTCTAAAAACGCGAAATCGCATCACATTTCTATGCTTCATGATAAGGTATAATATTCATTGCGAAGTGTCATGTATACCTCGTATTCACTTCAAAAGAATGTAAATGCGACACTTCCTTGCTATGTAATAGCGTTTGCAGATGTCTACGTATCGAAGCAATAGAGATCTAATGCTTCTTAAAACGCGATATCGCATCTCATTTCTGTGTCTTGTGATAAGATACAATAATCATTGCGAAGTGTTATGTACTCCTCATCTACACTTCAAAATAATGTAATTGCTACATTTCCTTGCTGGGAAATAGCGTTTAAAGATGTCTACGTATCGTAGCAATTGATTTCCACTGCTTCTCAAAACGCGATATCGCATCTCATTTCTATGTTTCATGATAAGATATAAAATTAATTGCAAGCGTCATGTATACCTCGTATTCACTTTAATTGAATGTAAATGCGACACTTCCTTTCTTGGAATTCGCGTTTCCAAATGTCTACGTATCGAAGCATTACAGTTCTAATGCTTCTTAAATCGCGATATCGCATATGATTTCTATGTTTTATGATAAGATGTAATATTCATTGCGGAGTGTCATGTATACCTCGTTTTCGCTTCAAACGAATGTAAATGTGACACTTCCTTGCTAGGAAATAGCGTTTGCAGATGTCTACGTATCGTAGCAATAGGGTTCTAATGCTACTGAAAACGCGATATCGCATCTCATATATATGTTTCATGATAAGATGTAATATTCATTGCGAAGTGTTATGTTTTCCTCGTCTACACCTCAAAAGAATGTAAATGCGTTACTTCCATGCTAGGAAATAGCGTTTGCAGATGTGTATGTATCGTAGCAATAGAGTTCCAATGCTTCTTAAAACGAGATATCGTATCTCATTGCTATGTTTCATGATAAGATATAGTATTCATTGCGAAGTGTCATGTATACCTCGTATTCACTTCAAAAGAATGTAAATGCGACACTACATTGCTAGTAAATGGCGTTTGCAGATGTCTACGTACAGTAGCAATTGAGTTCTGATGCTACTTAAAACTCGACATCGCATTTCATTTCTATGTTTCATGATAAGATATAATATTCATTGCGAAGTGTTATGTATTCGTCGTCTACACATGAAGCATACGTAAATGCGACACTTCCCTTCTAGGAAATAGCGTTTCCAGATGTCTACGTATTGAAGCAATAGAGCTATAATGCTTCTTAAAACGAAATATCGCATCTCATTGCTATGTTTCATGATAAGATATAATATTCATTGTGCAGTGTTATGTATACCTCGTATTCACTTCAAGAGAATGTAAATGCGACACTTCCTTGCTAGGAAATAGCGCTTGCAGATGGCTACGTATCGAAGCAATAGAGTTCTAATGCTTCATAAATCGCCATATCGCATCTCATTTCTATGTTTCATGATAAGATATAATATTGATTGCGAAGTGTCATGTATACCTCGCATTACTTTCAAAAGAGTGTAAATGCGACACTTCCTTGCTTGGAAATAGCGTTTGCAGATGTCTACGTATCGAAGCAATAGAGTTCTAATGCTTCATAAATCGCCATATCGCATCTCATTTCTATGTTTCATGAAAAGATATAATATTCATTGTAAAGTGTTATGTATACCTCGCATTCACATCAAAAGAATGTAAATGCGACACTACCTTGTTACGAAATAGCGTCTGCAGATGTCTGCGTGTCGTAGCAATAGAGCTCTAATGCTTCCTAAAATGTGATATCGCATCTCACTTCTATGTTTCACAATAAGAGATAATATTCATTGCGAAGTGTCATGTATACCTCATATTCACCTCAACAGAATGTAAATGCGACACTTCCTTGCTAGGAAATAGTGTTTGCAGATGTCTACGTGTCGTAGCAATAGAATTCTAATACTTCTTAAATCGCGATATCGCATCTCGTTCCTGTGTTTCATGACAAGATATAATATTCATTGTGGAGTGTTGTGCATACCTCGCATACACATCAAATGAATGTAAATGCGAGATATCCTTTCTAGGAAACAGCGTTTGCAGATGTCTACGTATCGTAGCAATAGATTTCTAATGCTTCTTAAAACGAGATGTAGCATTATATTTCTATGTATCAGTATAAGATATAATATTCATTGCGAAGTGTCATGTGTACCTCGCATACACTTCAAATGATTGTAAATGCGACACTTCCTTGCTAGGTAGTAGCGTTGGCAGATGTCTACGTATCGAAGCAACAGATTTCTAATGCTTCTTAAATCGCCATATCGCATCTCATTTCTTATGTTTCATGATAAGATATAATATTCATTGTGGATTGTTATGTATACCTCGTATTCACTTCAAAAGAATATAAATGTGACACTTCCTTGCTAGGAAATAGCGTTTGCAGATACCTACGTATCGTTGCAATATTGTTCTAATGCTACTTAAAACGCGATATCGCATCTCATTTCTATGTTTCATTATAAGATATAATATTCATTGCGAAGTGTCTTGTATACCTAGCATACACTTCAAAAGAACGTAAATGCGACACTTCCTTGCTTGGGAATAGCGTTTGCAGATGTCTACGTATCGAGGCAATAGAGTTCTAATGCTTCTTAAAACGCGAAATCGCTCCCCATTTATATGCTTCATGCTAAGATATAATGTTCATTGTGAAATGTTATGTATACCCCGTATTCACATAAAAAGAATGTAAATACGACACTTCCTTGCCAGGGAATAGCGTTTGCAGATGTCTACGTATCGTAGCAATAAAGTTCTAATGCATCTTGTATCGCGATATCGCATCTCATTTCTGTGTTTCATGATTATATATAATATTCATTGTGCAATGTTATGTACACCTCGCATACACTTCAAAAGAATGTAAATGCGACACTTCCTTGCTAGGAAATAGCGTTTGATGGTGTCTAGATATTGTAGCAAGCGTGTTGTAATGCTTCCTAAAGCGAGAAATCGCATCTCATTTCTATGTTTCATGATAACATATAATATTCATTGCGAAGTGTTATGTATACCACGCATACACTTCAAATGAATGTAAATACGACACTTCCTTGCTAGGAAATAGTGTTTGCAGATGTCTGCGTGTCGTAGCAATAGAATTCTAATACTTCTTAAATCGCGATATCTCATCTCGTTCCTGCGTTTCATGACAAGATATAATATTCATTGTGGAGTGTTGTGCATACCTCGCATACACATCAAATGAATGTAAATGCGAGATATCCTTTCTAGGAAATAGCGTTTGCAGATGTCTACATATCGTAGCAATAGATTTCTAATGCTTCTTAAAACGAGATGTAGCATTACATTTCTATGTATCAGTATAAGATATAATATTCATTGCGAAGTGTCATGTGTACCTCGCATACACTTCAAATGATTGTAAATGCGACACTTCCTTGCTAGGAAGTAGCGTTGGCAGATGTCTACGTATCGAAGCAACAGATTTCTAATGCTTCTTAAATCGCCATATCGCATCTCATTTCTATGTTTCATGATAAGATATAATATTCATTGTGGAGTGTTATGTATACCTCGTATTCACTTCAAAAGAATGTAAATGCGACACTTCCTTGCTAGGAAATTACGTTTCCATATGTCTACGTATCGAAGCAATAGAGCTCCAATGCCTCTTGAAACGCGATATCGCATCTCATTTCTATGTTTCATGATAAGATATAATATTCATTGCGGATTGTTATGTATATCTCGTATTCACTTCAAAAGAATGGAAATGCGACACTTCCTTGCTAGGAAATAGCGTCTGCAGTTGTCTTCGTTTCGTAGCAATAGAGTTCTAATGCTTCTTAAAACGCGAATCAATCCTCAGTTATATGTTTCATGATAAGATACAATATTCATTGTGGAGTATTATGTATACCTCGTCTACACTTCCTAAGAATGTAAATGCGGCACTTCCTTGCTTGGAAATGGCGTTTGCAAGTGTTTACGCATCGAGGCAATAGTGTACTAATTCTTCTTAAATCGTGCTATCGCACCTCACTTCTACGTTTCATGATAAGATGTAATATACAATTTGCAGTGTTATGTCTACGCCGTATTCACTTCAAAAGAATGTAGATACAACACTTCCTTGCTAGGAAATAGCGTTTGCTGATGTCTACGTATCGTAGCAATTGAGTTCTAATGCTTCTAAAAACGCGATATCGCATCTCATTTCTATGAATCATGATAAGATAAAATAATCATTGCGAAGTGTCACTTATTCAAATGAATGTAAATGCGACACTTCCTAGCTAGGAAATAGCGTTTGCAGATGTCTACGTATCGTAGCATTAGACTTCTAATGCTTCTCAAAACGCCATATCGCATCTCATTTCTATGTTTCATGATAAGATATAATATACATTGTGGAGTGTTATGTATTCCTCGATTACACTTCAACAGAATGTAAATGCGACACTTCCTTGCTAGGAAAAAGCGTTTGCAGATGTCTACGTATCGAAGCAATAGAGTTCTAATGCTTCTTAGAACGAGATATCGCATCTTCTTTCTATGTATCAGGATAAGATATAATATTCATTGCGAAGTGTCACGTATACCTCGTATTGAATTCAAAAGAATGTAAATGCGACACTTCCTTGCTAGGAGATAGTATTGACAGGTGTCTACGTATCTAAGCAGTAGATTTCTAATGCTTCTTATATCGCGATATCGCATCTCATTTCTGTGTTTCATAATAAGATATAATATTCATTGTGCAGTGTTATGTATACCTCGTATTGACTTTAAAAGAATGTAAATACGACACTTCCTTGCTAGGAACTAGCGTTTGCAGGTGTCTACGTATCGTAGCAAGAGAGTTCTAATGCTTCTTAAATCGCGATATCGCATCTCATTTCTATGTTTCATGATATGATATAATATTCATTGTAGAGTGTCATGTATACCTCGCATAAACTTCAAATGAATGTAAATGCGACACTTCCTTGCTAGGAAGTAACGTTTGCAGATGTCTACGGATCGAAGCAATAGAGTTCTAATGCGTCTTGAAACGCGATATCTCATGTCATTTCTATGCTTCATGATGAGATATAATACTCATTGCGAAGTGTTACGTATAGCTCGTATACAGTTCAAATGGATGTAAATGCGACACTTCCTTGCTAGGAAGTAGCGTTTGCAGTTGTCTACGTATCGTAGCATTAGTTTTCTAATGCTTCTCAAAACGCGATATCGCATCTCATTTCTATGTTTCATGATAATATATAATAATCATTGCGAAGTGTCATGTATACCTTGCATACATTTCAAATGAATGTAAATGCGACACTTCCTTGCTAGGAAATAGCGTTTGCAGATGTCTACGTATCTAAGCTATAGAGTTCTAATGCTTCTTAAATCGCGATATCGCTTTTCATATCTATGTTTCATGGTAAGATATAATATTCGTTAGGAAGTGTCATGTACACCTCGCATACACTTCAAATGAATGTATATGCGACACTTCCGTGCGAGGAAATAGCGTTCGCAGATGTCTACGTATCGAAGCAATAGAATTCTATTGCTTCTTAAATCGTCATATCGCATCTCATTTCTATGTTTCAAGTTAAGATATGATATTCATAACGAAGTGTCATGTATACCTCGTACTGCTTTCAAGAGAAGGTAAATGCGACACTTACTTGCTAGGAAGTTACGTTTGCAGATGTCTACGTATCGAAGCAATGGAGTTCTAATACTCCTTATATCGCCATACCGCATCTCATTTCTATGTTTCATTATAAGATATAATATTCATTGCGAAGTGTCATGTATACCTAGTATTCACTTCAAGAGAATGTAAATGCGACACTTCCTTGCTAGGAAATTGCGTTGGTAGATGTCTACGTATCGAAGCAATAGGGATCTACTGCTTGTTGAATAGCCAAATCGCATCTCATTTCTATGTTTCATGATAAGATATAGTATTCGTTGTGGAGTGTTATGTATACCTCGCATTCACTTCAAAAGAATATAAGTGCGACACTTCCTTGCTATGAAATAGCGTTTGCTGATGTCTACGTATCGTAGCAATAGAGTTCTAATGCTTCTTGAAACGGGATATCGCATCTCATTACTATGTTTCATGATAAGATATAATATTCATTGCGAAGTTTCATGTATTCCTCGTATTCACTTCAAATGAAGGTAAATTCGACACTTCCTTGCTAGGAAATAGTGTTTGCAGATGTCTACGTATCGAAGCAATAAAGTTCTAATGCATCTTATATCGCGATGTCGCATCACATTTCTATGTTTCATGATAATATGTAATATTCATTGTGCAATGTTATGTATACCTCGCATTCACTTCAAAAGAATGTAAATGCGACACGTACTTGCTATGAAATAGCGTTTGTAGATGTCTATGTATCGTAGCAATAGAGTTCTAAAGCTTCTTAAAACGCGATATCACATCACATTTCTATGTTTCATGATAAGATATAATATGCATTGCGAAGAGTCATGTATTCCTCGTCTTCACTTCAAATGAATGCAAATGCGACACTTCCTTGCTAGGAAATAGCGATTGCAGATATCTACGTATCGAAGCAATAGAGTTATAATGCTTCTTGAAACGGGATATCGCATTACATTTCTATGCTTCATGATAAGATATAATGTTAATTGCGAAGTGTCATGTACACCTCGCATTCACTTCAAAGGAATGTAAATGCGACACGTCCTTGCTATGAAATAGCGTTTGCAGGTGTCTACGTATCGAAGCAATAAAGTTCTAATGCATCTTATATCGCGATATCGCGTCTCATTTATATGTTTTATGATAATATATAATATTCATTGTGCAATGTTATGTATACCTCGCATTCACTTCAAAAGAATATAAATGCGACACTTCCTTGCTAGGAAATAGCGTTTGCAGATGTCTACGTATGGAAGCAAAAGTGTTCTTTTTGCTTCTTAAAACGAGATACCGCATCTCATTCCTATGATTCATGGTACGATATATTATATATTGCGAAGTGTCACGTATACATCGCATACACTTCAAATGAATGTAAATGCGACACTTCCTTGCTAGGAAATAGATTTTGCAGATGTCTACGTATCGTAGCAAGCGTGTTATAATGCTTCTTAAAACGAGATATCGCATCTCATTTCTATGTTTCATGACAACATATAATATTCATTGCGAAGTGTTATGTATACCTCGCATACACTTCAAATGAATGTAAGTGCGACACTTCCTTGCTAGGAAATAGCGATTGCAGATGTGTACGTATCGTGGCTATAGAGTTCTGATGCTTCTTAAATCGCGATATCGCATCTCGTTTCTACGTTTCGAAATAAGGTATAATATTTATTGCGGAATGTTATGTATTCCTCGTTTTCACTTCAAACGAATGTAAATGCGACACTTCCTTGCTAGGAAATAGCGATTGCAGATGTCCACGTATCGAAGCAATAGAGTTCTAATGCTTCTTGAAACGGGATATCGCATCTCATTTCTATGTTTCATGATAAGATATAATACTCATTGCGAAGTTTCACGTATACCTCGCATACACTTCAAATGAATGTAAATGCGACACTTTCTTGCTAGGAAATAGCGTTTGCTGATGTCTACGTATCGAAGCAATAGAGTTCTAATGCTTCTTGAAACGGAATATCGCATCTCATTTCTATGTTTCATGATAAGATATAATATTCATTGCGAAGTTTCATGTATTCCTCGTATTCACATCAAATGAATGTAAATGCGACACTCTCTTGCTAGGAAATAGCGTTTGCAGATGTCTACGTATCGAAGCAATAATGTTCTAATGCATCTTATACAGCGATATCGCATCTCATTTCTATGTTTCATGATAATATATAATATTCAATGTGCAATGTTATGTATATCTCGCATTCACTTCAAAAGAATATAAGTGAGACACTTCCTTGCTATGAAATAGCGTTTGCTGATGTCTACGTATCGTAGCAATAGAGTTCTAATGCTTCTTGAAACGGGATATAGCATCTCATTACTATGTTTCATGATAAGATATAATATTCATTGCGAAGTTTCATGTATTCCTCGTATTCACTTCAAATGAAGGTAAATGCGACACTTCCTTGCTAGGAAATAGTGTTTGCAGATGTCTACGTATCGAAGCAATAATGTTCTAATGCATCTTATATCGCGATGTCGCATCACATTTCTATGTTTCATGATAATATATAATATTCATTGTGCAATGTTATGTATACCTCGCATTCACTTCAAAAGAATGTAAATGCGACACGTCCTTGCTATGAAATAGCGTTTGTAGATGTCTATGTATCGTAGCAATAGAGTTCTAAAGCTTCTTAAAACGCGATATCACATCACATTTCTATGTTTCATGATAAGATATAATATGCATTGCGAAGAGTCATGTATTCCTCGTGTTCACTTCAAATGAATGCAAATGCGACACTTCCTTGCTAGGAAATAGCGATTGCAGATGTCTACGTATTGAAGCAATAGAGTTATAATGCTTCTTGAAACGGGATATCGCATTTCATTTCTATGCATCATGATAAGATATAATGTTAATTGCGAAGTGTCATGTATACCTCGTATTCACTTCAAAAGAATGTAAATGCGACACTTCCTTTCCAGGAAATAGCGTTTGCAGATGTCTCCTTATCGAAGCAATAGATTTCTAATGCATCTTATATCGCGATGTCGCATCACATTTCTATGTTTCATGATAATATATAATATTCATTGTGCAATGTTATGTATACCTCGCATTCACTTCAAAAGAATGTAAATGCGACACTTCCTTGCCAGGAAATAGCGTTTGTAGATGTCTATGTATCGTAGCAATAGAGTTCTAAAGCTTCTTAGAACGCGATATCACATCACATTTCTATGTTTCATGATAAGATATAATATGCATTGCGAAGAGTCATGTATTCCTCGTCTTCACTTTAAATGAATGCAAATGCGACACTTCCTTGCTAGGAAATAGCGATTGCGGGTGTCTACGTATCGAAGCAATAGAGTTATAATGCTTCTTGAAACGGGATATCGCATTTCATTTCTATGCTTCATGATAAGATATAATGTTAATTGCGAAGTGTCATGTACACCTCGCATTCACTTCAAAGGAATGTAAATGCGACACGTCCTTGCTATGAAATAGCGTTTGCAGATGTCTACGTATCGAAGCAATAAAGTTCTAATGCATCTTATATCGCGATATCGCATCTCATTTATATGTTTTATGATAATATATAATATTCATTGTGCAATGTTATGTATACCTCGCATTCGCTTCAAAAGAATATAAATGCGACACTTCCTTGCTAGGAAATAGAGTTTGCAGATGTCTACGTATCGTAGCAAGCGTGTTATAATGCTTCTTAAAACGAGATATCGCATCTCATTTCTATGTTTCATGACAACATATAATACTCATTGCGAAGTGTTATGTATACCTCGCATACACTTCAAATGAATGTAAATGCGACACTTCCTTGCTAGGAAATAGCGATTGCAGATGTCTACGTATCGGAGCAACAGAGTTCTAATGCTTCTTAAATCGCGATATCGCATCTCATTTCTATGTTTAATGATAAGATATAATATTCATTGCGAAGTGTCATGAATACCTCGAATTCAGTTCAAAAGAAT
Organism: Xylocopa sonorina; assembly: GCF_050948175.1. NCBI lineage: Eukaryota > Metazoa > Arthropoda > Insecta > Hymenoptera > Apidae > Xylocopa > Xylocopa sonorina. The sequence continues at coordinate 916,864 of NW_027490201.1, forward strand.
GTAAATGCAACACTTCCATGCTAGGAAATAGCGTTTGCATATGTCTACGTATCGGAGCAATAGAATTCTAATGCTTCCTAAAACAAGATATCGCATCTCAATTCTATGTTGCCTGATAACATATAATTATCATTGCGTAGTGTCATGTACACCTCGTATTCACTTCAAAAGGATGCATATGCGACACTCCCTTGCTAGGAAGTAGCGTCTGCAGATGTCTACGAATCGAAGCAACAGTGTTCTAATGCTTCTTAAATCGAGATATCGCATCTCATTCCTATGCTTCATGATACGATATAATATTCATTGTGCAGTGTTAAGTATACCTCGTATTCACTGCAAATGAATGTAAATGCGACACTTCCTTCCTAGGAAATAGCGTTGGCAGATATCTACGTATCGTAGCATTAGAGTTCTAATGCTTCCCAAAACGCGATATTGCATCTCATTTCTATGTTTCATGGTAAGATGTAATATTCATTGCGAAATGTCTTGTATACCTCGCATACACTTCAAATGAATGTAAATGCGACACTTCCTTGCTAGGAAATAGCGTTGGCAGATGTCTACGTATCGAAGCAATAGAGTTCTAATGCACCTTAAATCGCGATATCGCATCACGTGGAGTGTTATGTATACCTTGTATTCACTTCAAAAGAATGTAAATGCAACACTCTCTTGCTAGGAAATAGCGTCTCCAGATATCTACGTATCAAAGCAATGTAGTTCTAATGCTTCTTAAATCGTGATATCGCATCTCACTTCTATGTTTCATGATAAGATATAATATTACTTGCGAAGTGTCATGTATATCTCGAATTCACTTCAAAAAAATGTAAATGCGACACTTCCATGCTAGGATATAGCTTTTGTAGATGTCTGCGTATAGAAGCAATAGGGTTCTAATGCTTCTTTAATCGCCATATCGCATCTCATTTCTATGTTTCATGATAAGATATAATATTCATTGTGCAGTGTTATGTATACCTCGTATTCACTTCAAGAGAATGTAAATGCGACACTTCCTTGCTAGGAAATAGCGCTTGCAGATGGCTACGTATCGAAGCAATAGAGTTCTAATGCTTCATAAATCGCCATATCGCATCTCATTTCTATGTTTCATGATAAGATATAATATTGATTGCGAAGTGTCATGTATACCTCGCATTACTTTCAAAAGAGTGTAAATGCGACACTTCCTTGCTTGGAAATAGCGTTTGCAGATGTCTACGTATCGAAGCAATAGAGTTCTAATGCTTCATAAATCGCCATATCGCATCTCATTTCTATGTTTCATGAAAAGATATAATATTCATTGTAAAGTGTTATGTATACCTCGCATTCACATCAAAAGAATGTAAATGCGACACTACCTTGTTACGAAATAGCGTCTGCAGATGTCTGCGTGTCGTAGCAATAGAGCTCTAATGCTTCCTAAAATGTGATATCGCATCTCACTTCTATGTTTCACGATAAGAGATAATATTCATTGCGAAGTGTCATGTATACCTCATATTCACCTCAACAGAATGTAAATGCGACACTTCCTTGCTAGGAAATAGTGTTTGCAGATGTCTACGTGTCGTAGCAATAGAATTCTAATACTTCTTAAATCGCGATATCGCATCTCGTTCCTGTGTTTCATGACAAGATATAATATTCATTGTGGAGTGTTGTGCATACCTCGCATACACATCAAATGAATGTAAATGCGAGATATCCTTTCTAGGAAATAGCGTTTGCAGATGTCTACGTATCGTAGCAATAGATTTCTAATGCTTCTTAAAACGAGATGTAGCATTATATTTCTATGTATCAGTATAAGATATAAAATTCATTGCGAAGTGTCATGTGTACCTCGCATACACTTCAAATGATTGTAAATGCGACACTTCCTTGCTAGGTAGTAGCGTTGGCAGATGTCTACGTATCGAAGCAACAGATTTCTAATGCTTCTTAAATCGCCATATCGCATCTCATTTCTTATGTTTCATGATAAGATATAATATTCATTGTGGATTGTTATGTATACCTCGTATTCACTTCAAAAGAATATAAATGCGACACTTCCTTGCTAGGAAATAGCGTTTGCAGATACCTACGTATCGTTGCAATATTGTTCTAATGCTACTTAAAACGCGATATCGCATCTCATTTCTATGTTTCATTATAAGATATAATATTCATTGCGAAGTGTCTTGTATACCTAGCATACACTTCAAAAGAACGTAAATGCGACACTTCCTTGCTTGGGAATAGCGTTTGCAGATGTCTACGTATCGAGGCAATAGAGTTCTAATGCTTCTTAAAACGCGAAATCGCTCCCCATTTATATGCTTCATGCTAAGATATAATGTTCATTGTGAAATGGTATGTATACCCCGTATTCACATAAAAAGAATGTAAATACGACACTTCCTTGCCAGGGAATAGCGTTTGCAGATGTCTACGTATCGTAGCAATAAAGTTCTAATGCATCTTGTATCGCGATATCGCATCTCATTTCTGTGTTTCATGATTATATATAATATTCATTGTGCAATGTTATGTACACCTCGCATACACTTCAAAAGAATGTAAATGCGACACTTCCTTGCTAGGAAATAGCGTTTGATGGTGTCTAGATATTGTAGCAAGCGTGTTGTAATGCTTCCTAAAGCGAGAAATCGCATCTCATTTCTATGTTTCATGATAACATATAATATTCATTGCGAAGTGTTATGTATACCACGCATACACTTCAAATGAATGTAAATACGACACTTCCTTGCTAGGAAATAGTGTTTGCAGATGTCTACGTGTCGTAGCAATAGAATTCTAATACTTCTTAAATCGCGATATCTCATCTCGTTCCTGCGTTTCATGACAAGATATAATATTCATTGTGGAGTGTTGTGCATACCTCGCATACACATCAAATGAATGTAAATGCGAGATATCCTTTCTAGGAAATAGCGTTTGCAGATGTCTACATATCGTAGCAATAGATTTCTAATGCTTCTTAAAACGAGATGTAGCATTACACTTCTATGTATCAGTATAAGATATAATATTCATTGCGAAGTGTCATGTGTACCTCGCATACACTTCAAATGATTGTAAATGCGACACTTCCTTGCTAGGAAGTAGCGTTGGCAGATGTCTACGTATCGAAGCAACAGATTTCTAATGCTTCTTAAATCGCCATATCGCATCTCATTTCTATGTTTCATGATAAGATATAATATTCATTGTGGAGTGTTATGTATACCTCGTATTCACTTCAAAAGAATGTAAATGCGACACTTCCTTGCTAGGAAATTACGTTTCCATATGTCTACGTATCGAAGCAATAGAGCTCCAATGCCTCTTGAAACGCGATATCGCATCTCATTTCTATGTTTCATGATAAGATATAATATTCATTGCGGATTGTTATGTATATCTCGTATTCACTTCAAAAGAATGGAAATGCGACACTTCCTTGCTAGGAAATAGCGTCTGCAGTTGTCTTCGTTTCGTAGCAATAGAGTTCTAATGCTTCTTAAAACGCGAATCAATCCTCAGTTATATGTTTCATGATAAGATACAATATTCATTGTGGAGTGTTATGTATACCTCGTCTACACTTCCTAAGAATGTAAATGCGGCACTTCCTTGCTTGGAAATGGCGTTTGCAAGTGTTTACGCATCGAGGCAATAGTGTACTAATTCTTCTTAAATCGTGCTATCGCACCTCACTTCTACGTTTCATGATAAGATGTAATATACAATTTGCAGTGTTATGTCTACGCCGTATTCACTTCAAAAGAATGTAGATACAACACTTCCTTGCTAGGAAATAGCGTTTGCTGATGTCTACGTATCGTAGCAATTGAGTTCTAATGCTTCTAAAAACGCGATATCGCATCTCATTTCTATGAATCATGATAAGATAAAATAATCATTGCGAAGTGTCACTTATTCAAATGAATGTAAATGCGACACTTCCTAGCTAGGAAATAGCGTTTGCAGATGTCTACGTATCGTAGCATTAGACTTCTAATGCTTCTCAAAACGCCATATCGCATCTCATTTCTATGTTTCATGATAAGATATAATATACATTGTGGAGTGTTATGTATTCCTCGATTACACTTCAAAAGAATGTAAATGCGACACTTCCTTGCTAGGAAAAAGCGTTTGCAGATGTCTACGTATCGAAGCAATAGAGTTCTAATGCTTCTTAGAACGAGATATCGCATCTTCTTTCTATGTATCAGGATAAGATATAATATTCATTGCGAAGTGTCACGTATACCTCGTATTGAATTCAAAAGAATGTAAATGCGACACTTCCTTGCTAGGAGATAGTATAGACAGGTGTCTACGTATCTAAGCAGTAGATTTCTAATGCTTCTTAGAACGAGATATCGCATCACATTTTTATGCTTCATGATAAGATATAATATTCATTACGAAGTGTCACGTATACCTCGTATTCACTTCAAAAGAATGTAAATGCGACAATTCCTTGCTAGGAAATAGCGTTTGCAGATGTCTGCGTATCGAAGCAATAGAGTTCCAATGCTTCTTATATCGCGATATCGCATCTCATTTCTGTGTTTCATAATAAGATATAATATTCATTGTGCAGTGTTATGTATACCTCGTATTGACTTTAAAAGAATGTAAATACGACACTTCCTTGCTAGGAACTAGCGTTTGCAGGTGTCTACGTATCGTAGCAAGAGAGTTCTAATGCTTCTTAAATCGCGATATCGCATCTCATTTCTATGTTTCATGATATGATATAATATTCATTGTAGAGTGTCATGTATACCTCGCATAAACTTCAAATGAATGTAAATGCGACACTTCCTTGCTAGGAAGTAACGTTGCAGATGTCTACGGATCGAAGCAATAGAGTTCTAATGCGTCTTGAAACGCGATATCTCATGTCATTTCTATGCTTCATGATGAGATATAATACTCATTGCGAAGTGTTACGTATAGCTCGTATACAGTTCAAATGGATGTAAATGCGACACTTCCTTGCTAGGAAGTAGCGTTTGCAGTTGTCTACGTATCGTAGCATTAGTTTTCTAATGCTTCTCAAAACGCGATATCGCATCTCATTTCTATGTTTCATGATAATATACAATAATCATTGCGAAGTGTCATGTATACCTTGCATACATTTCAAATGAATGTAAATGCGACACTTCCTTGCTAGGAAATAGCGTTTGCAGATGTCTACGTATCTAAGCTATAGAGTTCTAATGCTTCTTAAATCGCGATATCGCTTTTCATATCTATGTTTCATGGTAAGATATAATATTCGTTAGGAAGTGTCATGTACACCTCGCATACACTTCAAATGAATGTATATGCGACACTTCCGTGCGAGGAAATAGCGTTCGCAGATGTCTACGTATCGAAGCAATAGAATTCTATTGCTTCTTAAATCGTCATATCGCATCTCATTTCTATGTTTCAAGTTAAGATATGATATTCATAACGAAGTGTCATGTATACCTCGTACTGCTTTCAAGAGAAGGTAAATGCGACACTTACTTGCTAGGAAGTTACGTTTGCAGATGTCTACGTATCGAAGCAATGGAGTTCTAATACTCCTTATATCGCCATACCGCATCTCATTTCTATGTTTCATTATAAGATATAATATTCATTGCGAAGTGTCATGTATACCTAGTATTCACTTCAAGAGAATGTAAATGCGACACTTCCTTGCTAGGAAATTGCGTTGGTAGATGTCTACGTATCGAAGCAATAGGGATCTACTGCTTGTTGAATAGCCAAATCGCATCTCATTTCTATGTTTCATGATAAGATATAGTATTCGTTGTGGAGTGTTATGTATACCTCGCATTCACTTCAAAAGAATATAAGTGCGACACTTCCTTGCTATGAAATAGCGTTTGCTGATGTCTACGTATCGTAGCAATAGAGTTCTAATGCTTCTTGAAACGGGATATCGCATCTCATTACTATGTTTCATGATAAGATATAATATTCATTGCGAAGTTTCATGTATTCCTCGTATTCACTTCAAATGAAGGTAAATTCGACACTTCCTTGCTAGGAAATAGTGTTTGCAGATGTCTACGTATCGAAGCAATAAAGTTCTAATGCATCTTATATCGCGATGTCGCATCACATTTCTATGTTTCATGATAATATGTAATATTCATTGTGCAATGTTATGTATACCTCGCATTCACTTCAAAAGAATGTAAATGCGACACGTACTTGCTATGAAATAGCGTTTGTAGATGTCTATGTATCGTAGCAATAGAGTTCTAAAGCTTCTTAAAACGCGATATCACATCACATTTCTATGTTTCATGATAAGATATAATATGCATTGCGAAGAGTCATGTATTCCTCGTCTTCACTTCAAATGAATGCAAATGCGACACTTCCTTGCTAGGAAATAGCGATTGCAGATATCTACGTATCGAAGCAATAGAGTTATAATGCTTCTTGAAACGGGATATCGCATTACATTTCTATGCTTCGTGATAAGATATAATGTTAATTGCGAAGTGTCATGTACACCTCGCATTCACTTCAAAGGAATGTAAATGCGACACGTCCTTGCTATGAAATAGCGTTTGCAGGTGTCTACGTATCGAAGCAATAAAGTTCTAATGCATCTTATATCGCGATATCGCGTCTCATTTATATGTTTTATGATAATATATAATATTCATTGTGCAATGTTATGTATACCTCGCATTCACTTCAAAAGAATATAAATGCGACACTTCCTTGCTAGGAAATAGCGTTTGCAGATGTCTACGTATGGAAGCAAAAGTGTTCCTTTTGCTTCTTAAAACGAGATACCGCATCTCATTCCTATGATTCATGGTACGATATATTATATATTGCGAAGTGTCACGTATACATCGCATACACTTCAAATGAATGTAAATGCGACACTTCCTTGCTAGGAAATAGATTTTGCAGATGTCTACGTATCGTAGCAAGCGTGTTATAATGCTTCTTAAAACGAGATATCGCATCTCATTTCTATGTTTCATGACAACATATAATATTCATTGCGAAGTGTTATGTATACCTCGCATACACTTCAAATGAATGTAAGTGCGACACTTCCTTGCTAGGAAATAGCGATTGCAGATGTGTACGTATCGTGGCTATAGAGTTCTGATGCTTCTTAAATCGCGATATCGCATCTCGTTTCTACGTTTCGAAATAAGGTATAATATTTATTGCGGAATGTTATGTATTCCTCGTTTTCACTTCAAACGAATGTAAATGCGACACTTCCTTGCTAGGAAATAGCGATTGCAGATGTCCACGTATCGAAGCAATAGAGTTCTAATGCTTCTTGAAACGGGATATCGCATCTCATTTCTATGTTTCATGATAAGATATAATACTCATTGCGAAGTTTCACGTATACCTCGCATACACTTCAAATGAATGTAAATGCGACACTTTCTTGCTAGGAAATAGCGTTTGCTGATGTCTACGTATCGAAGCAATAGAGTTCTAATGCTTCTTGAAACGGAATATCGCATCTCATTTCTATGTTTCATGATAAGATATAATATTCATTGCGAAGTTTCATGTATTCCTCGTATTCACATCAAATGAATGTAAATGCGACACTCTCTTGCTAGGAAATAGCGTTTGCAGATGTCTACGTATCGAAGCAATAATGTTCTAATGCATCTTATACAGCGATATCGCATCTCATTTCTATGTTTCATGATAATATATAATATTCAATGTGCAATGTTATGTATATCTCGCATTCACTTCAAAAGAATATAAGTGAGACACTTCCTTGCTATGAAATAGCGTTTGCTGATGTCTACGTATCGTAGCAATAGAGTTCTAATGCTTCTTGAAACGGGATATAGCATCTCATTACTATGTTTCATGATAAGATATAATATTCATTGCGAAGTTTCATGTATTCCTCGTATTCACTTCAAATGAAGGTAAATGCGACACTTCCTTGCTAGGAAATAGTGTTTGCAGATGTCTACGTATCGAAGCAATAATGTTCTAATGCATCTTATATCGCGATGTCGCATCACATTTCTATGTTTCATGATAATATATAATATTCATTGTGCAATGTTATGTATACCTCGCATTCACTTCAAAAGAATGTAAATGCGACACGTCCTTGCTATGAAATAGCGTTTGTAGATGTCTATGTATCGTAGCAATAGAGTTCTAAAGCTTCTTAAAACGCGATATCACATCACATTTCTATGTTTCATGATAAGATATAATATGCATTGCGAAGAGTCATGTATTCCTCGTGTTCACTTCAAATGAATGCAAATGCGACACTTCCTTGCTAGGAAATAGCGATTGCAGATGTCTACGTATTGAAGCAATAGAGTTATAATGCTTCTTGAAACGGGATATCGCATTTCATTTCTATGCATCATGATAAGATATAATGTTAATTGCGAAGTGTCATGTATACCTCGTATTCACTTCAAAAGAATGTAAATGCGACACTTCCTTTCCAGGAAATAGCGTTTGCAGATGTCTCCTTATCGAAGCAATAGATTTCTAATGCATCTTATATCGCGATGTCGCATCACATTTCTATGTTTCATGATAATATATAATATTCATTGTGCAATGTTATGTATACCTCGCATTCACTTCAAAAGAATGTAAATGCGACACTTCCTTGCCAGGAAATAGCGTTTGTAGATGTCTATGTATCGTAGCAATAGAGTTCTAAAGCTTCTTAGAACGCGATATCACATCACATTTCTATGTTTCATGATAAGATATAATATGCATTGCGAAGAGTCATGTATTCCTCGTCTTCACTTTAAATGAATGCAAATGCGACACTTCCTTGCTAGGAAATAGCGATTGCGGGTGTCTACGTATCGAAGCAATAGAGTTATAATGCTTCTTGAAACGGGATATCGCATTTCATTTCTATGCTTCATGATAAGATATAATGTTAATTGCGAAGTGTCATGTACACCTCGCATTCACTTCAAAGGAATGTAAATGCGACACGTCCTTGCTATGAAATAGCGTTTGCAGATGTCTACGTATCGAAGCAATAAAGTTCTAATGCATCTTATATCGCGATATCGCATCTCATTTATATGTTTTATGATAATATATAATATTCATTGTGCAATGTTATGTATACCTCGCATTCGCTTCAAAAGAATATAAATGCGACACTTCCTTGCTAGGAAATAGAGTTTGCAGATGTCTACGTATCGTAGCAAGCGTGTTATAATGCTTCTTAAAACGAGATATCGCATCTCATTTCTATGTTTCATGACAACATATAATACTCATTGCGAAGTGTTATGTATACCTCGCATACACTTCAAATGAATGTAAATGCGACACTTCCTTGCTAGGAAATAGCGATTGCAGATGTCTACGTATCGAAGCAACAGAGTTCTAATGCTTCTTAAATCGCGATATCGCATCTCATTTCTATGTTTAATGATATGATATAATATTCATTGCGAAGTTTCATGTATTCCTCGTATTCACTTCAAATGAATGTAAATGCGACACTTCCTTGCTAGGAAGTAGTGTTTGCAGATGTCTACGTATCGTAGCAAGCGTGTTATTATGCTTCTTAAAACGAGATTTCGCATCTCATTTCTATGCTTCATGACAACATATAATATTCATTGCGAAGTGTTATGTATACCTCGCATACACTTCAAATGAATGTAAATGCGACACATCCTTGCTAGGAAATAGCGATTGCAGATGTCTACGTATCGAAGCAATAGAGTTCTAATGCTTCTTGAACCGGGATACCGCATCTCATTTCTATGGTTCATGATAAGATATAATATTCATTGCGAAGTTTCATGTATTCCTCGTATTCACTTCAAATGAATGTAAATGCAACAATTCCTTGCTAGGAAATAGGGTTTACAGATGTCTATGTATCGAAGCAATAAAGTTCTAATGCATCTTATATCGCGATATCGCATCTCATTTCTATGTTTCATGATAATATATAATATTCATTGTGCAATATTATGTACACCTCGCATTCACTTCAAAAGTATATAAATGCTACACTTCCTTGCCAGGAAATAGCATTTGCAGATGTCAACGTATCGTAGCAATAGAGTTCCAATGCTTCTTAAAACGAAATATCGCATCTCATTCCTATGTTTCATGGTAAGATATATTATTCATTGCGAAGTGTCACGTATACCTCGCATACACTTCAAATGAATGTAAATGCGACACTTTCTCGCTAGGAAATAGCGTTTGCAGATGTCTACGTATCGAAGCAATAGAGGTCTAATGCTTCTTAAAACGAAATATCGCATCTCATTCCTATGTTTCATGGTAAGATATATTATTCATTGCGAAGTGTCACGTATACCTCGCATACACTTCAAATGAATGTAAATGCGACACTTTCTTGCTAGGAAATAGCGTTTGCAGATGTCTACGTATCGAAGCAATAAAGTTCTAATGCATCTTATATCGCGATTTCGCATCTCATTTCTATGTTTCATGATAATATATAATATTCATTGTGCAATGTTATGTATACCTCGCATTCACTTCAAAAGAATATAAGTGCGACACTTCCTTGCTGTGAAATAGCGTTTGCTGATGTCTACGTATCGTAGCAATAGAGTTCTAATGCTTCTTGAAACGGGATATCGCATCTCATTACTATGTTTCATGATAAAATATAATATTCATTGCGAAGTGTCATGTATTCCTCGTATTCACTTCAAATGAAGGTAAATGCGACACTTCCTTGCTAGGAAATAAAGTTTGCAGATGTCTACGTATCGTAGCAAGCGTGTTATAATGCTTCTTAAAACGAGATATCGCATCTCGCTTCTATGTTTCATGACAACATATAATACTCATTGCGAAGTGTTTTGTATACCTCGCATACACTTCAAATGAATGTAAATGCGACACTTCCCTGCTAGGAAATAGCAATTGCAGATGTCTACGTATCGAAGCAATAGAGTTCTAATGCTTCTTGAAACGGGATATCGCATCTCATTTCTAAGTTTCATAATAAGATATAATGTTCATTGCGAAGTTTCATGTATTCCTCGTATTCACTTCAAATGAATGTAAATGCAACAATTACTTGCTAGGAAATAGGGTTTACAGATGTCTACGTATCGAAGCAATAAAGTTCTAATGCATCTTATATCGCGATATCGCATCTCATTTATATGTTTCATGATAATATATAATATTCATTGTGCAATGTTATGTATACCTCGCATTCACTTCAAAAGAATATAAATGCGACACTTCCTTGCTATGAAATAGCGTTTGCTGATGTCTACGTATCGTAGCAATAGAGTTCTAATGCTTCTCAAAACGCGATATCGCATCTCATTTCTATGTTTCGTGATAAGATATAATATTCATTGCGAAGTTTCATGTATTCCTCGTATTCACTTCAAATGAATGTAAATGCGACACTTCCTTGCTAGGAAATAGCGATTGCAGAACTCTACGTATCGAAGCAATAGAGTTCTAATGCTTCTTGAAACGGGATATCGCATCTCATTCCTATGTTTCATGATAAGATATAATATTCATTGCGAAGTTTCATGTATTCCTCGTATTCACTTCAAATGAAGGTAAATGCGACACTTCCTTGCTAGGAAATAGTGTTTGCAGATGTCTACGTATCGAAGCAATAAAGTTCTAATGCATCTTATATCGCGATGTCGCATCACATTTCTATGTTTCATGATAATATATAATATTCATTGTGCAATATTATGTATACCTCGCATTCACTTCAAAAGAATGTAAATGCGACACGTCCTTGCTATGAAATAGCGTGTGTAGATGTCTATGTATCGTAGCAATAGAGTTCTAAAGCTTCTTAAAACGCGATATCACATCACATTTCTATGTTTCATGATAAGATATAATATGCATTGCGAAGAGTCATGTATTCCTCGTCTTCACTTTGAATGAATGCAAATGCGACACTTCCTTGCTAGGAAATAGCGATGGCAGATGTCTACGTATCGAAGCAACGGGGTTCTAATGCCTCTTAAAACGCGAAATCTCTCCTCATTTCTATGTTTCAAGATAAGATATAATATTCATTGTGCAGTGTTATGCATACCTCGTATTCACTTCAGAAGAATGTAAATGCGACACTTCCTTGCTAGGAAATAGCGACTGCAGATGTCAATGTATCGTAGCAATAGACTTCTAATGCTTCTTAAAACGCGAATCGATCCTCCTTTCTATGTTTCACGATAAAATATAATATTCATTGTGTAGTGTTATATATAACTCGTATTCACTTCAAAAGAATGTAAGTGCGACACTTACTTGCTAGGATATAGCGTCTGCAGATGTCTACGTATCGAAGAAATAGTGTTCCAATGCTATTTAAATCGCAATATCGCACCTCAATTGTACGTTTCATGATAAGATAAAATATTCGATGTGCAGTGTTTTGTATATCTCGTCTACAATTCAAATGAATGTAAATGCGACACTTCCTTGCTAGGAAATAGAGTTTGTAGATGTCTACGTATCGAAGCAATAGAGTTCCAATGCATTATAAATCGCGATATCGCATCTCACTTCTACGTTTCATGATAAGATATAATATTCATTGTGCAGTGTTATGTATATCTCGTCTACACTTCAAGTGAATGTAAATGCGACATTTCCTTGCTTGGAAATAGCGTTTGCAGATGTCTACGTATCGAAGCAATAGAGTTCTAGTGCTTCTTAAAACGAGATATCGCATCTCATTTCTATGTTTTATGATAAGATATAATATTCATTGTGGACTGTTATGTATACCTCGTATTCACTTCAAAATAATGTAAAAGCGACACTTCCTTCCTAGGTAATAGCGTCTGCAGATGTTTACGTATCGAAGCAATAGAGTTCTAATGCTTCTTAAAACGCGAAATCGCTCCTCATTCCTATGCTTCATGATAAGATATAATATTCATTGTGGAGTTGTTGTGTATACCTCGTATTCACTTCAAAATAATGTAAATGCGACACTTCCTTGCTAGGAAATAGCGTCTGCAGATGTCTACGTATCGTAGCAATAGTGTTCTAATGCTTCTTAAAACGCCACAACGCATCTCATTTCTATGATTCATTATAAGATATATTGTTCATTGCGTAGTGTCATGTATACTTCGTATTCACTTCAAAAGAATGTAAATGCGACACATCCTTGCAAGGAAGTAGCGTTTGCAGATGTCTACGTATCGAAGCAATAGTATTCCAATGCTTCTTAAATCGCGATATTACACCTCAATTCTACGTTACATGATAAGATATAATATTCATCGTGGATTGTTATGTATACCTCGTATTCACTTCAAAAGATTGAAAATGCGACTCTTGCTTGCTAGGAATTAGCGTTTGCAGATGTCTACGTATCGTAGCAATAGTGTTCTAATGCTTCTTAAAACGCGAAATCGATCCTCATCTTTATGCTTCATGATAAGATATAATTTTTATTGTGGATTGTTATGTATACCTCGTATTCACTTCAAAAGATAGTAAATGCGACACTTCCTTGCTAGGTAATAGCTTCTGCAGATGTCTACGTATCAAAGCAATAGATTTCTAATGCTTCTTAAGACGCGAAATCGCTCCACATTTCTATGTTTCATGATAAGATATAATATTCACTGTGCAGTGTTATGTATATCTCGTCTACACATCAAACGAGTGTAAATGCGACACTTACTTGCTAGGAAATAGCGTTTGCAGATGTCTACGTATCGAAGCAATAGAGTTCTAATGCTTAAATCTTGATATCGCATCTCATTTCTATGTTTCATGACAAGATATAATATTCATTGCGAAATGTCATGTATACCTCGTATTCACTTCAAAAGAATGTAAATGCGACACTTCCTTGCTAGGAAATAGCGTTTGTAGATGTCTACGTATCGAAGCAATAGAGATCTAACGTTTCTTAGAACAGGATATCGCATCTCATTTCTATGTTTGATGATATGATTTAATATTCATTGCTGAGTGTCATGTATACTTCGTACTCACTTCAAAAGAATGTAAATGCGACACTTCCTTGTTAGGAGGTAGCGTTTGCAGATGTCTTCGTATCGTAGCAATAGATTTCTAATGCTTCTTAAATCGCCATATCGCATCTCATTTCTATGTTTCGTGATAAGATATTGTATTCATTGTGCAGTGTTAAGTATACCCCGTATTCACACCAAAGGAATGTAAATACGACACTTCCTTGCAAGGAATTAGCGTTTGCAGATGTCTACGTACCGTAGCTGTACAGTTATAATGCTTCTTCAAACGCGAAACCGCTTCTCAATTATATGCTTCATGATAAGATATAATATTCATTGTGGAGTGTTATGTATATCTCGTATTCACTTCAAAAGAATGTAAATGCAACACTTCCTTGCTAGGAAATAGCGTCTGCAGATGTCTACGTATCGAAGCAATAGAGTTCCAATGCTACTTAAATCGCAATATCGCACATCAATTGTACGTTTCATGATAAGATATAATATTCATTGTGCAGTGTTATGCATACCTCGTATTCACTTCAGAAGAATGTAAATGCGACACTTCCTTGCTAGGAAATAGCGACTGCAGATGTCAATGTATCGTAGCAATAGAGTTCTAATGCTTCTGAAAACACCATATCGCATCTCATTTCTATGTTTCATGATAACAGATTGAAAGTGCGACACTTCCTTCCTAGGTAATAGCGTCTGCAGATGTTTACGTATCGAAGCAATAGTATTCCAATGCTTCTTAAATCGCGATATCGCACCTCAGTTCTACGTTGCATGATAAGATATAATATTCATTGCGCAGTGCTATGTATATCTCGTCTACACTTCAAATGAATGTAAATGCGTCACTTCCTTGCTAGGATATAGCGATGGCAGATGTCTACGTATCGAAGCAACGGGGTTCTAATGCCTTTTAAAACGCGAAATCTCTCCTCATTTCTATGTTTCAAGATAAGATATAATATTCATTGTGCAGTGTTATGCATACCTCGTATTCACTTCAGAAGAATGTAAATGCGACACTTCCTTGCTAGGAAATAGCGACTGCAGATGTCAATGTATCGTAGCAATAGACTTCTAATGCTTCTTAAAACGCGAATCGATCCTCATTTCTATGTTTCACGATAAAATATAATATTCATTGTGTAGTGTTATATATAACTCGTATTCACTTCAAAAGAATGTAAGTGCGACACTTACTTGCTAGGAAATAGCGTCTGCAGATGTCTACGTATCGAAGAAATAGTGTTCCAATGCTATTTAAATCGCAATATCGCACCTCAATTGTACGTTTCATGATAAGATATAATATTCGTTGTGCAGTGTTCTGTATATCTCGTCTACAATTCAAATGAATGTAAATGCGACACTTCCTTGCTAGGAAGTAGAGTTTGTAGATGTCTACGTATCGAAGCAATAGAGTTCCAATGCATTATAAATCGCGATATCGCATCTCACTTCTACGTTTCATGATAAGATATAATATTCATTGTGCAGTGTTATGTATATCTCGTCTACACTTCAAGTGAATGTAAATGCGACACTTCCTTGCTAGGAAATAGCTTACGCAGATGTCTACGTATCGAAGCAATGGGGTTCTAATGCTTCATAAAACGAGATATCGCATCTCACTTCTATGTTTCATGATAAGATATAATATTCATTGCGAAGTGTCATGTAAACCTCGAATTCACTTCAAATGAATGTAAATGCAACACTTCATTGCTAGGAAATAGAGTTTGCAGATGTCTCCGTATCGAAGCAATAGGGTTCTAATGCTTCTTAAATCGCGATATCGCATTTCATCTCTATGTTTCGTGATAAGGTATATTATTCATTGTGGGTTGCTATGTATACCCCGTATTCAATTCAAAAGAATGTAAATGCGACACTTCCTTGCTGGGAAATAGCGTTTGCAGAAGCCTACGTATCGTAGCAATAGTGTTCTAATGCTTCTTAGAACGGCATACCGCATCTCATTTCTATGTATCATGATAAGATATAATAATCATTGCGAAGTTACAAGTATACTTCGTATTCACTTCAAAAGGATGTAAATGCGACACTTCCTTGCTATGAAATAGCGTTTGCAGAAATCTACGTATCGTAACAATAGTGTACTAATGCTTCTTAAAACGCGATATCGCATCTCATATCTATGTTTCATGATAAGATATAATATTCATTGCGAAGTGTCATGTATATTTCGTATTAACTTCAAAAGAATGTAAAAGCGACACTTCCTTACTAGGAAATAGCGCTCGCAGATGTCTACGTGTCGAAGCCATAGTGTTCTAATGCTTCTTAAATCGCGATATCGCATCTCATTCCTATGTTTCGTGATAAGATATAATATTCATTGTGGAGTGTTTTGTACTCCTCGCCTGCACATCAATTGAATGTAAATGCGACACTTCCTTTCATGGAAATCGCGTTCCTAGATGTCTGAGTATCGTAGCAATAGAGTTCTAACCCATCTTAAAAAGCGATATCGCATCTCATTTCTATGTCTCATGATGAGATATATTATTTATTGCGAAGTGTTATGTATTCCTCGTCTACACTTCAAATGAATGTAAATGCGTCACTTGCTTTCTAGGAAATTACTTTTCCAGATGTGTACGTATCGAAGCGATAGTGTTCAAAGGCTTCTCAAAACGCAATATCGCATCTCATTTCTATGTTTCATGAAAAGATATAATATTCATTTCGAAATGTCATATATACCTCGCATACACTTCAAATGAATGTAAGTGCGACACTTCCTTGCTAGGAAGTAGCGTTGACAGATGCCTACGTATCGAAGCAGTAGAGTTCTAATTCTTCTTAAAACGAGACATCGCAACTCATTTCTATGTTTCATGGTAAGATATGATATTCATTACGAAATGTTTATGTATTCCTCGTCTACACTTTCAAATGAATGTAAATGCGCACTTCCTTGCTAGGAAATAGCGTTTGCAGTTGTCTACGTATCGTAGCAATAGAGTTCTAATGCTTCTTAAATCGCGATATCGCATCTCATTTCTGTGTTTCATGAGAAGATACAATAATCATTGTGGAGTGTTATGTATACCTCGTATTCACCTCAAAAGAATGTAAATGCGACACTTCCTTGCTAGGAAGTAGCGTTTGCAGATGTCTATGTAAGATGCAATACAGTTCTAGTGCTTATCAAAGCGCGATATCGCATCGCATTTCTATGTTCATGATAAGATATAATATTCATTGCGAAGTGTCATGTATACCTCGGATTCACTTTAGAAGAATGTAAATGCGACACTTCCTTGCCAGGAAGTAGCGTTTGCAGATGTCTATGTAAGATGCAATACAGTTCTAGTGCTTATCAAGCGCGATATCGCATCGCATTTCTATGTTTCATGATAAGATATAATATTCATTGCGAAGTGTCATGTATACCTCGGATTCACTTTAGAAGAATGTAAATGCGACACTTCCTTGCCAGGAAGTAGCGTTTGCAGATGTCTGCGTATCGAAGCAATAGAGTTCTAATTCATCTTAAAACACGATATCGCATCTCATTCCTATGTCTCATGATAAGATATAATATTCATTATGGAGTGTTATGTATACCTCGTACTCACTTCAAAAGAATGTAGATGCGACACGTCCTTGCTAGGATATAGCGCTTGCAGATGTCTACGTATCGAGGCAATAGAGTTCTAATGCTTCTTAAATCGCCATATCGCATCGCATTTCTATGTTTCATGATAATATATAATATTCATTGTGGAGTGTTATGTAGATATCCTATTCACTTCAAAAGAATGTAAATGCGACACTTCCTTGCTAGGAAATATCGTTTGCAGATGTCTACGTAAGAAGCAATAGAGTTCTAGTGCTTATCATAGCGCGATATGGCATCCCAATTCTATGATTCATGATAAGATATAATATTCATTGTGGAGTGTTATGTATACCTCGTATTCACTTCAAAAGAATGTGAATGCGACACTTCCTTGCTAGGAAATAGCGAATGCAGATATCTACGTATCGTAGCAATATTGTTCTAATGCTTCTTAAAACACGATATCGCATAACATTTTTATGTTTCATGATAAGATATATTATTCATTGCTAAGTGTCTTGTATACCTCGCATACACTTCAAATGAATGTAAATGCTACACTTCCTTGCTAGGAAATAGCGTTTGCAGATGTCTACATATCGTATCATTAGAGTTCTAATGCTTCTTAAAACCCGATATCGCATCTCACTTCTATGTTTCATAATAATATATAATACTGATTGTGGAGTGTCATGTATACCTCGTGTTCACGTCAAAGGAATGTAAATGCGACACTTCCTTGCTAGGAAATAGCGTTTGCAGATGTCTACGTATCGTAGCAATAGAGTTCTAATGCTTCTTAAAACGGGATACAGTATCTCATTTCTATGTTTAATGATAGGGTATAATATTAATTGCGAAGTGTCATGTATACCTCGTATTCACTTCAAAAGAATGTAAATGCGACACTTCATTACTAGGAAATAGCGTTTTGCACATGTCTACGTATCGTAGCAATAGAGTTCTAATGCTTCTTAATACGCGATATCGCATCTCACTTCTATGTTTCATGATAAGATATAAGTATCATTGCGAAGTGCCACGTATACCTCGTATTCACTTCAAAAGCATGTAAATGCGACACTTCCTTGCTAGGAAATAGTGTTTCCAGATATCTAGTATCGCAGCAATAGAATTCTAATGCTTCTTAAAGCGCGATATCTCATCTCATTCCTATGTTTCATGATAAGATATCGTATTCATTGCGAAGCGTCATGCATACCTCGCATACACTTCAATGATTGCAAATGCGGCACTTCTTTGCTAGGAAATAGCGTTGGCAGATGTTTACGTATCGAAGCAATAGTGTTCTAATGCTGCTTAAATCGCGATATCGCATCTCATTTCTGTGTTTCATGATAAGATATAATATTCATTGCGAAGTGTCTTGTATACCTCGCAGACACTTTAAATGAATGTAAATGCGACTCTTCCTTGCTAGGAAATAGCGTTTCCAGGTATCTACGTATCGTAGCAATGGAGTTATATTGCTTTTTAAAACGCAATATCGCATTTCATTTCTATGTTTCAGAATAAGATATAATATTCATTGCGAAGTGTCATGTATACCTCGTATTCACATCAAAAGAATGTAAACGCGACTCTTCCTTGCTAGGAAATAGCGTTTGCAGATGTCTACGTATCGTAGCATTAGAGTTCTAATGCTTGTTAATACGCGATATCGCATCTCACTTCTATGTTTCATGATATGATATAATATTCATTGCGAAGTGTCACTTATACCTCGTGTTCACTTCAAAAGAATGTAAATGCGACACTTCCTGACTAGAAAATAGCGTTTGCAGATGTGTACGTATCGTGGCTATAGAGTTCTAATGCTTCACGAAACGCGATATCGCATCTCATTTCCATGTTTCATGATCAGATATAATATTCATTGCGAAGTTACATGTATACTTCGTATTACCTTCAAAAGGATGTAAATACGACACTTCCTTGCCAGGAAATAGCGTTTGCAGATGTCTCCGTATCGAAGCAATAGAGTTCTAATGCTTCTTAACACGAGATGTTGCATCTCATTTCTATGTTTCACGATCAGATATAATATTCATTTCGAAGTGTTATGTATTCCCCGTCTACACTTCAAATGAATGTAAATGCAACATTTCCTTGATAGGAAATAGCGTTTGCAGAAGTCTACGTATCGTAGCAATGGAGATCTAATGCTACTCTAAACACGATATCGCATCTCACTTCTATGTTTCATGATATGATATAATATTAATTGCGAAGTGTCACGCATACCTCGTATTCACTTCAAAAGAGTGTAAATGCGACACTTCATTGCTAGGATATAGCGTTTGCAGATGTCTACGTATCGAAGCAATAGAGTTCTAATTCTTCTTAAAACGGGATATCGCATTTCATCTCTATGTTTCGTGATAAGGTATATTATTCATTGTGGGTTGCTATGTATACCCCGTATTCAATTCAAAAGTATGTAAATGCGACACTTCCTTGCTAGGAAATAGCGTTTGCAGAAGCCTACGTATCGTAGCAATAGTGTTCTAATGCTTCTTGGAACGGGATACCGCGTCTCATTTCTATGTATCATGATAAGATATAATATTCATTGCGAAGTGTCATGTATACCTCGTATTCACCTCAAAAGAATGTAAATGCGACACTTCCTTGCTAGGAAGTTGCGTCTGCAGATATCTACGTATCGTAGAAATAGTGTTCTGATGCTTCTTAAAACACTATATCGCATCTCATTTCTATGTTTCATGATAAGATAAAATATTCATTGCGAAGTGTCATTTATACCTCGTATTCACTTCAAAAGAATACAATTGCGACACTTCCGTGCTAGGAAAAAGCGTTTGCAGATGTATACGTGTCGTAGCAATAGAGTCCTAATGCTTCTTAATACCCGATATCGCATCTCATTTCAATGTTTCATGATAAGATATAATATTCATTGCGAAGTGTCATGTATACCTCGTATTCACTTCAATAGATTGCAGATGTCTACGTATAAGATATAATATTCATTCTGGAGTGTTATGTATACCTCGTATTCACTTCAACAGATTGAAAATGCGACACTTCCTTCCTAGGTAATAGCGTCTGCAGATGTTTACGTATCGAAGCAATAGAGTTCTAATGCTTCTTAAAACGCGAAATCGCTCCTCATTTCTATGTTTCATGATAAGATATAATATTCATTGTGGAGTGTTATGTATACTTCGTATTCACTTCAAAAGAATGTAAATGCGACACATCCTTGCAAGGAAGTAGCGTTTGCAGATGTCTACGTATCGAAGCAATAGTATTCCAATGCTTCTTAAATCGCGATATTGCACCTCAATTCTACGTTACATGATAAGATATAATATTCATTGTGGATTGTTATGTATACCTCGTACTCACTTCAAAAGATTGAAAATGCGACTCTTGCTTGCTAGGAATTAGCGTTTGCAGATGTCTACGTATCGTTGCAATAGAGTTCTAATGCTTCTTAAAACGCGAAATCGATCCTCATTTATATGCTTCATGATAAGATATAATTTTCATTGTGGATTGTTATGTATACCTCGTATTCACTTCAAAAGAATGTAAATGCGACACTTCCTTGCTAGGATATAGCGATGGCAGATGTCTACGTATCGAAGCAACGGGGTTCTAATGCCTCTTAAAACGCGAAATCTCTCCTCATTTCTATGTTTCAAGATTAGATATAATATTCATTGTGGAGTGTTATGTATATCTCGTATTCACTTCAAAAGAATGTAAATGCAACACTTCCTTGCTAGGAAATAGCGTCTGCAGATGTCTACGTATCGAAGCAATATTGTTCCAATGCTACTTAAATCGCAATATCGCAACTCAATTGTACGTTTCACGAAAAGATATAATATTCATTGTGCAGTGTTATGTATATCTCGTCTACACATCAAATGAATGTAAATGCGACACTTCCTTGCTTGGAAATAGCGTTTGCAGATGTCTACGTATCGAAGCAATAGAGTTCTAATGCTTAAATCTTGATATCGCATCTCATTTCTATGTTTCATGATAAGATATAATATTCATTGTGAAGTGTTATGTATACCTCGTATTCACTTCAAAAGAATGTAAACGCGACACTTCCTTGCTAGGAAATAGCGTTTGCATATGTCTACGTATCGAAGCAATAGGGTTTTAATGCTCCTTAAATCGGGATATCGCAACGCATTTCTATGTTTCATGATAAGATATAATATTCATTGCGAAGTGTTATGTATTCCTCGTCTACACTTCAAATGAATATAAATGCGACATTTCCTTGCTAGGAAATAGCGTTTGCAGATGTCTACGTATCGAAGCAATAGAGTTCTACTGCTTCTTAAAACGCGATATCGCATCTCATTTCGATGTTTCATGATAAGATATAATATTCATTGCGAATTGTTATGTATACCGCGCATACACTTCAAAAGAATGTAAATGCGATACTTCGTTCCTAGGAAATAGCGTTTCCAGATATCTACGTATAGAAACAATAGATCTCTGATGCTTCTTAAAACGAGATATCGCATCTCATTTCTATGTTTCATGATAAGATATAAAATTCATTGTGGAGTGTTATGTATGTCTCGTCTACACTTAAAAAGAATGTAAATGCGACACTTCCTTGCTAGGAAATAGCGTTCGCAGATGTCTACGTATCGTAGCAATAGTGTTCTAATGCTCCTTAAAACGCGATATCGCCCCGCATTTCTATGCTTGACGATGAGATATAATATTCATTGTGGAGTGTTATGTATACCTCGTACTCACCTCAAAAGAATGTAAATGCGACACTTCCTTGCTAGGAAATAGCGTTTGCAGATTTCTGCGTATCGTAGCATTAGATTTCTGTTGCATCTCAAAACGCGATATCGCATCTCATTTCTTTGTTTCATGATAAGATATAATATTTATTGCGAAGTGTCACGTATACATCGCTTACACTTCAAATGAAAGTAAATGCGACACTTCCTTGCTAGGAAATAGCGTTTGCAGATGTCTACGTATCGAAGCAAAAGAGTTCTAATGCTTCTTAAAACGAGATACCGCATCTCATTCCTATGTTTCATGGTACGATATATTATTCATTGCGAAGTATCACGTATACCTCGCATACGCTTCAAATGAATGTAATTGCGACTCTTCCTTGCTAGGAAATAGCGTTTTCAGATGTCTACGTATCGTGGCTATAGGGTTCTAATGCTTCACAAAACGCGATATCGCATCTCATTTCCATGTTTCATGATCAGATATAATATTCATTGCGAAGTTACATGTATACTTCGTATTACCTTCAAAAGGATGTAAATACGACACTTCCTTGCCAGGAAATAGCGTTTGCAGATGTCTCCGTATCGAAGCAATAGAGTTCTAATGCTTCTTAGCACGAGATGTTGCATCTCATTTCTATGTTTCACGATCAGATATAATATTCATTTCGAAGTGTTATGTATTCCCCGTCTACACTTCAAATGAATGTAAATGCGACACTTCCTTGCTAGGGAATAGCGTCTGCAGGTATCTACGTATCGTATCATTAGAGTTCTAATGCTTCTTAAAACGCGATATCGCATCTCATTTCTACGTTTCATGATAAGATACAATATTCATTGCGATGTGTCACTTATACATCGCATACTCGTCAAATGAATGTAAATGCGACACTTCCTTGCTAGGAAGTAGCGTTTGCAGATGTCTACGTATCGTAGCAATAGAGTTCTAATGCTTCTTAAAACGGGATACCGTATCTCATTCCTATGTTTAATGATAGGATATAATAATAATTGCGAAGTGTCATTTATACCTCGTATTCACATCAAAAGAATGTAAATTCGACACTTCATTACTAGGAAATAGCGTTTGCAGATGTCTACGCATCGTAGCAATAGAGTTCTAATGCTTCTCAAAACGCGATATCGCATATTATTTCTATGCTTCATGATAAGATATAATATTCAATGCGAAGTGTCATGTATACCTCATATTCACTTCAAAAGAATGTAAATGCGACTGTCGCTAGCTAGGAAATAGCGTTTGCAGATGTCTACGTACCGTAGCAATAGAGTTCTAATGCTACTTAAATTGCGATATCGCATCCCATTTATATGTTTCGTGATAAGATTTAATATTCATTGCGAAGTGTCATGTATACCTCGTATTCACTTCAAAAGAATGTAAGTGCGACATTTCCATGCCAGGAAATAGCGTTTGCAGATGTCTCCGCATCGAGGCCATAGAGTTCTAATGCTTCTTAAAACGCGATATCGCATCTCATTTCTATGTTTCGTGATAAGATATAATATACATTGCGAAGTGTCATGTACACCTCGTATTCACTTCAAAAGAATGTAAATGCGACACTTCCATGCTAGGAAATAGCGTCTGTAGATGTCTACGCGTCGAGGCAATAGAGTTCTAATGCTTCTTAAGACGCGATATCGCATCTCATTTCTATGTTTCATGACAAGATATAATATTCATTGCGAAGTGTCATGTACTCCTCGTATTCACATGTAAAGAATGTAAATGCGACACTTCCTTGCTAGGTATTAGCGTTTGCAAATGTCTACGTATAGAAGCAATAGAGTTCTAAAGCTTCTTAAAACACGATATCGCATCTCATTTCTATGTTTCATGATAAGATCTATTATTCATTGCGAAGTGTCACTTATACCTCGCATTCACTTCAAATGAATGTAAATGCGACACTTCCTTGCTAGGAAATAGCGTTTGCAGTTGTCTACGTATCGAGGCAATAGTGCTCTAATGCTTCTTAAAACGCGATATCGCATCTCATTTCTATGTTTCATGTCAAGATATAATATTCATTGCGAATTCTCATGTATTCCTCGTAAACACATCTAAAGAATGTAAATGCGACACTTCCTTGCTAGGTAATAGCGTTTGCAAATGTCTACGTATCGAAGCAATAGTGTTCTAAAACTTCTTAAAACACGATATCGCATCTCATTTCTATGTTTCATGATAAGATATAATATTCATTGCGAAGTGTCATGTATACCTCGTATTCAATTCAAAGGAATGTAAATGCGACTATTGCTTGCTAGGAAATAGCGTTTGCAGATGTCTACGTATCGTAGCAATAGTGTTCTAATGCTTCTTAGAACGCGATATCGCATCTCATTTCTATGTTTCGTGATAAGTTATAATATTCATTCCGGAGTGTCATGTAAACCTCGAATTCACTTCAAACGAATGTAAGCGCGACTATTGCTTGCTAGGAAATAGCGTTTGCAGACGTCTACGCATCGTAGCAATAGAGTTCTAATGCTTCTCAAAACGCGATATCGCATATTATTTCTATGCTTCATGATAAGATATAATATTCAATGCGAAGTGTCATGTATACCTCATATTCACTTCAAAAGAATGTAAATGCGACTGTTGCTAGCTAGGAAATAGCGTTTGCAGATGTCTACGTACCGTAGCAATAGAGTTCTAATGCTACTTAAATTGCGATATCGCATCCCATTTATATGTTTCGTGATAAGATATAATATACATTGCGAAGTGTCATGTACACCTCGTATTCACTTCAAAAGAATGCAAATGCGACACTGCCATGCTAGGAAATAGCGTCTGTAGATGTCTACGCGTCGAGGCAATAGAGTTCTAATGCTTCTTAAAACGCGATATCGCATCTCATTTCTATGTTTCATGACAAGATATAATATTCATTGCGAAGTGTCATGTATTCCTCGTATTCACATGTAAAGAATGTAAATGCGACACTTCCTTGCTAGGTAATAGCGTTTGCAAATGTCTACGTATCGTAGCAATAGAGTTCTAACGCTTCTTAAATCGCGATATCGCATCTCATTTCTATGTTTCGTGATAAGATATAATATTCATTGCGAATTGTCACCTGTACCTCCCATAAACTTCAAATGAATGTAAATGCGACACTTCCTTGCTAGGAAATGGCGTTTACAGATGTCTACGTATCGAAGCAATAGATTTCTAATGCTTCTTAAAACGGAATACCGCATCTCAATTTTATGTTTCATGATAAGATATAATATTCGTTGTGGAGTGTTATGTATTCATCGTATTCACTTCAAAAGAATGTAAATGCGACACTTTCATGCTAGGAAATAGCGTTTGCAGATTTCTCCGTATCGTAGCAATAGAGTTCTAATGGGGAGGGGTAGAGGTCCTTCTCACACCCGAGAACCATCCTGTTCGTCTGCATGGACTATGGCAGCGGTCTTATCGTTGCAGAGCTCTGGATCCTATCCTTCGGGCTTCAGGGTCTCTTCTTGCTCACTTCCCGACTCGTCCACCGTCGAGCCCGTCACGCTACCTCGGCGCACAGCCCTTCCGCGAACCTGCGGTCTTATTATCCGCCGAAGAGGCGTCTCATGGGTCGCTTCTTCCATCAGCTCTCCAGTCTAATCCGTAGAACGGAGAGAGAGAAACGAACGGGGGGGGGGGGGGGGGGGGGGGAAGGTTCTGCCATCGTGTATTTCACGCTCCTCGCAAATACAGCTATCGCGATAGTCCGTGTCGCGCTTCTCGCATGGGTGGTGATCTGCGAGTTAGTCTAACCGAAGCAAGGGGTGGGGGGTGAGCGAGCCTTGTGACTTCTCCACGTCACAGTACATACAAATTTGCGATTAAGTATCTATGTGTTCAAATTCAATTCCGAATAATGCACTGAAAAGCATCCCAGATAACAAACGGCAAGATGGTAGCGACACCATGCCGGCACTATATTGCCACTTCCGAGGAGTGTCAACTGATTCGTAGTCATCTGTGACCGGATTCGTTGACTAAAATGCCAAAACGTGTTACCAGCACGTTCTAGACAAGCGAATCGCGCAGCACCAACACCATGGTGACACGCGTATCATCGCTCCATTCATGAATCTCCTCAGCAATGACGCAGGATCACATTTGGCAATGGGGAACCTGTGCTTTCATACAAATTAGAACCGTTAGATGTCAGTAGATGTTCAGCATATGAGTATTGATAGACATTTTGATGGTCGTTTTCCTATAATTATAGTTATTGAGCGAGTCGTATATATTTCTTTCAATCCATCATAGACTAAAAATATTATTTATAAAAAAAATATTACTTATAAAATAAAAATTCATGCTGTTGCGTCCCTAACTTCGCCTTGTGTAATTTTTGAAATAACATGCTGTCATCGTATTTAATGTAACCCTCAATTGCATGAATTTGTAACAATAAATTGAAGAAAATATATATAAAATAAGTGTATATATTTTTATGACAAAGTAATTATCGACTTTATGGAAAAAATCGCCCTATCGAGCTAATTTATAGAAAATAATAAAATCGAGTTCTTATATCTTTGTTTTGTGCCGGTGTATCTATTTTGGAATCAAAATAAATAAATTGCACAGTTTAGTCATTTTTCATATTTGCTTATGATTTTTATGGAAACAGCTTCCCCATTAGTAAATGTCAGCCTACGCCACAACCATCTTTTGAAGTGAATACGAGATATACATGACATTTCGCAATGAATATTATATCTTATCATTAAACATAGGAATGAGGTGCTATATCGCGTTTTGAGAAGCATTAGAACTCTATTGCTAATATACGTAGACATCTGCAAACTCTATTTCCTAGCAAGGAAATGTCGCATTTACATTCCATTGAAGTGAATACGAGGTATACATGACACGTCGCAATGAATATTATATCTTATCATGAAACATAGAAGTGAGATGCGATATCGCGTATTAAGAAGCATTAGAACTCTATTGCTACGATACGTAGACATCTGGAAACGCTATTTCCTAGCATGGAAGTGTCGCATTTACATTCTTTTGAAGTGAACACGAGGTATACATGACACTTCGCAATGAATATTATATCTTATCATGAAATATAGGAGTGAGATGCGATATCGCGTTTTAAGAAGCATTAGAACACTCTTGCTAATGTACGTAGACATCTGCAAACTCTATTTCCTAGCAAGGAAATGTCGCATTTACATTCCATTGAAGTGAATACGAGGTATACATGACACTTCGCAATGGATATTATATCTTATCATGAAACATAGAAATGAGATGCGACATCTCGTTTTAAGAAGTATTAGAACTCTATTCATTCGATACGTGGTCATCTGGAAGCGCTATTTCCTAGCAAGGAAGTGTCGCATTTACATTCTTTTGAAGTGAATACGAGGTATACATGACACTTCGCAATGAATATTATATCTTATCATGAAACATAGAAGTGAGATGCGATATCGCTTTCTAAGAAGCATTAGAACTCTATTGCTACGATACGTAGACATCTGCAAAGGCTATTTCCAAGCATGGAAGTGTCGTATTTACATTCTTTTGAAGTGAATACGAGGTATACATAACACTCCATAATGAATATTATATCTTATCAAGAAACATAGCAGTGAGATGCGATATCGCGTTTTAAGAACTCTAATGCTACGATACTTAGACATCTGCAAACGCTATTTCCTAGCATGGAAATGCCGCATTTACATTCTTTTGAAGTTAATACGAGGTATACATGACACTTCGCAATGAATATTATATCTTATCATGAAACATAGAAGTGAGATGCGAAATCGCGTTCTAAGAAGCATTAGAACTCTATTGCTACGATACGTAGACATCTGCGAACGCTATTTCCTAGCATGGAAGTGTCGCATTTACATTCCATTGAAGTGAATACGAGGTATGCATGACACTTCGCAATGGATATTATATCTTATCATGAAATATAGAAGTGAGATGCGATATCGCGTTTTAAGTAGCATTAGAACTCTATTGCTACGATACTTAGACATCTGCAAACGCTATTTCCTAGCATGGAAATGCCGCATTTACATTCTTTTGAAGTTAATACGAGGTATACATGACACTTCGCAATGAATATTATATCTTATCTCGAAGCATAGAAGTGAGATGTGATATCGCGATTTAAAAACCACTAGAGCTCTATTGCTACGATGCGTAGACATCTGCAAACGCTTCCTAGCATGGAAGTGTCGCATTTACATTCTTGTGCAGTGAAATCGAGGTATACATGACACTTCGCAATGAATATTATGTCTTATTATGAAACATAGAAGTGAGATGCGATATCGCGTTCTAAGAAGCATTAGAACTCTATTGCTACGATACGTAGACATCTGCAAAGGCTATTTCCTAGCATGGAAGGGTCGCATTTACATTCTTATGAAGTGAGTACGAGGTATACATAACACTCCATAATGAATATTATATCTTGTCATGAAACATAGCAGTGAGATGCAATATCGCGTTATAAGAAGAATTAGAACTCTACAGCTACGATACGTAGACATCTGCAAACGCTACTTCCTAGCATGGAAATGCCGCATTTACATTCTTTTGAAGTCAATACGAGGTATACATGACACTTCGCAATGAATACTATGTCTTATTATGAAACATAGAAGTGAGATGCGATATCGCGTTCTAAGAAGCATTAGAACACTATTGCTACGATACGTAGACATCTGCGAACGCTATTTCCTAGCATGGAAGTGTCGCATTTACATTCCATTGAAGTGAATACGAGGTATGCATGACACTTCGCAATGGATATTATATCTTATCATGAAACGTAGAAATGAGATGCGACTTCTCGTTTTAAGAAGTATTAGAACTCTATTCTTACGATACGTGCTCATCTGGAAACGCTATTTCCTAGGAAGGAAGTGTCGCATTTACATTCTTTTGAAGTGAATACGAGGTATACATGACACTTCGCAATGAATATTATATCTTATCATGAGACACAGAAGTGAGATGCGGTATCGCGTTCTAAGAAGCATTAGAACTCTATTGCTACGATACGTAGACATCTGCAAACGCTATTTCCTAGGATGCAAGTGTCGCATTTACATTCTTTTGAAGTGAATACGAGGTATACATAACACTCCATAATGAATATTATATCTTATCGTGAAACTTAGAAGTGAGATGCGATATCGCGTTTTAAGAAGCATTAGAACTCTATTGCTACGATACGTAGACATCTGGAAACGCTATTTCCTAGCATGGAAGTGTCGCATTTACATTCTTTTGAAGTGAACACGAGGTATACATGACACTTCGCAATGAATATTATATCTTATCATGAAACATAGAAGTGAGATGCGATATCGCGTTCTAAGAAGCATTAGAACTATATTGCTACGATAAGTAGACATATGCGAACGCTATTTCCTAGCAAGCAATAGTCGCATTTACATTCCTTTGAATTGAATACGAGGTATACATGACATTTCGCAATGAATATTATATCTTATCATGAAACATAGAAATGAGATGCGATATCGCTTATTAAGAAGCATTAGAACTCTATTGCTACGATACGTAGACATCTGGAAACGCTATTTCCTAGCATGGAAGTGTCGCATTTACATTCTTTTGAAGTGAACACGAGGTATACATGACACTTCGCAATGAACATTATATCTTATCATGAAACACAGAAGTGAGATGCGATATCGCGTTTTAAGAAGCATTAGAACACTCCTGCTAATGTACGTAGACATCTGCAAACTCTATTTCCTAGTAAGGAAATGCCGCATTTACATTCCATTGAAGTGAATACGAGGTATACATGACACTTCGCAATGGATATTATATCTCATGAAACATAGAAATGAGGTGCGACATCTCGTTTTAAGAAGTATTAGAACACTATTGCTAATATACGTAGACATCTGCAAACTCTATTTCCTAGCAAGGAAATGTCGCATTTACATTCCATTGAAGTGAATACGAGGTATACATGACACTTCGCAATGAATATTATATCTTATCATGAAACATAGAAATGTGGAGCGATTTCGCGTCTTAAGAAGCATTAGAAATCTATTGCTTTGATACGTAGACATCTGCAGAAGCTATTACCTAGCAAGGAAGTGTCGCATTTACTATCTTTTGAAGTGAATACAAGGTATACATAACAATCCACAATGAAAATTATATCTTATCAAGAAACATATAAATGAGAAGCGCTATCGCGATTTAAGTAGCATTAGAACTCTATTGCTACGATACGTAGACATCTGCAAACGCTATTTCCTAGCAAGCAATAGTCGCATTTACATTCTTTTGAAGTGAGTACGAGGTGTAAATGACACTTCGTCATGAATATTATATCTTATCATGAAACATAGAAGAGAGATGCCATATCGCGTTTTAAGAAGCATTAGAACTCTATGTCCTCGATGCGGAGACATCTGCAAACGCTATTTCCTAGCATGGAGGTGTCGCACTTACATTCTTTTGATGTGAATACGAGGTATACATGACACTTGGCAATGAATATTATATCTTATCACGAAACATATAAATGAGATGCGATATCGCGATTTAAGTAGCATTAGAACTCTATTGCTACGATAGGTAGACATTTGCAAACGCTATTTCCTAGCAAGCAATTGTCGCATTTACATTCATCTGAAGTGAATACGAGGTATACATGACACTTCGCGATGAATATTATATCTTATCATGAAACATAGAAATGAGATGCGATATCGCGTTTTGAGAAGTATTAGAACTCTATTGCTAATATACGTAGACATCTGCAAACTCTATTTCCTAGCAAGGAAATGTCGCATTTACATTCCATTGAAGTGAATACGAGGTATACATGACACTTCGCAATGAATATTATATCTTATCATGAAACATAGAAGTGAGATGCGATATCGCTTATTAAGAAGCATTAGAACTCTATTGCTACGATACGTAGACATCTGGAAACGCTATTTCCTAGCATGGAGGTGTCGCACTTACTTCTTTTGAATTGAATACGAGGTGTATATGACACTTCGCAATGAATATTACATCTGATCACGAATCATAGAAATGAGATGCGATATCGCGATTTAAGTAGCATTAGAAATCTATTGCTACGATACGTAGACATCTGAATACGCTATTTACTAGCAAGAAGTGTCGCATTTACATTCGTTTGTGGTGAATACGAGGTATACATGACATTTCGCAATGAATATTATATCTTATCACGAAACATAGAAGATGAAATGCGACATCTCGTTTAAAGCAATTAGCATTAGGACTCTTTTGCTAGGATAAGTAGACATCTGCAAACGCTATTTCCTAGCATGGAAATGCCGAGTCTTTTACATTCTTTTGAAGTGAATACGAGGTATACATGACACTTCGCAATGAATATTATATCTTATCACGAAACATATAAATGAAAAGCGATATCGCGATTTAAGTAGCATTAGAACTCTATGGCCTCGATGCGGAGACATCTGCAAACGCTATTTCTAGCATGGAGGTGTCGCACTTACATTCTTTTGATGTGAATACGAGGTATACATGACACTTGGCAATGAATATTATATCTTATCACGAAACATATAAATGAAATGCGATATCGCGATTCAAGTAGCATTAGAACTCTATTGCTACGATAGGTAGACATTTGCAAACGCTATTTCCTAGCAAGCAATTGTCGCATTACATTCATCTGAAGTGAATACGAGGTATACATGACACTTCGCGCATGAATATTATATCTTATCATGAAGCATAGAAATGAGATGCGATATCGCGTTTTGAGAAGCATTAGAACCCAATTGTTACGATACGTAGACATCTGCGAACGCTATTTCCTAGCATGGAAGTGTCGCATTTACATTCATTGAAGTGAATACGAGGTATGCATGACACATCGCAATGGATATTATATCTTATCATGAAACGTAGAAATGAGATGCGACATCTCGTTTAAGAAGTATTAGAACTCTATTCTTACGATACGTGGTCTCTGGAAACGCTATTTCCTAGGAAGAAGTGTCGCATTTACATTATTTTGAAGTGAATACGAGTATACATGACACTGTCGCAATGAATATATATCTTATCATGAAACACAGAAAGTGAGATGCGGTATCGCGTTCAAGAAGCATTAGAACTCTACTGCTCTACGATACGTAGACATCTGCAAACGCTATTCCTAGATGCAAGTGTCGCATTTACATTCTTTTGAAGTGAAATCCGAGGTATACATCACACTCCATAATGAATAATATATCTTATCGTGAAACATAGAAGTGAGATGGCGATATCGCGTTTTAAGAAGCATTAGAACTCTATTGCTACGATACGTAGACATCTGGAAACGCTATTTACTAGCATGGAAGTGTCGCATTTACATTCTTTTGAAGTGAACACGAGTATACATGACACTTCGCTATGAATATTATTCATTATCATGAAACATAGAAGTGAGATGCGATATCGCGTTTCAAGAAGCATTAGAACACTCCTGCTAATGTACGTAGACATCTGCAAACTCTATTTCCTAGTAAGGAAATGTCGCATTTTACATTCCATTGAAGTGAATACGAGTATACATGACACTTCGCATGGATATTATATCTTATCATGAAACATAGAAATGAGGTGCGACATCTCGTTTTAAGAAGTATAGAACTCTAATGCTAATATACGTAGACATCTGCAAACTCTATTTCCTAGTAAGGAAATGTCGCATTTACATTCCATTGAAGTGAATACGAGGTATACATGACACTCCATAATGAATATTATATCTTATCAAGAAACATAGCAGTGAGATGCGATATCGCGTTTTTAAGAAGCATTAGAACTCTAATGCTACGATACTTAACATCTGCAAACGCTATTTCCTAGCATGGAAATGCCGCATTTACATTCTTTTGAAGTTAATACGAGGTACACATGACACTTCGCAATGAATATTAATCTTATCATGAAACATAGAAGTGAGATGCGAAATCGCGTTCTAAGAAGCATTAGAACTGTATTGCTATGGATACGTAGACATCTGCGAACGCTAATTCCTAGCATGGAAGTGTCGCATTTACATTCCATTGAAGTGAATACGAGGTATGCATGACACTTCGCAATGGATATTATATCTTATCATGAAATATAGAAGTGAGATGCGATATCGCGTTTTAAGTAGCATTAGAACGATACTTAGACATCTGCAAACGCTATTTCCTAGCATGGAAATGCCGCATTTACATTCTTTTGAAGTTAATACGAGGTATACATGACACTTCGCAATGGATATTATATCTCATCATGAAACATAGAAATGAGGTGCGACATCTCGTTTTAAGAAGTATTAGAACACTATTGCTAATATACGTAGACATCTGCAAACTCTATTTCCTAGCATGGAGGTGTCGCACTTACATTCTTTTGAAATGAATACGAGGTGTATATGACACTTCGCAATGAATATTACATCTGATCACGAATCATAGAAATGAGATGCGATATCGCGATTTAAGTAGCATTAGAAATCTATTGCTACGATACGTAGACATCTGAGTACGCTATTTACTAGCAAGGAAGTGTCGCATTTACATTCGTTTGTGGTGAATACGAGGTATACATGACATTTCGCAATGAATATTATATCTTATCACGAAACATAGAAATGAAATGCGACATCTCGTTTTAAGAAGCATTAGGACTCTTTTGCTAGGATAAGTAGACATCTGCAAACGATATTCCCAAGGATGGAAACGTCGCATTTACATTCCATTGAAGTGAATACGAGGTATGCATGACACTTCGCAATGGATATTATATCTTATCATGAAACGTAGAAATGAGATGCGACATCTCGTTTTAAGAAGTATTAGAACTCTATTCTTACGATACGTGGTCATCTGGAAACGCTATTTCCTAGGAAGGAAGTGTCGCATTTACATTCTTTTGAAGTGAATACGAGGTATACATGACACTTCGCAATGAATATTATATCTTATCATGAAACACAGAAGTGAGATGCGATATCGCGTTCTAAGAAGCATTAGAACTCTATTGCTACGATACGTAGACATCTGCAAACGCTATTTCCTAGGATGCAAGTGTCGCATTTACATTCTTTTGAAGTGAATACGAGGTATACATAACACTCCATAATGAATATTATATCTTATCGTGAAACATAGAAGTGAGATGCGATATCGCGTTTTAAGAAGCATTAGAACTCTATTGCTACGATACGTAGACATCTGGAAACGCTATTTCCTAGCTGGAAGTGTCTCATTTACATTCTTTTGAAGTGAACACGAGGTATACATGACACTTCGCAATGAATATTATATCTTATCATGAAACATAGAAGTGAGATGCGATATCGCGGTTCAAGAAGCATTAGAACACTCCTGCTAATGTACGTAGACATCTGCAAACTCTATTTCCTAGTAAGGAAATGTCGCATTTACATTCTTTTGAAGTGAACACGAGGTAAACATGACACTTCGCAATGAATATTATATCTTATCATGAAACATAGAAGTGAGATGCGATATCGCGTTTTAAGAAGAATTAGAACTCTATTGCTACGATACGTAGACATCTGGAAACGCTATTTCCTAGCATGGAAGTGTCGCATATACATTCTTTTGAAGTGTACACGAGGTATACATGACACTTCGCAATGAAAATTATATCTTATCATGAAACATAGAAGTGAGATGCGATATCGCGTTTTAAGAAGAATTAGAACTCTATTGCTACGATACGTAGACATCTGGAAACGCTATTTCCTAGCATGGAAGTGTCGCATTTACATTCTTTTGAAGTGAACACGAGGTATACATGACACTTCGTAATGAATATTATATCTTATCATGAAACATAGAAGTGAGATGCGATATCGCGTTTTAAGAAGAATTAGAACTCTATTGCTACGATACGTAGACATCTGGAAACGCTATTTCCTAGCATGGAAGTGTCGCATTTACATTCTTTTGAAGTGAACACGAGGTATACATGACACTTCGCAATGAATATTATATCTTATCATGAAATATAGGAGTGAGATGCGATATCGCTTTTTAAGAAGCATTAGAACACTCTTGCTAATGTACGCAGACATCTGCAAACTCTATTTCCTATCAAGGAAATGTCGCATTTACATTCCATTGAAGTGAATACGAGGTATACATGACACTTCGCAATGGATATTATATCTTATCATGAAACATAGAAATGAGATGCGACATCTCGTTTTAAGAAGTATTAGAACTCTATTCATTCGATACGTGGTCATCTGGAAGCGCTATTTCCTAGCAAGGAAGTGTCGCATTTACATTCTGTTGAAGTGAATACGAGGTATACATGACACTTCGCAATGAATATTATATCTTATCATGAAACATAGAAGTGAGATGCGATATCGCGTTCTAAGAAGCATTAGAACTCTATTGCTACGATACGTAGACATCTGCAAAGGCTATTTCCAAGCATAGAAGTGTCGTATTTACATTCTTTTGAAGTGAATACGAGGTATACATGACACTCCATAATGAATATTATATCTTATCAAGAAACATAGCAGTGAGATGCGATATCGCGTTTTAAGAAGCATTAGAACTCTAATGCTACGATACTTAGACATCTGCAAACGCTATTTCCTAGCATGGAAATGCCGCATTTACATTCTTTTGAAGTTAATACGAGGTACACATGACACTTCGCAATGAATATTATATCTTATCATGAAACATAGAAGTGAGATGCGAAATCGCGTTCTAAGAAGCATTAGAACTGTATTGCTACGATACGTAGACATCTGCGAACGCTAATTCCTAGCATGGAAGTGTCGCATTTACATTCCATTGAAGTGAATACGAGGTATGCATGACACTTCGCAATGGATATTATATCTTATCATGAAATATAGAAGTGAGATGCGATATCGCGTTTTAAGTAGCATTAGAACTCTATTGCTACGATACTTAGACATCTGCAAACGCTATTTCCTAGCATGGAAATGCCGCATTTACATTCTTTTGAAGTTAATACGAGGTATACATGACACTTCGCAATGGATATTATATCTCATCATGAAACATAGAAATGAGGTGCGACATCTCGTTTTAAGAAGTATTAGAACACTATTGCTAATATACGTAGACATCTGCAAACTCTATTTCCTAGCATGGAGGTGTCGCACTTACATTCTTTTGAAATGAATACGAGGTGTATATGACACTTCGCAATGAATATTACATCTGATCACGAATCATAGAAATGAGATGCGATATCGCGATTTAAGTAGCATTAGAAATCTATTGCTACGATACGTAGACATCTGAGTACGCTATTTCCTAGGAAGGAAGTGTCGCATTTACATTCTTTTGAAGTGAATACGAGGTATACATGACACTTCGCAATGAATATTATATCTTATCATGAAACACAGAAGTGAGATGCGATATCGCGTTCTAAGAAGCATTAGAACTCTATTGCTACGATACGTAGACATCTGCAAACGCTATTTCCTAGGATGCAAGTGTCGCATTTACATTCTTTTGAAGTGAATACGAGGTATACATAACACTCCATAATGAATATTATATCTTATCGTGAAACATAGAAGTGAGATGCGATATCGCGTTTTAAGAAGCATTAGAACTCTATTGCTACGATACGTAGACATCTGGAAACGCTATTTCCTAGCTGGAAGTGTCTCATTTACATTCTTTTGAAGTGAACACGAGGTATACATGACACTTCGCAATGAATATTATATCTTATCATGAAACATAGAAGTGAGATGCGATATCGCGGTTCAAGAAGCATTAGAACACTCCTGCTAATGTACGTAGACATCTGCAAACTCTATTTCCTAGTAAGGAAATGTCGCATTTACATTCTTTTGAAGTGAACACGAGGTAAACATGACACTTCGCAATGAATATTATATCTTATCATGAAACATAGAAGTGAGATGCGATATCGCGTTTTAAGAAGAATTAGAACTCTATTGCTACGATACGTAGACATCTGGAAACGCTATTTCCTAGCATGGAAGTGTCGCATATACATTCTTTTGAAGTGTACACGAGGTATACATGACACTTCGCAATGAAAATTATATCTTATCATGAAACATAGAAGTGAGATGCGATATCGCGTTTTAAGAAGAATTAGAACTCTATTGCTACGATACGTAGACATCTGGAAACGCTATTTCCTAGCATGGAAGTGTCGCATTTACATTCTTTTGAAGTGAACACGAGGTATACATGACACTTCGTAATGAATATTATATCTTATCATGAAACATAGAAGTGAGATGCGATATCGCGTTTTAAGAAGAATTAGAACTCTATTGCTACGATACGTAGACATCTGGAAACGCTATTTCCTAGCATGGAAGTGTCGCATTTACATTCTTTTGAAGTGAACACGAGGTATACATGACACTTCGCAATGAATATTATATCTTATCATGAAATATAGGAGTGAGATGCGATATCGCTTTTTAAGAAGCATTAGAACACTCTTGCTAATGTACGCAGACATCTGCAAACTCTATTTCCTATCAAGGAAATGTCGCATTTACATTCCATTGAAGTGAATACGAGGTATACATGACACTTCGCAATGGATATTATATCTTATCATGAAACATAGAAATGAGATGCGAAATCGCGTTCTAAGAAGCATTAGAACTGTATTGCTACGATACGTAGACATCTGCGAACGCTATTTCCTAGCATGGAAGTGTCGCATTTACATTCCAATGAAGTGAATACGAGGTATGCATGACACTTCGCAATGGATATTATATCTTATCATGAAATATAGAAGTGAGATGCGATATCGCGTTTTAAGTAGCATTAGAACTCTATTGCTACGATACTTAGACATCTGCAAACGCTATTTCCTAGCATGGAAATGCCGCATTTACATTCTTTTGAAGTTAATACGAGGTATACATGACACTTCGCAATGAATATTATATCTTATCTCGAAGCATAGAAGTGAGATGTGATATCGCGATTTAAAAACCACTAGAGCTCTATTGCTACGATGCGTAGACATCTGCAAACGCTATTTCCTAGCATGGAAATGCCGCATTTACATTCTTTTGAAGTCAATACGAGGTATACATGACACTTCGCAATGAATATTATATTTTATCATGAAACATAGGAATGAGGTGCTGTATCGCGTTTTGAGAAGCATTAGAACTCTACTGCTAATATACGTAGACATCTGCAAACTCTATTTCCTAGCAAGGAAATGTCGCATTTACATTCCATTGAAGTGAATACGAGGTATACATGACACTTCGCAATGAGTATTATATCTTATCATGAAACATAGAAGTGAGATGCGATATCGATAATTAAGAAGCATTAGAACTCTATTGCTACGATACGTAGACATCTGGAAACGCTATTTCCTAGCATGGAGGTGTCGCACTTACATTCTTTTGAAATGAATACGAGGTGTATATGACACTTCGCAATGAATATTACATCTGATCACAAATCATAGAAATGAGATGCGATATCGCGATTTAAGTAGCATTAGAAATCTATTGCTACGATACGTAGACATCTGAGTACGCTATTTACTAGCAAGGAAGTGTCGCATTTACATTCGTTTGTGGTGAATACGAGGTATACATGACATTTCGCAATGAATATTATATCTTATCACGAAACATAGAAATGAAATGCGACATCTCGTTTTAAGAAGCATTAGGACTCTTTTGCTAGGATAAGTAGACATCTGCAAACGATATTCCCAAGGATGGAAACGTCGCATTTACATTCTTTTGAAGTGAATACGAGGTATACATGACACTTCGCAATGAATATTATATCTTATCACGAAACATATAAATGAGAAGCGATATCGCGATTTAAGTAGCATTAGAACTCTATTGCTACGATACGTAGACATCTGCAAACGCTATTTCCTAGCAAGCAATAGTCGCATTTACATTCTTTTGAAGTGAATACGAGGTGTACATGACACTTCGTCATGAATATTATATCTTATCATGAAACATAGAAGAGAGATGCGATATCGCGTTTTAAGAAGCATTAGAACTCTATGGCCTCCATGCGGAGACATCTGCAAATGCTATTTCCTAGCATGGAGGTGTCGCACTTACATTCTTTTGATGTGAATACGAGGTATACATGACACTTGGCAATGAATATTATATCTTATCACGAAACATATAAATGAGATGCGATATCGCGATTTAAGTAGCATTAGAACTCTATTGCTACGATAGGTAGACATTTGCAAACGCTATTTCCTAGCAAGCAATTGTCGCATTTACATTCATCTGAAGTGAATACGAGGTATACATGACACTTCGCGATGAATATTATATCTTATCATGAAGCATAGAAATGAGATGCGATATCGCGTTTTGAGAAGCATTAGAACCCTATTGCTACCATACGTAGACATCTGCGAACGCTATTTCCTAGCAAGGAAGATTCGCATTTACATTCTTTTGAAGTGAATACGAGGTGACACTTCGCAATGAACATTATATCTTGTCATGTAACATAGAAGTGAGATGCGATATCGCGTTTTTAGAAGCATTAGAACCCTATTGCCTCGATGCGGAGATATCTGCAAACGCTATTTCCTAGCGTGGAAGTGTCGCATTTACATTCTTTTGAAGTGAATTCGAGGTATACATGACACTTCGCATTGAACATTATATCTTATCATGTAACATAGAAGTGAGATGCGATATCGCGTTTTAAGAAGCATTAGAACTCTATTGCCTCGACGCGTAGACATCTGCAAACGCTATTCCCTAGCGTGGAAGTGTCGCATTTACATTCTTTTGATGTGAATTCGTGGTATACATGACACTTCGGAATGAATATTATATCTTATCACGATACATATAAGTGAGATGCGATATCGCGATTTAAGTAGCATTAGAACGCTATTGCTACGATACGTAGACATCTGCAAACGCTATTACCTAGGAAGCAATAGTCGCATTTACATTCTTTTGAAGTGAATTCGAGGTTTACATGACACTTCGGGATGAATATTATAACTCATCATGTAACATAGAAGTGAGATGCGATATCGCGTTTTTAGTAGCATTAGAACCCTATTGCCTCGATGCGGACATATCTGCAAACGCTATTTCCTAGCCTGGAAGTGTCGCATTTACATTCTTTTGAAGTGAATTCGAGGTATACTTGACACTTCGGAATGAATATTATAACTTATCACGAAACATAGAAATGAGATGCGATATCGCGATCTAAGAAGCATTAGAACTCTATTGCTACGATACGTAGGTATCTGCAAACGCTATTTCCTAGCAAGGAATAGTCGCATTTACATTCTTTAGAAGTGAATACGAGGTATACATGACACTTCGCAATGAACATTATATCTTATCACGAAACATAGAAATGAAATGCGACATCTCGTTTTAAGAAGCATTTGGATCTTTTTGCTACGATAAGTGGACATCTGCAGACGCTATTTCCTAGCATGGAAATGTCGCACTTACATTCTTTTGAAGTGAATACGAGGTGTACATGACACTTCGCTATGAATATTACATCTTATCACGAAACATAGAAATGGAATGCGATATCGCGACTTAAGTAGCATTAGAACTCTATTGCTACGATACGTAGGTATCTGCAAACGCTATTTCCTAGCAAGGAATAGTCGCGTTTACATTCTTTTGAAGTGAATACGAGGTATACATGACACTTCGCAATGAACATTATATCTTATCACGAAACATAGAAATAGGATGCGACATCGCGTTTTAAGAAGCATTAGAACTCTATTGCCTCGATGTGTAGACGTCTGCAGACGCTATTTCCTAGCATGGAAATGTCGCACTTACAATCTTTTGAAGTGAATACGAGGTGTACATGACACTTCGCTATGAAGATTACATCTTATCACGAAACATAGAAATGGGTTGCGATATCGCTACTTAACCCTTTTAGCACCGAGCGCCTGGAGCGTGCCTAGGCGAAGAATACCGGGCCAAATCGACGAATTTGTAGAGGTTTGCGAAAATGCTCGTAAAAACCAAAGTAGGCGTGATATTTACAAAATTCAAAAATCTGCTTACTGCGAAATGAATGGAGAATAAACTGATACCAATTGTGTTTCGATATTTGTTGAAAATCATAACAGTAACATAAATATAAAACATTATAAAAATCGTACAAAGTTATTTCACGTTTTCAAAACATGATTGCACATATAAAAAATCATCGTTTGGTCATCGCTTTATATATATCAGATAGTATGGTGTATAGACACTGCATTTTGCAATAACTTGCAAAAAAAAGCCGAAGTCGGATAATAAAACGGAAGGATAGCGCTATGATGCACGGCAAGCGGCAGACGGGTCTTCTACACAAATGGATCGTGCTGCTGGTAATACGTCACTAAAAAAAAAGTGTTATTATAAATATTTATAGTTAGTTTTGTAATCACTTAAAATATGTAATATTTCCTTATTTTTACTTACACAAGCAATTTATAAGCATTGATGCTGACTAATGCATACACCATGCAACCCTTTATTGCACTTATTACAA
This sequence comes from Xylocopa sonorina, assembly GCF_050948175.1. Classification (NCBI taxonomy): domain Eukaryota; kingdom Metazoa; phylum Arthropoda; class Insecta; order Hymenoptera; family Apidae; genus Xylocopa; species Xylocopa sonorina. The sequence goes on from NW_027490201.1 coordinate 958,905, forward strand.
ATAGTGCGCGATCTTCGCACAGGCCCACCATCCACCCTACTGCAAACTACGCAAACCTTTTCCCTCCTTCCAGGAGGTTTTCGGATACCTGGTGCAGTAGAATCCCTCGATGTGTGACCCAATGAAGTTTCTGGAGTCATATTTTTTTCCGCCATCCATTCTGTTGTTATCGACTGAATGATACTTGTTATAAATTCAAGTCGAGTCATAGCCTTTCCTTCGGTGTTGCATTGGTATAATATATATGCATTCAAAACCATGCGAGCAAAAATGGAAAACACCACTTTCTTCCAGTATTTTACTGTTCTCCTCTCATCCAAATATGAGTAGATCATCATATCTGAGATATCAATGCCTCCCATATATTTGTTGTAGTCGTGGACGAGTGCTGGTTTTTGAATTTCCCTTTCCTGATTCCGTCTTCGAATGACAGTCGTTTTATTTGCGGCTGTTCCATGTGTTGATAGTAGTAATAGATTTTTTCTCTGTGACTTCTTTTCTCTGTACGCTAATAAAAGTATTTCCCCATTTCTTTGGTACTTATATTCGCCCACTTTCAATTTTGTTTTGAGCTGCGATGGAATATGTTTCCTGTTATTGCGTAATGTTCCGGATAAATATGTATTCTTCTCAAACAGATATCTTGCTAACGGAATACTGGTAAAAAAATTGTCAACAGTTATATGGTAACCTTTCATAAAGTAGTCACTCATACTGAGTAATCTATCTATCACTACTTGAGCGAGGCCTTTTTCTTGTACTTCCCTCTTGTCGCGTTGGTCCTTGGCTCCCCGATAACAGAAGAATGACAAACAATAATGAGAGACCGTATCGGCTAGCATCCAAAATTTTATGCCCCATTTGTGGTGCTTTTTATTTGGTAAATACTGAGTGAGTGCTGATCTGCTTTTTGTCCCTACTAATGATTCGTCCACGCTCAAGTGCTGGTGTGGCGAATAATAAAATTTGAATTTTCGATTTGCATGAGCAACGACAGGTTCGAACTTTGCTGTTGGGTCGTATTCATTGTTATCGCGTGCTGGTAATGTACTATTGTCCACGGTATGAAAAAATTTATAAACTAATTGGAATTTATTCCGGCTAAACATTTGGCCAAACCATGGGATGTACCGATGATTTCGTGACCAGTAACTAAAAAATGTTGGCCTACGTGTTATTCCCATTTCAAGTAAAACGGCTATAAATGTTCTCAACTCTTTGATTGTTGTTTTCTTCCAGGTCGGTGTTGTGGGTGTATTTTCTGATCTAGTATTCTCGAAAAACTGTTGTGCGTACTTATTTGTTTCAGTTTTCAACATGTCTAGAAATTCCAGTGTAAAAAATAAATTGAAATACTCTATTGGTTTCGTGATGTTTGGCGGCATAAGTCTAGGGCCAGTCGTTTCCAAAAATAGTGGGCGCGGGCTATATTGGCTATCGTTTTCCACATTTACTTCCCTGAAATTCGTCAGAGATTCTTCACTGTCACTCTCGTTACCGTCATGTTGCGATTCTTCTTTACTAGACTCACTGTCGCTATATATTCTACGATCACACCGATAGTTTGGCGCAAATAATTGCTCATCACTGTCACTTTGTTCTTCAGTATCCCACTCGTCAATAATTTGGACTAACTCTGCGTCATCCATGTTCGTGAAGGGATTGTCTAATAATGCGTCTTCAGGATTTTCTAAACAAGGTGTTTTGCTGAGGAATTCTCAGCGGAGACTGTCGTTTTTCTGTTTTTCTATTTTCCTTGAAGGCGCGTTACATTTCTCGCGCCTTTTGATTAGATATTCAGTTTTGGCTGCTTTTGCCAATCACCGAATATTTCCTACTTTAGGCCACCGCCTTCTTACAGAAGGACTGTGGTGCTTCTGGTGGGGGTGACTTTGTTGTTACCATATTTGGTCATGTTGCTAGCTGGGCCTAATACCTGCGCCGGGTGACCAAAGGTAGCTTGGCCAACGGCAGTGGACCTTTCGGAAATCCCCTGTTTATGGCTTCCGCATGTGTCATCGAGGCCGTTAGAAAAAGATAATTGTCGCATATCCGGAAAAGCATAAAACGGTTCCTCAAAAATTACTTGATTGCAGCGCATACCATAAACCGTGCTAGTCGTTTGTAGCGAAAGGTCTTCCATTGTACCTTACTTCTAGCCGCTACATTCATAACAGGGTAAATTTTTTTCAAAAAGATAAGGCAATAAAACTAACAAAATTTCCTGCTGCTAATTGTACCTCTATGAAAACGTTGACGGTTTATCAATACTGACTGCACTTTAGAAGGATCAAGAAAGGCTGAAAAAGATTTTAGATTCGCCGAGTCGATGCACGGATGCCACTTGAGTTCTCTGATAATTGTTATAAAAATCGTAAAGATTGTGATTACGGTCTAGAGAAACTATCCCGTGACAACGGATATGCAAGGGATCCCGTGTCCCGTCTCTACATCACCACGCTGACATATACAAAGCGCTCGGCACTAATCAGTAAAAAATATAACAAAAGTTAAATCTAATAAACATTCATTCACTTGCATTGCATCGTAGTTGAACCATGTTAACATTTTATAAAGTTATTTTGAGACAGAGACCTCTTATGATGAGTATAATAAGGCTCCAACGGAGGCGCAACGATATATCGTCGTTGGTATTTCTGGCAAGTCCACCGAAAGACGATATATCGTCGTTCGGTGCTAAAAGGGTTAAGTAGCTTTAGAACCCTATTGCTACGATACGTAGACATCTGAATACGCTATTTCCTAGCAAGGAAGTGTCGCATTTACATTCGTTTGGAGTGAATACGAGGTATACATGACATTTCGCAATGAATATTATATCTTATCATGAAACATAGAAGATAGATGCGATATCGCGTTTTAAGAAGCATTAGAACTCTATTGCCTCGACGCGTAGACATCTGCAGACGGTATTTTCTAGCATGGAAATGTCGCATTTACATTCTTTTGAAGTGAATACGAGATATACATGACATTTCGCAATGAATATTATATCTTATCATGAAACATAGAAGATAGATGCGATATCGCGTTTTGAGAAGCATTAGAATTCTATTGCTACGATACGTAGACATCTGAATACGATATTTCCTAGCAAGGAAGTGTCGCATTTACATTCGTTTGTAGTGAATTCGAGGTATACATGACACTTCGCAATGAATATTATATCTTATCATGCAGCATAGAAAAGAGATGCGATATCGCGTTTTAGGAAGCATTAGAAATCTATTGCCTCGATGCGGAGATATCTGCAAACGCTATTTCCTAGCATGGAAGTGTCGCATTTACATTCTTTTGAAGTGAATTCGAGGTATACATGACACTTCGCAATGAATATTATATCTTATCACGAAACGTAGAAATGAGATGCGATATCGCGATCTAAGAAGCATTAGAACTATATTGCTACGATACGTAGGTATCTGCAAACGCTATTTCCTAGCAAGGAATAGTCGCATTTACATTCTTTTGAAGTGAATACGAGGAATACATGACACTTCGCAATGAATATTATATCTTAACATGAAACACAGAAGAGAGATGCGATATCGCGTTTTAAGAAGCATTACAACTCTATGGCCTTGATGCGGAGACATCTGCATGCGCTATTTCCTAGCATGGAAGTGTCGCACTTACATTCTTTTGAAGTGAATACGAGGTATACATGACACTTCGCATTGAACATTATATCTTATCATGTAACATAGAAGTGAGATGCGATATCGCGTTTTAAGATGCATAAAAACACTATTGCCTCGATGCGGAGATATCTGCAAGCGCTATTTCCTAGCAAGGAACAGTGGGATTTACATCCTTTTGAAGTGAATACGAGGTATACATGACACTTCGGTATGAATAATATAACTTATCACCAAACATAGAAGTGAGATGCGGTATCGCGTTTTAGGAAGCATTAGAACTCTATGGCCTCGATGCGGAGACATCTGCAAACGCTATTTCCTAGCAAGCAATAGTCGCATTTACATTCTTTTGAAGTGAATACGAGGTTTACATGACACTTCGCAATGAGTATTATATCTTATCACGAAACATAGAAGTGAGATGCGATGTCGCGATTTAAGTAGCATTAGATCTCTATTGCTACGATACGTAGACATCTGCAAACGCTATTTCCTAGCAGGCAATAGTCGCATTTACATTCTTTTGAATTGAATACTATGTATACATGACACTTGGCAATGAATATTATATCTTATCATGAAACATAGAAGAGAGATGCAATATCGCGTTGTAAAAAGCAATAGAACTCTATGGCCTCGATGCGGAGACATCTGCAAACGCTATTTCCTAGCATGGAAGTGTCGCACTTACATTCTTTTGTAGTGAATACGAGGTATACATGACACTTCGCAACGAATATTATATCTTATCACGAAACATATAAATGAGATTCGATATCGCGATTTAAGTAGCATTAGAACACTATTGCTACGATACGTAGACATCTGCAAACGCTATTTTCTAGCAAGGAAGTGTCGCATTTACTTTCGTTTGGAGTGAATACGAGGTATAGATGACACTTCGCAATGAATATTATATCTTATCACGAAACATAGAAATGAGATGCGATATCGCGATCTAGGAAGCATTAGAAATCCATTGCTACGATACGTAGACATATGCAAACGCTATTTCCTAGCAAGGAAGTTTCGCATGTACATTCTTTTGAAGTGAATACGAGGTATACATGACACTTCGCAATGAATATTACATCTTATCACGAAACATAGAAATGAGATGCGATATCGTGACTTAAGTAGCATTAGAACTCTATTGCTACGATACGTAGACATCTGAATACGCTATTTCCTAGCAAGGAAGTGCCGCATTTAAATTCGTTTGGTAGTGAATACGAGGTATACGTGACATTTCGCAATGAATATTACATCTTATCACGAAACATAGAAATGAGATGCGATATCGCGATTTAAGTAGCATTAGAACTCTATTGCTACGGTACGTAGACATCTGCAAACGCTATTTCCTAGCAGGCAATAGTCGCATTTACATTCTTTTGAATTGAATACTAGGTATACATGACACTTGGCAATGAATATTATATCTTATCATAAAACATAGAAGAGAGATGCAATATCGCGTTGTAAGAAGCATTAGAAATCTATGGCCCCGATGCTGAGACATCTGCAAACACTATTTCCTAGCATAGAAGTGTCGCACCTACATTCTTTTGAGTGAATCCGAGGTATACATGACAATTCGCAAAGAATATTATATCTTATCACGAAACATATAAATGAGATGCGATATCGCGATTTAAGT